>NC_089843.1:111898218-112271968 GCF_035609145.1 Eleutherodactylus coqui | reverse complement strand
AAACACATCTTTCCATCCCTGCACCCATCACATGATTATCACACTCTGGATGTACACTTTCACAAACTGTATTTATATGGACTTTGGAAATATTGTAAAAATGTTCCCCCTGCTCTTCAATTACTACATTGGTCTGCTGGTAATTTCTAGTACTTTGCTGCCCCCTAGTGGTGCTACTTGTAATCAAATCTACCCTAGAGTTATACAGTATAAAGAACGTTGCAGGAATTAGCCATGCCGAAGCCACAGTTTTGGAAACAGATTCACAAGATTACTTCTGTATCCTTCTGCAATAACGATCAAACGGTAGATTGTGCAAACATTAGAGATCAGGCCACAAGCGGTAATGCATGCGAGTAAAACAGGAATAGGAGTAGCCAGAGGACAAAGCCGCAGGACATCTAACTCACCCTTTCCTTCTCCAGTCGTCTCATCTGCTCAGCTCTCAGCAAGTTCATCTGAAATGTAGTAAAGAGGTCCATAACATTTAGCACTCATCTTGCAACAGACGTATCAGAATACAAGCTACTGATCCTGCAGGAATTGGCAGCAGTGAAGGGGCCATGCAATTACTGCTCATAACGTGAATGGCAGAACACATGCAATTCGGTCAAAGTCCACAAATGACATTATTGGTTTCATCCTCTGCTACATCAGACGTTATCCAACACTGGGGCAGCACAAAAAGTGTACTACTGAGAAATACATCCATTATAGGATCAGATTCCAGGACGGTAATTTTCAAAGCACTCACCAAAACGCCCAAAGATGGCGAAATGGCATTTTCCCCCCATTTCACTCCACTTAGAAATTGTTTTAACATTTTTCAGTACATTAAATAGAACCACTTAGGCCTGATGTCAGCTAGGAAATTCGGGCCCGAGCGGATTCTCCGTGCAGAATCCCGCAGCCGATCCCTCCTTTCCCGCGGACATGAGGCCTGAAAATTGATTTTTCTTACCTGTCCAGATGCAGCGGATCTTCCCTCTGTCACGGCCGGATCTTCTTTCTTCGGCCCAGCGGATGTGCTCGGCACGCAGGTAGCGTGCTGTGCGCATGCACTGTGCACTCTTTTTTTTTTTGAACTCCTGCTCTCCCGCACCGGAGAGCAGAAATTCAGCTGCGGGTGTGCCGCGGATACGGATGGATGGCTTCCATAGGCTTCTATGGAAGCCTGCGGGAGACCTGCAGAAAACGGAGCATGCTGCGGGTGATTTCCCGCATGTGCGATCCGCACGGCAGGGAAAAAGGACACCCGCAGGTATTTACTTACCTGCAGGTGTCCAATGCATCCCTATGGCCGCGGAAAACACGTGCGGGACACCAGCGCGGATTTTTTAATTATAATTGTCCAGTGGACATAAGGCCTTAAAATACAACTTGTCCTACAAAAAAAAACAATCTCACAGATAGCTACATTAGTATAAAAAAAAAAAAAAAGAGTTATGATTTAATTAAAAAAGGAGTAGAAAAAAAAAAAAAAAGGGCCCAATCACTAGAGGTAGATTTTAGATCACTCTGGGTGTCAATCTGTAAAAACATTACACAGCTACTTAAATGTATTCCTTCAGGTTTTAGCTGTGAAGTCTTTAAAATGGCAATGGTACGAGTCAGAATACAAAAGTTGTTCAAGTAGCCTGTAGTGTCGGAGACCTTTTTTGTCTGAATGGAAGGCACGTTTCAGGTTTTATGTAATGGAATAAGCGGATTTCATAAATTAAGACGAGAAAAATTCTCCGAAAACAGGAACACCTCCCTATTTACACTTGAAAAACCGAAAGATCATATTTGTGTCAATAATTTTATATATTTATTTATGTTGTTTATTATTTATTTTATGCCCAAAATAAAAGAAAACATAGTTATTGGTTATTTATTATTAATTAAAACCAAAATACATGAATCATAACCATATTATTTGTTATTTATATTTCTGTACTTACAGTACAAAAAATATTACAATCTTTCCAACAGTCATATACTCATTAGCCAATTTACTCACATGCTATGTAGGAGAAGAATAGTCTTTTTTGTATTGAAACATGGCAGTGATTTTTTGTTTTTTTCCTGTCATTTAGGGAGGTGTTCCAGTTTTCGGAGAATTTTCTTATCTTGATTTTTGAAATCAGCATACTCGATTACATAAAACCTGAAATGTGCCTTCCATTCAGACAAAAAAGGTCTCCGACACTACAGGCTAGTGTTCAGCTAACGGTCGTCACGCTGCACTATAACCTTTCTGTAATAAAATAAGTCAAATTCTTCTCCACTCAGTCAGACGGAAAATTTAGAGTGAAGCAAATGTGCCGAAAACAAATTTGTACTTGATAAGTACTTATGGCCTCCCTCACACAGGCGTTTGCAGAAACGCAGCGTTTAACACTGCTTTTACTGCAGATTCTGCCCGGTTTTCAGCAGCGCTGGCATGTGTTATGCCAGCATTTTGACTGCATTTTCAGCACAGCCAAGGATGCTGATTTAAAAATCAATATTTACCTAGCAGGTGAAGCCGCTGTCGGGATCTTATGAAGCCGGCAGATTGCTGCGACTGGCTGAGTCACAGCTGGCTGAGCCAATCAGAGCCAGTGCTGGATGCGTCCAATCACAGCCATTCAAGTGAATGAATGGCTGTGATTGGACGTATCCAGTGCTGGCTCTGTTTGGCTCAGCCCGCTGTCACTCAGCCAATCACAGCAATCTCTCGATGAAGGTGGTGATTTAGAATATCCGTTACCAGCGAAAGTTCTTCTGAAGGCTTACAAGTCCTGAGAGCGCTGCCAGGGACAGCGACATCAGCTGCAAGGTGAGTACTGATATTTTTTTACTCATTTCAATGGGCAACGCAGGGCTAAAAATTGTCAAAAACAGAACATGCATCGCTGTCACAGCACAGCGTTGGAAACACTACGTTTTCAGCCCTGTGTGAGCAGCCCCATTGAAATGAATGGGAGAGTTGTACAGTGTTTAGAGCAGTGCTGAAAAAGCAGCGCTAAACGCTGTACAAAAAACGCCCTGTGTGAGGGAGGCCTAAGGTTAGATGAACCCGCTTATTTAGTGGGAATGGCTGACCATTTTCAGCATGTTAAGGTGCCCGCACACATTAGACTGAAGTTCATCAAAATACAGGATTTCAACCACATCAATCATTTCGGTGAAATTTATCACCAAACAATGGTTTTAGCAGGCAGACGCGTTTTTCACTCGGTAGCTGGACAAAAGATTTTCCGTTCTTCTAAAATAACCATCTTTCTTTGAAAGAACCTTCCCACAAAGATCTTTCGTCCGTCGCCCGCTGTCATTGAACGTGCTTGTCTACTGTGAATGACTAATGTCCAATATGGGCTAAAATGTGTCGGATGTCTCTGCAAAACAAATGATTGCCAGACGATCGTTTTTTTAATGATTGATCAACTGGTCAACCTCCTTCTATACAAGGAGTATGGCCACCTTTAGATGATTGCTATACCCTGTTGCAGGGGGTCTTTAATTTGGTTGAATCTATATAATACATATCATATATACACACTATTTAATCTACTATAGTCAGGACAATTTCCCAACAATTTTACCTTGCACTTGTGAGATTATACAATTAATAAAAGTTACATTTTAGCGAGAGTGGAGGTTAATAATACCGTTTGCATTTGGTTGCCAATGGGCAATCTGTTACCTTGTAACTCCAGCACATCCACCTGAGGTAATTATTTAATTTGCATTTAACGCAAGGCTTCTGTAGAACCACCTACGGCCGTTTTGTGTCCTCTAGCGTTTTCTAAAGGCCTTTGTCAATAGGCTGATAAAGAGATTTGCTGCATTTTTACTAATGGCGCTTTTACATACAACAAGGACTGCATGATTACAATCCCTTTCATCCCTCATATTCATCATCCCAGCTATTCTTAATTCTTTACTTCTGAGGCTCCTCTGACATTTGCAGAGCGACCTCTAATGCGATGCACCATAGATTCCCGTCCGCCTGCCACCTTGCTAGTTACACCCTTACATGTGAAGGTTTTGTAAGAGCCTTTGGTTCCATAAGTAAGCTGTTCTCCATTGCATTAGAGATTATGGGCTGCGTGGCAATTGGTCCAAAAAAGTAGAGCAAGGCAAAAATGGACTGTTCTCATACTAGACATTTCTCACAACACACTGGTGGGCCTAGGCCAATGTCATGAGAAGGCCCTTCAAAACCATTTGTTCCCCACTTAGGTTCCCCTGCTATAAGCTTATTTGAGCACAATAGTAGGACATATGCATTTAGTATGCCTTTATATTTAGAGGATTGCCAATAAATCCAAAAGCAAAACTCCTTAGGATTTATAATCCGTTCTCTGGAGCAAACCGCTTGGAAGAAGGTAGCAAAAAATAACTGCAAGAAATTGCTACATTTTCCTAGATAAGGTCCAATGTCCACAGGTGGATGTGATTTACGGAATCTGCATGAATCACCGCGTGGAAGATACGCAATTCAAAGTGCCCGTAGGGAAGAATAGGCGTCCGCACCTGAATTTAAGCATGTGGATTTGATTTATGGACCATTTGGTGCGGAAAATAAATCATATAGCATGCTGCATTTCAGTGCAAATTCCGTGCGGTTGGGCTCAATAGAAGTTAATGAGTGCGGATGACAAATACAATTGCGGATCTGAAGGTTAAGATCAATTAGAGAGGTGGGGTTGCAGATTTTTTTCCGTATTAATCATTCGCGTGGAGAAAAAAGAAAAAAGAAAAGCATCTGCGATCGCCAGCTAACATTTTAATATAATTTCTGCACCGAAACGCAAGTTTTCCGCTGCAGAAATCCGTGTGTGGAATCCGCGCGTGCCGTGGGCATGAGGCCTACAGGGGGTCCAACTAAGCAATAATTGCACATAGCTTTTAATAAATCAAATCTTAGTTTGCATTTCCTAACGATTACTCCATATCAGAAAGAAATGTACTCAAGGCAGCTAGCTATACACCTCAGTCAAGTTTTCAAGACTTCAAGTAGTTAGATAGCAAGAGAAGTAATTTTGCAATGACACTATTTAATGTACCATACAATGCACTGAAGAGAAAAAAAAAAAAAGAAAAAAAAACTTTTAAAAAGTTTCTAAGTGGAGTGAAATAAAAAAAAAAATAGGGACTTAATAGACAGAGTCCCACAAAGATGGCTCTGCACGTATTGTTCTGCATGTGGGGTTCATACCTGTTCTCGCTGTCTCTTCTCTTTTTCAAGCTGTCTAATGTCTAGTCTCTTTTTCTTTGCCACATCCTGTAAAACAAAAAGGTACAATTACTTTTCATGCACTCAGGTATCTTGTATTCCCATAAATAGAAGGTTAATGCCATCACGACTAGCGAGGAGAATATGGTTAGAGGGCGAGAGCGGGAAGAAACAAGGAGGAAAGGTTTCGAGGCTTTGAGGTAGTCATTCACTAGAGGATGAGCATTGGACCAGCCGCACCGTGAGCCACGCTGCTGATCCACCAGCTCTGTAGAAGGCGCTTTGTGGGTTTTTTGTTTTTTTTTTAAAGCAGGAGGGGCAGCTCTATACCTCAAACATTTTCCTCCTCTCTTCTACGGGATTCATTTTCTTCATTGGCACTGCTGGGGCCTGGACAGAGAGCGAAACTGCAGATTAGAAGACTCAAACAGATAAAGCCAGCAGACACCCACGGTGTGGAGCCAGCATAAAGTGAAGCTCTGCTACAATGTTAATAGAACAATTCCGTACATTTACTGGTGCTCCAACCGTATCCCTGCCTACCGATACCATAACGTATTTAGTCCTAATTAGATAAACATTAGGATAATCTTTGTTGTGATTATGCTTGAAAAGTCCTCCCAATGATCATAAGCATCATTCCGACTAAGTATTTACAAAGTCTAGAAAGCAGAGTCATTGAAGCTGTTTAAGGATTAGTTCCTTTTGTGCAATAAAGACGCAAAATGCCAGAAAGTCTCAGATTTAAAAGGGTCTACTCTCGACAACCCCTTTGGATGTAATAGACTGGGTTGCCCCTTTATGATTCCCTTTCATTAGTGAAAGGGTAAATACTAGAGATGAGCGAGCACCAAAATGCTCGGGTGCTCATTACTCGGGACGAAATTTTCGCGATGCTCGAGGGTTCGTTTCGAGTAACGAACCCCATTGAAGTCAATGGGTGCCCGAGCATTTTTGTATATCGCCGATGCTCGCTAAGGTTTCCATTTGTGAAAATCTGGGCAATTCAAGAAAGTGATGGGAACGACACAGCAACGGATAGGGTAGGTGAGGGGCTACATGTTGGGCTGCATCTCAAGTTCCCAGGTCCCACTATTAAGCCACAATAGCGGCAAGAGTGCCCCCCCCCCCGCCCCTCCCAACAACTTTTACTTCTGAAAAGCCCTCATTAGCAGTGCATACCTTAGCTAAGCACCACACTACCTCCAGCAAAGCACAATCACTGCCTGCATGACACTCCGCTGCCACTTCTCCTGGGTTACATGCTGACCAACAGCAGGTGAAACCCATTAATCGATTTGGTTAATGTGGCTTAATTGGTAACTAGGCCTGGAGGCAGCCCAGTTAAAATAGAAATTGGTTCAGGTGAAAGTTTCAACGCTTTAATGAGCATTGAAACGTATAAAAATTGTTTAAAAAAATTATATGACTGAGCTTTGTGGGCCTAAGAAAAATTACCCGTTCGGCGTGATTATGTGAGGTTTCAGGAGGAGGAGCAGGAGGAGGAGGAGGAATATTATACACAGATTGATGAAGCAGAAATGTCCCCGTTTTGGATGGTGAGAGAGAACGATGCTTCCATCCGCGGGTGCAGCCTACGTATTCCTTAGGTATCGCTGCTGTCCGCTGGTGGAGAAGAGAAGTCTGGGGAAATCCAGGCTTTGTTCATCTTGATGAGTGTAAGCCTGTCGGCACTGTCGGTTGACAGGCGGGTACGCTTATCTGTGATGATTCCCCCAGCCGCACTAAACACCCTCTCTGACAAGACGCTAGCCGCAGGACAAGCAAGCACCTCCAGGGCATACAGCACGAGTTCAGGCCACATGTCCAGCTTCGACACCCAGTAGTTGTAGGGGGCAGAGGCGTCACGGAGGACGGTCGTGCGATCGGCTACGTACTCCCTCACCATCCTTTTACAGTGCTCCCACCGACTCAGCCTTGACTGGGGAGCGGTGACACAGTCTTGCTGGGGAGCCAGAAAGCTGCAAAGGCCTTAGAGAGTGTTCCCCTGCCTGTACTGTACATGCTGCCTGATCTCCGCGCCTCCCCTGCTACCTGGCCCTCGGAACTGCGCCTTCGGCCACTAGCGCTGTCGGATGGGAATTTTACCATCAGTTTGTCCGCCAGGGTCCTGTGGTATAGCATCACTCTCGAACCCCTTTCCTCTTCGGGTATCAGAGTGGAAAGGTTCTCCTTATACCGTGGGTCGAGCAGTGTGTACACCCAGTAATCCGTAGTGGCCAGAATGCGTGTAACGCGAGGGTCACGAGAAAGGCATCTTAACATGAAGTCAGCCATGTGTGCCAGGGTACCTCACTAGGAAGATCACTTTCAGGATCCTCCTCCTCCGGCCATACACGCTGAAAGGATGACAGGCAAGCAGCATGGGTACCCTCAGCAGTGGGCCAAGCTGTCTCTTCCCCCTCCTCCTCCTCAACGCGCTGAGATATAGACAGGAGGGTGCTCTGACTATCCAGCGACATACTGTCTTCCCCCGCCTCTGTTTCCGAGCGCAAAGCGTCTGCCTTTATGCTTTGCAGGGAACTTCTCAAGAGGCATAGCAGAGGAATGGTGACGCTAATGATTGCAGCATCGCCACTCACCATCTGGGTAGACTTCTCAAAGTTTCCAAGGACCTGGCAGATGTCTGCCAACCAGGCCCACTCTTCTGTAAAGAATTGAGGAGGCTGACTCCCACTGCGCTGCCCATGTTGGAGTTGGTATTCCAATATAGCTCTACGCTGCTCATAGAGCCTGGCCAACATGTGGAGCGTAGAGTTCCACCGTGTGGGCGTGTCGCACAGCAGTCGGTGCACTGGCAGATGAAACCGATGTTGCAGGGTGCGCAGGGTGGCAGCGACCGTGTGGGACTTGCGGAAATGTGCGCAGAGCCGGCGCACCTTTCCGAGCAGGTCTGACAAGCGTGGGTAGCTTTTCAGAAAGCGCTGAAGCACCAAATTAAAGACGTGGGCCAGGCATGGCACGTGCGTGAGGCTGCCGAGCTGCAGAGCCGCCACCAGGTTACGGCCGTTGTCACACACGACCATGCCCGGTTGGAGGCTCAGCGGCGCAAGCCAGCGGTTGGTCTGCTCTGTCAGACACTGCAGCAGTTCGTGGGCTGTGTGCCTCTTCTCTCCTAAGCTGAGTAGTTTCAGCACGGCTTGCTAACGCTTGCCCACCGCTGTGCTGCCACGACGGGAAGAAGAAGAAGGAGGAGAAGGAATACACCGCCGCAGATACCACCACCGAGCTGGGGCCCGCAATTCTGGGGGTGGGTAGGACGTGAGCGGTCCCAGGCTCTGACTCTGTCCCAGCCTCCACTAAATTCACCCAATGTGCAGTCAGGGAGATATAGTGGCCCTGCCCGCCTGTGCTTGTCCACGTGTCCGTTGTTAAGTGGACCTTGCCAGTAACAGCGTTGGTGAGGGCGCGTACAATGTTGCGGGAGACGTGGTCGTGCAGGGCTTGGACGGTACATCGGGAAAAGTAGTGGCGACTGGGAACTGAGTATCGCGGGGCCGCCGCCATCATGCCTTTGAAAGCCTCCGTTTCCACAACACTATACGGCAGCATCTCCAGGCTGATAAATTTGGCTATCTGCACGTTTAACGCTTGAGCGTGCGGGTGCGTGGCGGCGTACTTGCGCTTGCGCTCCAACACTTGTGCTAGCGACGGCTGGACGGTGCGCTGACAGACATTGGTGGATGGGGCCGAGGACAGCGGAGGTGAGGGTGTGGGTGCAGGCCAGGAGACGGTAGTGCCTGTGTCCTGAGAGGGGGGTTGGATCTCAGTGGCAGGTTGGGGCACAGGGGGAGAGGCAGCGGTGCAAACCGGAGGCGGTGAACGGCCTTCGTCCCACCTTGTGGGATGCTTGGCCATCATATGTCTGCGCATGCTGGTGGTGGTGGCTCCCCGGCTGATCTTGGCGCGACAAAGGTTGCACACCACTGTTCGTCGGTCGTCTGCACTCTCAGTGAAAAACTGCCAGACCGTAGAGCACCTCGGCCTCTGCAGGGTGGCATGGCGCGAGGAGGGCGCTTTGGGAAACAGTTGGTGGATTATTCGGTCTGGCCCTGCCTCTACCCCTGGCCACCGCACTGCCTCTTCCAACCTGCCCTGCTGCTGCACTTGCCTCCCCCTCTGAAGACCTGTCCTCAGTAGGCGTAGCAAACCAGGTGGGGTCAGTCACCTCATCGTCCTGCTGCTCTTCGTCCGAATCCGCTGTGCGCTCCTCCCTCGGACTTACTCCAATTACTACTACCTGAGTGATAGACAACTGTGTCTCATCGTCATAGTCCTCCTCACCCACTGAAAGCTCTTGAGACAGTTGCCGGAAGTCCCCAGCCTCATCCCCCGGACCCCGGGAACTTTCCAAAGGTTGGGCATCGGTCACGACAAACTCCTCCAGTGGGAGAGGATTCGGAACCATTGCTGCCCATTCTGGGCAGGGGCCCGGGAACAGTTCCTGGGAGTCTGCCTGCTCCTCAGAATGTGTCATTGTAATGGAGTGAGGAGGCTGGGAGGAAGGAGGAGCAGCAGCCAGAGGATTCAGAGTTGCAGCAGTGGACGGCGCAGAATTCTGGGTGGTCGATATATTGCTGGATGCACTTTCTGCCATCCACGACAGGACCTGCTCACACTGCTCATTTTCTAATAAAGGTCTACCGCGTGGACCCATTAATTGTGAGATGAATGTGGGGACGCCAGAAACGTGCCTCTCTCCTAATCCCGCAGCAGTCGGCTGCGATACACCTGGATCAGGAGCTCGGCCTGTGCCCACACCCTCACTTGGCCCTCCGCGTCCTCGCCCGCGTCCACGTCCTCTAGGCCTACCCCTACCCCTCAGCATGCTGTATTACCAGTAGTGCAGAAACAGAATGCTGTAATTAAATGTGCCGCTTATTGGCCTGTGGTTGGAGGCTGACTTCCCTTACGGAACGCACAGCAGATCCAGAAAACAATTTTGCGCAAGCCTGCTGTAACGCTTAGCTGCGTATTAATTAGGACTACTACCCCCAGCAGACACGCAGTAAACTGAAGACGGTTACAGGCAGCCCAAATATAGTATTTTTCCCCAATTTTTGGGAAAAAGCCCCCTGCCTATATAGCCTGAATATCTCTTTCCCTGCCTCACCAGTACTGGCCCTATACTCTGTACAATGACTGCAGACTGCGGACGCAATGCTCTGCACGCCCGATATACAAAAAAAAAAAAAAAAAATTGTGCAACACTGCAAAAAGCAGCCTCAACAGTACTGCACACGGTCAGATGTGGCCCTAAGAAGGACCGTTGGGGTTCTTAAAGCCTAAAATAACTCCTAACGCTGTCCCTATAGCAGCAGCAGCAGCACTTTCCCTGATCTCTGTCAGAATGCATCTGTGGCGAGCCGCGGGAGGGGCCGATTTATATACTCGGGTGACACCTGATCTCGCCAGCCACTCACTGCAGGGGGAGTGGTATAGGGCTTGAACGTCGCAGGGGGAAGTTGTAATGCCTTCCCTGTCTTTCTATTGGCCAGAAAAGCGAGCTAACGTCTCAGAGATGAAAGTGAAAGTAACTCGAACATCGCGTGGTACTCGTCTCGAGTAACGAGCATCTCGAACACGCTAATACTCGAACGAGTATCAAGCTCGGACGAGTACGTTCGCTCATCTCTAGTAAATACTCTTCAGCTCAAATACATTACACAGATGGTCCATTGATTTCAATAGGCACTATGTAATGGACCAAAATGAAGACTTGCTGTAAAGGGAAGAAGCTGGCAACAGAAGATAGTATTGTTCTTCCAGTCTGAAGCCTGCATAGAATTTGAGGTAGTCCATATTCCAGCAGATCATTATCAGAACATTTTTTGTAGCCAGCAAGAGTAATTCTGATGCAAAGGATAGGCTAGCAATTTCAGACCGGTGAGGGTCTGACTCTAGGCACTCCCACCAATCAGCTGAGCAGTATTGCAGCTCAGCCTCATTGACCCGAGCTGTGCCTGGTTGATTGCCACAGCCCCTTCAACTCTCTAACTATGTGAAGGGAAACAAAGTTTGGTTCTCTGTAACATAAAATTAAAGCGCTGACTTCTATAAAGTTAATGATTAGATGTTTTATGGCGAGCTCCATGGTGAGAATAAATGGGGTCATTTACACACATGCTAAACATTCATTAAAAAGTTTACTAAAAGTGATAAAAAGTAGATACACATACAGGATATCAGCAGACCTCCAAAATATCAATACAGACATCATGGAAAGAGACGTTTAAGATCAAAATATACAAGCAGTATACACAAATAGTATATCAGCAAGATACGGAAAAGCAAAACAATATTATACTTCGCATCCATGGTACGTGGGAAATCAATCTGGAGGCAATGAAAGTCAATGGACTTTCATTCTTTCATGCACACCAGCGTGTGGACACAGCGTATTCATACGCAAGAGAAATAAGTCACAGCAAACGTAAGATACGCAGCCCTACTATGGTCTAATGTCCACGACATAAAAGGGCATCACTGGGCTATCGCAGGTAATTAAAGGGGTTGTCTCGAGGAAGCAGTGAATTTTTTTTTTTTTGCCCAGTCCCCCTAATTAAGCATACATTACTAAGCCCCCCTGTAAATGACTTTTCTAGCTGGTTTGTACTTACAGTTCCAGCGTTTCAGCAACTTATAAAAATTTTCCCAAGATGGCCACCGGCTTTTTTCCCGTCGCTTGCTGTAGCCCGACGTGCGCGCTCCCGAGACGCTACCAGCTGTGTCTCCCTGACAACCAGACGCCCCGCAGCCGCCGACCGGACCCCTGGATTGAACGCGGCTGACCACGGCACACAGTCACCCACCGCCAGGCAGCAGGTAACCGGCGCTAGACCCCTGACAACAGACGAAGGCCCCCCCGGCCCAGCGGCAGCCCCCCCCCCCCCGGCCCATCACTTACCTGGGCGGCAGGGCGGCAGGACGGCGGGACAGCTGGGCGGCTTCTCGGGGCGGCTGGGCGGCTTCTCGGGGCGGCTGGGCGGCTTCTCGGGGCGGCTGGGCGGCTTCTCGGGGCGGCTGGGCGGCTCAAGCTTCTGCACCGTCCTCTAAGAGAGGATGGTACAGAATGGCCACTCCAGCGCGCTCCCGAGAAGTGACAGCTCGTCTGCGCATGCGCAGAAGAGCTGTAGCGGCTAGCAGGCTGAAGCGGCTCGTGCTGAGGGCAGAAGACCGGACTGCGCAAGCGCGTCTAAAAAAGCAAGCTGCCAGCGAATTTAGACGGAACCATGGAGACGGGGACGCTAGCAACGGAGCAGGTAAGTGAATAACTTCTGTATGGCTCATATTTAATGCACGATGTATATTACAAAGTGCATTAATATGGCCATACAGAAGTGCTGAACCCCACTTGATTTCGCGAGACAACCCCTTTAAGTACCTGTGGACACCATTTTCCTGCGGACCACACACGCAGGAAAACAACCACAGCATGCTCCATTTTTGTGCAGTTTTCCTGCATGGACAGCTCCCGCGGCTTCCACTGAAGTCAATGGAAGCCGTCCAGATCCACGGTACAGACGCAGCTGTCACTGCGTCCATGCTGCAGGAAAGCAGGAGTTTAAAAAAATAAAACAAAAAATTTAAACGTCTGTAAGGCGCATGGTACGCTGCTGGTGTGCCAAGCACAAACGCCAGGCAGAAGAAACCAGACCCGGCTGCGACGGAGGGGAGACCCGCAGTGTCCAGACAGGTAAGCATAATCTATTTCTTGGCCTCTTGTCTGCGGTCCAGGAGGGACCCGCTGCTGGATTCTGCACGGGGAATCCATGCAGGCCCGAATTTCCCCCGTGGACAGGATGCCTATGGGCTCCGTATGAAACTCTGTCCCTACACAGGCACTGCGATAGGGCAGCGATTAAAAGATTAAAAAATGTCACACTGCGCATGTCCGTGATGTCCAATTCCCAGGCATGCGCAGTGCATACTCAGCCCATACGTGGTCTTTACTGGCTCTTTGCCAGCAGAGCGTATGGGGCTGTGTATGTGTAAACCGCATGTAGATTTTAGCTGCTAGGAAGGTTCAGTGTTCAACGGCCTCAGTCGTAGGGAGCAGACTTAACCAACACCATTCCATGAGGAACTTGTTTGTCTGTGGTAAACTTATAAACCATGGATGGCGCTACATGTTACAAGGGGAGCACAAAAACAGTCATTGATTAATTTTGTATCTGTTGAAAACTATTCTATCAATTTTTATAAGGTGGAATTTCCTCTTAACTTTGAGAGAGACGCTGCGCAGGTCAGAATATCATGATTTAAGAAGGTTTTTAAGGATCAATCTAAAACTAGATGCAAGATAGGGGGTTTCCCAAGCTATGAGTACATCTTAATATCTGCTCACAGATTGAAAGGCACAAAGAAAAAAAAAAGACAAACAACAACAAAACAAAAACACTCCTTCCACACACATCAGATCACGAAAAAAAAATAAATAAATAAAATGAAAGGATATTAGACTTTTAAAATCACAACCCCCACCCACCCCCCCCCCAAAAAAAAAAAAAAGATGGCTAATCCCAGGATTAGGAGCCACGGGCGAATTGCTGTGCGGACATTCCGCACGGAAATTCTGCGGCAATTCCGTTCTGTGTGAACCCAGCCGTAGAGATAGGCGGTACACTTAAATTGCAGATGAGAGTTGAAGGGCACAAGGCACATTTTTTCCTAACCTGACAGACCTCACAACACACAGATCTATGACAGGGAAGACATTTCCTATAATTGGAGGTACCCATTAACATTTTTCATTACCAAAGAAAATAGTAAGCGCTGCGGAATAAGTTGGCGCTATACAAATAAAGATTATTATTATTATTATTATTATTATTAAATCTAATTGATACACGTTATTGCATTCTTACCTGTCTGTGTTTGATCTGTGGCTTTCTGTCGTGATACTTCTTATTAGCATCTACAGACTTTTTGACATTTAAAGGCACTCCGTACTTAGCAGCCGGTTTTGTGATTTTCTGAGCGGGAGGAGAGGCGGATGGCGTGACTTGTGCTGGTCTTTTGGCTTGGGTCAGAAAAATGCATTGTGAATAATTCAAAAGCAAATCACTTATATAACAATAGCTAAAAGATAACAAATATTGTAATAAATGGCACGAAGACGCTGTGTATTACTTTGTATTAAAATGTGTTGCTCACCAGCTACGGCGGGGCCTGCAGGTTTAGGTGGAATCAGACCTGCTCCCAAACCAAACTCTTCAGCAATAAGCTAATGAAATAAGAACGAGGTTTATCAGAATACAGAAGAAATATACAAACTGGAAAAAAAAAAAGAAGATCACACATGAATTGTGCAGGGTATGATTATTGTAAATCCCATCCATAGCCTTTTATCCAGAGCATTTACCCTATTGGCTTTAATGAAAGCTAAAATAAGGCTTCTATGTACTAAGAAGCTGAAACTTTAAAGACACATATGGCATTCTGGGATTAAACCTTGGCCATTAAAAGGGAACCTGTCAGCACTTTTTAGGACAGTGAACCAAGCCCAGCTCTAGAATAATCATATGCCCATTTTAAAAAAAAGTATTGTCCAAAGTTTTTTTTTTTTTTTGTTTGTTTTTTTACAAAGCCATACCTGTGTAATCACTGTTTAAAACGTTCCTGCGTGTAAATTAGGAAGAGCGGTCCAGACCTTCTCTACTCCGCACGCTGTGCCTATGAGCTCACCCTTCTTTTCTCAGGCAGTACTGCAAATTCTCACGAGGCTCTGACATCACTGACGCGTGCATGCATAGATCAGTAATTCTGCCCACAAACGGAACAGATAGTCCCCAGATGCGCAGGCCAGGGATATCAGGGTGTCACAAGAACACGGCCTGAGAAGAGAGGGGTGGGCTTATGGGCAAAGCTTGCTCAGAAGAGACACGGTCCAGCCCGCCCAGCGGACCGCTCGTCCTAATTTACATGCCGCACGGGAACATTGAAAATAAAGATTACACAGGCATAGCTTTGTAAATAGACACGGGACAATACGTTTTCTAAACGGAGCAAGTTATTCAGCGCTGGCCTTGGTTTACCGTCTTAAAAATTACTGACAGGTTCCCTTTGAATAGGACCAGTCAGCTCTGAAATGTCTGTTTCAGTAAATACCTGCATTCCCCACATTTCCAATCAACGCTGACTATATGAGACTATAGAAGGACACACACTCTAGATAAGGGTAAGGACTACTTCCAGTTGCCAATTTATTTATACAGTTCCAAGAATATCAAAGGATTGGCACAATGCAAAAATTCTATGAAAAGATCACTGAGCTTACAGACACATACTTAAATATTATATCGGGAGAGGTGACACATAAGGCCCATTTACACAGAGCGATGATCGCTCAAAGGACAGTTTCAGTGACAGCTTTGAGTGATCATTTTGCATACACTATTAAGTAGCTACTCAGCTACTTAAGAGCAATTTAGTGTGCAAATTAAGCCTTAGCTGAAAGCAGTTAATAGCCCGAGTGCCCTTATCTGCTTTCAGTTCCTTTGTTCTCCATGGGAAAACAATGCTATCAGCACTCCCTGTGGAGAGCTACTGATAAGGATGAAGGATGATTTTTAGGTTGGCCTGAATTTATTTCATTCAGAGTGTAGCCTGCTATTACACTTCCAGCTCTGACCACCTATGCAGACACCTGGCCCCGCGGCACTGACAATGGATGTAAGGATCATTTGATTGGCAAGGATTCTGAGCGACGGATCCCCTCCAATCAACAGCTGACAACCTATCCAAAGGATAGTTGATCAATAGTAAATACCCGGAATAACCCTTTAAATATATTTTACCCTCTAGATATATTCATAACTACAAACCTCTATGCATGTATACACATTACATATTTACCTGGGGAGATAAAAACTTTTCAATGCGTTTTAATATAAAAGGCTTCTCCAATATGGAGGTGACGGATGGACGATCCCTGGGATTCCTCTTAAAAAGAATAGAAAGCAGGCTGCGAAGATCATATGAATAATGCACAGATACTGGAGGGTAAGATCCTCGAATGATCTTCAAAACTAGGTTTTTCATGTTACCGGCCTCAAACTGAGGAAAAAAAAAAAAGTTAGTAATGCATCATAAGTCACAAATTTAACAATAATACTTGCCACATTCTGCCGGTATAGCAAAAACAAAAAATCTTGAATACAGGCAACATCTCCACTGGCCCCTGACTGTTACTTACCGCATGTTTGAGAGTGCACATTTCATAAAGGACACATCCCAGTGCCCAAATGTCACTGAAAAAGGAAAAGAAATGAACTGTGATGTCAAAATGATATTAAGGTGATTAACTATGTGCAGGAAATAACTCAATAGACATGGGGGCATATAAAGCAGTCCATACAGATGAGTTTGCCCCCAGATTCCTGCATGTAGTCTACACACAGGTCGCCCAAGGGGAAAGATATTCATAGCTAATATGCTCTAGTGGTCGTAGGGGGCGTCAGCGCTCAAAACACACCAGGTCACAGCTTCCAATATGTTTTAGGAGTATGTAAAGTGGACAAAGAAGTAACAATTATCTGAGCAATTGCTGAGTCAATAGTGCTAAAATAAATAAAAATAGACTATGACTGACACAAGGCTTGAAGGATACAACTTATTTATAAGAAACAGAGCAAAAAAAAGGGGAGGAGGTATTGCAGTGTATGTTAGGAAAATATTCATCTCCAGAGATTCAAGCTTCAGAGCATGGTAGTTCTGTAGAAACTGTTTGGGTAAGAATACAAGGAGAGAACAACAGAAAGGACACTATTGTAGGCATTTACTATAGGCCACCTGGACAAGCATAAGATATTGATGACCTCTTTCTACATCAGATGGCCAAGCTCTCAAAAAAGCATGACATAGTGATTATGGGAAATTTTAACTATCCAGACATTTGTTGGGAATCTTTCTCAGGTAAAAGTAATAGATCCAACAAATTCGTTTCCGCTCTTGCTGACAACTTTATCTTCCAAAAAGGTAGAAGAGAAAACAAGGGGATCTGCTATCGTGGATCTAATTCTTACCAACAGGGAGAAAATGGTTGAGGAAGTAAGGTTGGCTGGGACCTTAGGAGGCAGTGATTATGCAATCCTTGAATTTTGGATAAAAAGGGGAGAAGGACCTGAGAAAACTCAGACCTCAAGATTGAATTTCAGAAAGGCAGATTTCAATGAACTCAGAAAAAGGGTAGGAAGAATCCCATGGCTGGATGTTCTTAAGGTCAGAATCGTCCAAGAAGGTTAAGATATATTGTGAAATGAGATTCTCAAAGCACAATCGCTGACAATCCCTAAAAGAAGGAAGAATGGGAAGCATTTAAAGAGACCAGGATGGATGAACACAGAACTTGCACACATGTTAAAAGCAAAGAAAAATATGTTTATCAAATGGAAAGAGGGGGAAATATCTAAAGAAGAATATAATGCGGGCTGCAGAAACTGTAGGGCACATGTCAGAAGACCTAAAGCTAATAATGAATTGAGGCTTGCAACAGAAGCCAAAAGCAATAAAAAAGGATTTTGGGGGTATGTCAAAAGAAAAAAAAAAGTCAAAGATGCTATTGGATGCTTACATGATGAAAATGGTGAATTGGTTAAGAATGATGTTGAGAAATCCGAACTTTTAAATTCCTATTTTGTATCTGTTTTCTCTCAGAAAATAGATGGAACATCAACTGATCTTCCCTGTGCTATTGGGGGAATAAAATAATGCAGGCAATCTGTAAGCAGAGAGATGGTGAGGGAACACTTAGCTAACTTAAAGGAGATGTCCCGCGCCGAAACGGGTTTTTTTTTTTTTTAAACCCCCCCCCCCCGTTCGGCGCGAGACAACCCCGATGCAGGGGTTAAAAAAACCACCCGCACAGCGCTTACCTGAATCCCGGCGGTCCGGCGTCTTCATACTCACCTGCTGAAGATGGCCGCCGGGATCCTCTGTCTTCATGGACCGCAGGGCTTCTGTGCGGTCCATTGCCGATTCCAGCCTCCTGATTGGCTGGAATCGGCACGTGACGGGGCGGAGCTACACGGAGCTACACGGAGCCCCATAGAGAAGAGGAGAAGACCCGGACTGCGCAAGCGCGGCTAATTTGGCCATCGGAGGGCGAAAATTAGTCGGCACCATGGAGACGAGGACGCCAGCAACGGAGCAGGTAAGTATAAAACTTTTTATAACTTCTGTATGGCTCATAATTAATGCACAATGTACATTACAAAGTGCATTATTATGGCCATGCAGAAGTGTATAGACCCACTTGCTGCCTCGGGACATCTCCTTTAAATGAATTCAAATCTCAAGGTCCAGATGAATTACATCCTAGGATACTAAAGGAAGCAATGGAGGTAACTGCTGGACCACTCGCCATAATCTTTGAAAATTCCTGGAGAACAGGAAAAGTCCCAGAAGATTGGAAAAGGGCAAATATTGTCCCCATCTTCAAAAAAGAGAAGAAGGTGGATCCAGGAAACTACAGGCCTGTGAGCCTGACTTCTATAGTGGGAAAGATCTTTGAACAAAGTATTAAACAGCATGTATGCAAGTACTTGGATGAAAATAGAGTAATTAACCAGAGCCAGCATGGGTTTGTAACAAATAAGTCATGCCAGACTAATCTAATTTACTTCTATGATAATATCACCGACTGTGTTGAGGAAAATGCAGTGGATATAGTTTATCTTGACCTTAGTAAAGAATTTGACAAAGTATCTCATACTATACTTATTGAAAAAATGACCGAATATGGGATTGACAAGGCAACTGTTAGGTGGATTCACAACTGGCTGAGTGATCATACTCAAAGAGTGGTCATAAATGGCTGCACATCTAAGTGAAGGAATGTATCAAGTGGGGTACCACAAGGCTCTGTCCTAGGCCCAGTGTTGTTCAACATTTTTATAAATGATCTGGAGGAGGGAATTGATGGGAAACTGATCAAATTTGCTGATGACACAAAGCTGGGAGTGAGGGATAGCTGGGGGAGAGAGAGAATTCAAAAAGATCTAGAAAAGCTTGAACAGTGACTAACAGAATGGTATTTAACAAAGAGATATGCAAAGTCCTACAGCAGCAAATGTGAAAAAGACTTGGGTATACTAATAGATCATAGACTGAACATGGCAAACACAATTCAGGGATGTATTAAGAGAAGCAGAGCGTCTAGATCACAGGAGGTAATTATCCCCCTCTACTCTTCCTTAGTCAGACCTCATCTGGAATACTGTGTGCAGTTCTGGCACCCCACTATAAAAAAAAAAGACAGACAAACTGGAGCAAGTTCAGAGAAGAGTTACCAAGATGGTGAGCGGTCTACAAATCATGTCCTATGAGGAACGGTTAAAGGATCTGGGAATGTTTAGCTTGCAAAAAAGAAGGCTGAGAGGAGACTTAATAGCTGTGTACAAATATCTGAAGGGCTGTCACAGTGCAGAGGGATCAGCCCTATTCTCATTTGTACAAGGAAAGACTAGAAGCAATGGGATGAAACTGAAAGGGAGGAGACTCAGATTAGATATTAGAAAAAGCTTTCCGACAGTGAGGAGGATCAATGAGTGGAACATGTTACCATGGGAAGTGGCGAGTTCTCCTTTAATGGAAGTGTTAAAACAAAGACTGGACAAATATCTGTCCAGGATGATTTAGTGAATCCTGCACTGAGCAGGAGGTTGGACCTGATGACCCTGGAGGTCCCTTCAGACTCTACCATTCTATGATTCTATGATGAAAGTCTGATCTACTAACATTTTGCATTAACATTCATGCGGGGGCAATGCAAACGCATAATTTTTTTTTTTAAATCAATTTTTATTCAAGTTTTCCAACAGACAAATCGTCTAGGATATCAAAAACAGTTATCTTTTCACTCAACGCAAGAAACAAACATTCATTTGGATCAAATTACAAGCTTAGGTTGAGGTATAGCTGTTTGCTTACATTCATACTAAGTACGCATTTTGCATCCCAATCATCCCGGTGCTTTGCGCTACTTAGCGCTAATCCTGAGACCAAGGCGTTGAGATAAAACCTCAAACATAAAATTCTTAATAAACAAATAAGTGGAGACTAGGGGGGGTAAATAGGGGGGTGGGACGGGAGGGAAGGGGGGGGGGGGTTCAGGTGGTGGTGGTAGTAGGAGAGGTACCTCTATGAGAAAAGATGTCCAAGAGCCTCAAGCTGCGCCAGGGGTTCCAGATTTTGGTAAATCTGTTATGTGTGCCATTCTTCCAACTGGACAGCTCTTCTAGATTAAAGAGACTATCTACTCTTTCTTTCCATTGTTTTAGTGAGGGGGGTGCTTTGCATTGCCAGTGCAGTGGTATTAATGCTTTAGCTGAGTCTAGCAGGAATGCCATCAGTTTGTCCTTTCTGGGGTGGAATGTTGCGGAAGGCCTCCAGAGGAACAGTATCTCTGGTGAGAGTGTGAAGTTTGGTTTAATTTTCCTCAGGATCTCCTCAACTCCCCTCCAGTAGGATTTTAGGGGGGGGGGGGGGCAGTTCCACCATAGGTGGAGGTATGACCCCTCCTCTCTACCGCACCTCCAACATTTATCGTGGGAGGCTAATTTATAAGCATAGAGCCACTGCGGGGTCTTATACCACCTTACAAGCAGTTTATAGTGCGCCTCCTGAGCCATAATGCAGGGGGAGATACCAAATGAAGTTGCTAATATTGAATTGATGTCTTCTTGGGATAAAGAAACGCCAAGCTCTTTCTCCCAGGAGCTAATGAAAGCTGGTTTAGTTATACTCTGAGGTGTTATGTAGCGTTTACGTAGAGGAGCAATTTTCCTTACTTTCGGGTCTTTGTTATTCAGGGTAGTCTCAAAGGGAAGCATAGGTCTAGTCCCTTTATATCTCTTAATGAATTCTCCTATTACGCTGGTCACCATTGCTTGGTGTAGAAAAGATAGCTTATGCGAGGGCAGGAGGGTTTGGAGTATCTCTGAAGGGGAAAGATGCACTATGGAAAGCAAGTCTCCAATCCTGAGGGTTCTGAATTTTTTCCAGACCGACTCAGTGACTGGATCAGCCCCGAGGTCTAGTAATTTGTGTATTGTATTCAGGGGAAAGGTTGGAGAGGGTGACGGAGCCAATCTCTGTTACCCCGTCCCATACTTCACACGGGCCTCTCAGCAAGGGATGAAAGTTTTTTGCTCTGTAGCGGGTTTTTTCGGGTAGCCATAGATCCCCCTCCGAAGCCTCCCTGTTATATTGCAGGGCCATTGCTGCTAGTAACTTATCTCCTATTGGGTTTACTAGATTCATCCAGTAACATAGATGTGAAGCCCTGTAATAATTGCTTATGTTGGGCAGGTCGATGCCTCCCTCAGGCCCATACAAATTATATTCTGAAAAGAAAAAAAATTCTTCATTTTAATAGGAAACATCTTTGTTTATGACTAGAGATGAGCGAACGTACTCGGTAAGGGCGATTTCGCAATCGAGCGCCGCGATTTTCGAGTACTTCACTACTTAGGTGAAAAGTACTCGGGTGCGCTGTGGGTGAGTGGGGGGTTGCAGCGGGGAGTGGGGGGGGGAGGGAGAGGGCTCCCCCCTGTTCCCCGCTGCTACCCCCCACTCCCCTCTGCAACCCCCCGCCCCACAGCGCACCCGAGTAGTGAAGTACTCGAAAATCGCGGTGCTCGATTGCGAAATCGCCCTTACCGAGTACGTTCGCTCATCTCTATTTATGACCCTTTCACAATGAGATTTCCAACTGTAGAAGAAAAATCTATCACTAGCTTGAAAGATGCATTTGTCCCGTGCAATCACTGTAATGGAGATAGAAATTAATAGTGTAGCTGGTTAGAAAGGATGATATGTAATCATTTACCTTTTATTGTTGTAGGGACGATTCTCACATATTTCTGGAGACAGGTAATAAGGAGTTCCTATACACGTTCGAACCAGTTCTATGGTGCTGTAAAAGAATATTACTTTATTAAAGGGGTTCTGTCATTCGTTTAAAAAAACAAAACAAATCAATACTTACCCATGTCCCGCCCCCCTCAGTCTTCTTACTGCATCTTCTCCTCCCTGATCTTCTTCAGGCTCCTCCAGTCTCCCGAGTCACCTCACCTCCAGCAGGTTGGGGGGTCTTACAATTTGTGCTGCTATCGGACTTTTTTCTTGGACTCCTTCCTGCAGGTCAGTGTTCCCGGTCACTAGTGACGTAGTGTTTACTGCCTAGCATGGAATGCCAGATCTTATGCTGGGCTATTGCTGGGACTGTGCATGCACGCTGTCTTGCCACGAGTGTTCATATACTATTGCTGTGAGACAATATCCCCGGCATAGGAATCGGCATTCACTGCTAGGCAGTGAACGCTTATTTACTAGTGACCGGGCACACTGAACTGCAGGAAGGAGATCACCAAGAATGAACGTAACGTCACAGGAAGAAGAGGATCCGGCTACTGGAGGCGAGGTTACCCGGGGGACTGGAGGAGCCAGGAGAAGATCGGTGAGATAAAGATGCAGTAAAAAGACTGCCTGTGGAGGAATAGGGAAGTATAGAATTTTTTTTTCTAATGTCCCCTTTAAGAAGAAAAGTTTGCTTTAAACATTCTAGTGCAGTAAAACAGAAACTACCTGTTTAATACTCTCGCTATTCCAAAATCACCCAGCTGGATGGTCCCGCTTTTGGTTAAAAAGATATTCTAGAATAGAAAGAAATCAATTTTTAGTGACAAAATAAACCATACTAAGATCTACAATGCAAACAACATTTAAGAATCCCTTCTTACCTGAGACTTAATATCTCTATGGAGAATTTTCCGGTCATGAACATGCTTCAGAGCCAAACACAGCTGAACAAACCAGTCTAGAATCTAGTGAAAAGTAAAAATCAGACCCCAAGTATATATAAGTCATTGCAATTGTAAGGTCTCCTCTGTAGTAAGTTTAAATGAGTTTTCTATAGTTTCCAAAATCCCCAGTAAAAGCTGCATACTGCTAGAAATAACATGCAAATAGGAGGTGATGGAAAGAGTGTAGGGCGCCACCTATTGGAAGGTAGAATCCCTGCAAGTCAATGTCTGACCTTGTAATAGGCCTTATAACGTGACTAGGAATACAAGCCAGAAGGAAATAGCCATGTACAGAGAGCGGTTTCAGTGTTTTGCCCCTCATCAGTGTCCAGTAGGTGTCTGGCTTGAGAGATGCTTCCAAGGTGGGTCAGATGGGGTATGGTTTCTCCTTGTTGAGAGCACCTAGCTCCTCACACCTACAGGGTGCTCTCCACAAGCCAAATACCTCTCCTGACCCATGCCAAAAATAACAAATACTCACCCCCCAAATCCCTGCCATCAGTTATAAGGTCCCCAGTTAGGACCCTTTTACACGCGACGGTTTTTATGCTAGATGACGCTGAACGACGAACGAGAACCTCATGATTCTTGTTCAGCCGTTGCCTCGCTTTTAAACCGAACGATTATCGTTCAGTTTCGCTCATTTGAACAAATCGTTTAAACGCAGTATTAGTCTGTTTACTAAACCGCACTGATGACAGGCCATCGCTGTCATGTAACAACAGCAGCCAATCAGTGTCCAGTGCGGTCATGTCAGTATTCACAGCACCACTGTGATTTTTAGCAATACGCATGGTTTTGGAAAATGTCAAGAACACCTTTAAATTCACTGCAGAAGAAATAGATTGTTTGTACATACTTATTTGATCTGCAGATTTCACCGAGAACATGAACAGAGTCTTGTGGGTCCCTCAACAAAATACCGACTCCTTATGCTGGTTCATGCCACCCCATTGCAGAACCAGAACGTCAGAGAAAGCTGGTGTGCCCCTCAGAGCATGGCTTCTCTCAGATACCTGTGGTGCTGTGGGGCCGCCTGCACATAGACGGATTTGCATTGCGAAATTCGGAGCAGGCCCCACCTCCGGATTCCGCAGCAAATACTGCCCATCAACATGCTACTGAAAAATCACTTTTTCCTCTACACGAGCGGATATCAATTGCGATTTTGCGCAAAAAAATAAATAAATAAATAAAAATGCAGCGTGTTCCATTTTTGCGTGGATGGTTCTATTGAAGTCAATGGAATCCGTCCGATCCGCGGCCCTTCCGCAATGACGGAAAAGCAGAGGCTTTAATGGACCAGCCGCCGCAGTACAGATGAGAAGAAGAAAAGCAAGTAGGCATGGATGCCGGGTGGGCACAGGGTCGGATTCTGCATGCGGAGTCCGACTCGCCCGTGTTCAGCCAGCCTAAATGGGACCTTAGCAAGACAATTATATCATATTATCTATGTAGTATATCAGTGTGGTGACAATTCATTTACCTGGTCTTCTGAGAATAAAACCCCTTTTTGTGCGTTTATTCGTTTAAACAAATCCCCTCCTTCACAATAGTCCATCACAATGTAAAGGCAGCCACTTTCTGGAAGAGAGCAATATTATCACTGTTCTTATAACAAAAAACTTGTAGGCTTAAAAAAACAAAAAACAAAAAGGGGAACCACCAACAATAGACGCGATTTATGAAAACAGTCAAACAAAGCAACCAATCAGAGCTTTGTTGTCATTTACTTAATAGCTTTGCAGAAATAAGAGTTGCATTGTGATTGGCTCCTGTGGGCAACATGGTCAGTTCTTCTATAATGAGGTCTTGATTCCTAAATGTAGCGGTAAGTAAGAGTACATTAGGAAAGCAGTTTCTCTGCAAAGTGGATCTTTTCACAGCCATGCACTAGAGACAAAGTGACGAACAAGCCGATGAGACAGAAAGCAGATGTGGCAGAAATGGAACAGACGGAGATCAGGCTAAACGAGGGCAAGACGAGAAATGATACCAAAGCCTATCCCAGCATCACTGATGGGCAGGAAGGAGCTTGAGGCCCAAGCAAACGGGTCCAGCCATCAACTGGACTCCAGTCATCCAGGATTCCACCCATTCTAACAGATGAAACGTAATTCCCGGTATGGCAACTAAGATTTACTTAAGAACTGCAGGTCAGGAAATGGAACATACCAGGCAAACAGTATGGTGCATTACTAGAGGAAAGGCAGTGCAGGGTAAGAGGGCACCAAGATTTCATCACGGTGTGTAGCTGGAACTGAGTGGCCTATAGGGTACCTATCATAGAAGAATTAGACCTTTGACATGCCATAGTGAAGCAACCCTCTAGCAATGGACAAAGATGGCTTCTCTGGCTACTTGATGCATGCTGTACATTAGCATGCATCAGTAGCCTAAGACACTACATGCTACACAGACTGGTCAGTGCTACTCATGAGGACAGCGCTGGCCAATCACAGGAGAGTGTAGGGTCTTAGGCTACCGATGCATACCAATATACAATGTGCATTAGGTAGTCAGAGATGCAGCACGGCCATCATTATTTGTCCAGGAGCGGAGGGTCGCATGAAGCCTTCCATACACTGCACAAGCAGAGCCGATCAAAAACAAAGAGAGGATGAGGTTCTTCTCCATGGTCCAGTTCGGATGTTCACATGCCCCCTGTAGGCACATTAGGCGCTGGACGAGGGTCAGTTTGGGCACTAAGACCAGTCCTTAGCTTCACAGCAAGCAGAGATGCGCTGTGTGTTCTGACACCATTCTACCTGAGCCAGCATTAAAAGGAAAAGAACCTGTCACCAGGCTCATGCCACCTGAACCACAGGCAGCAGGAAGCTGAGACGTGTGTATAGCGCATTCATGTATATCCTATTCTGAGGCATTTCAGGAAAAATGATTCATTCCAAAAGGCGCTCTGAGTCATGGGGACAGCGCTGCGCTTCTCCCTCCCCACCGGCATCATGTAGAGTGACAGCTCTCTACCTATATACCTACAGGAAGAGAGCTGTTACTACATGGTGTGGGCAGAGACAGGCTAACGAGAGAGCTTCATTTGGAATGCCATAGTGCTTCAGAATAAGACATACAAGGGTGCACTGTCCCCCCCACTGTTTGGGTAGCCCGAACCTGGTCAAGTTCCCTTTTACTTTGCAGCAATTTGTGCTACAGTAGCTCTTCAGCGAGACTTGCTCCCACACACACCCATCTATAAGCCTTGGACACCCACAACTTAGTCAGCAGTTGCCCTTTCTTGGATCACTTTTGGACTTTTTGTAGGTACTAAACACTAAATACCAGGACCGCTCGATAAGACCTGCCCGACCCACTCATCTACCCAGCACAATTTGACCCTAGCCAAAGCCACTCACATCCTTACACTTGCAAATGTTTCCTACTTTCAATACAACTTCTGAAATGGACTGCTCACATGAGGCCTTATGCTCTTTTCACACAGCGGTTATGCCATGCCGCAGCGATTCCATCTTCGCTTTCTGTTCATCATGACAAAGAAAAAGCGTAAGGGTCCGTAATGCAGGACGAAACCTGCACCATAAGTGAATATATGAAACGCAGACCTCTTCGGTCTCCATCTCACATAGTTTACATCTCTGTAAGTCTTGTATATTGGACAGAAAAGCTTGAGGTCAGCACCTTTCTGTACAGTATAAAAGACGGAAAGGGAATGAAAGAGATCTCTGTCTCACATATTGACCCCTATGGTGCCGTCCAGGTTCCCTCTCCAAGCAGTTTTCTGCATGGTGGACAGATCCATTGCTGCATCGGAAACGCAGAGTCAGAATACCCCAAGATATTCCATTACTTGGAAGGTGCCATTCTGCTGAGATTATCAATGTTATTCACGTCACTTCTCAGTGGTTTGAGCATCATCTCTAATTGGTGTATGTCATGCAATGTCTGATGCAATAGTGGAGGATGCGGCTTCTTAATCTTATTTTTTTTTTTTTTTTTTTTAAAGTTGAAGGAAATGTTGAGTCCAACTGCACCAATCCTCCAATCTAGTGGAATCTTTGGTCCCAGATACCCGGAGCTCCACAGACCACACAACTCCATGCATGATCAGATGCCATTTCTAGATACACGAGTGCTCATCTAACCTTCCACTCAATGCAATTTTTTGACATATTTGGAGGCAATTTGTATCCTATGAAGCCTTTCTTAAAGGGGTTGTCCCGCGCCGAAACAGGTTTTTTTTTTTTTCAATAGCCCCCCCCCCCCCCCCCCCCCGTTCGGCGCGAGACAAACCCGATGCAGAGATAAAAAAAACAAAAAACGGGTAGTACTTACCCGAATCCCCGCGCTCCGGTGACTTCTTACTTACCTTGTGAAGATGGCCGCCGGGATCTTCACCCTCGGTGGACCGCAGGTCTTCTCCCATGGTGCACCGTGGGCTCTGTGCTGTCCATTGCCGATTCCATCCTCCTGATTGACTGGAATCAGCACACGTGACGGGGCGGAGCTACGAGGAGCCGCTCTCTGGCATGAGCGGCCCCATTCAGAAGGGAGAAGACCGGACTGCGCAAGAGCGTCTAATCGGGCGATTAGACGCTGAAAATTAGACGGCTCCATGGAGACGGGGACGCTAGCAATGGAACAGGTAAGTGAATAACTTCTGTATGGCTCATAATTAATGCACGATGTACATTACAAAGTGCATTAATATGGCCATACAGAAGTGTATACCCCCACTTTGTTTCGTGGGACAACCCCTTTTAAGTTCTTGCTGGTAGCACAAATACAATAACACAAAGTATCTAACCTTCAAATGATTCTCTGTACTGGACAATATTTGGATGCTTCATGTTCGCCAACACGGCAACTTCTCTTCTTGATTCTTCTCTCTCCTTGTTTGACATCTTAAAGAAAAATACACAATATATAGCTCAGTATAAGAGGCTTTACCTAAAATGCAGATTTAAGAATTAGTGTAAAATGTCCTGAGAGACAAGCATGTTCAGTGCAGTGCAACCGAACTCAACAATAACGCTCCCCGCATCATCGTACAGTCCATCATATCAGTCCCAGTGTCGGGCTACAAGATCACTACAGCTGTCAATCAGCTCAATGAGCAGGGGGCACTTTTGAGAGAAGTCCCGCCCTCAGAGCACAAACAGAGGATTAAAGTTTATTTTTTCACTGTTGCTTCCAATTAAATGATGGTAACAGGTAAGATTACACCCTTCTCCCCTGCTCCTACCTAGAGCGGACAACAATTTTGCATCAGAAAAACTGCTGATAGGCCCTCATTAAAACATGTCACACGTCTCAAGAAAGAAAGAGATTGAAACTGTGACAAAAATTTTGTTAACAAAATCAAAGAGTGATTATTACTGCAAGTGCGGGGTCTTCACAACTTTTCCAGACTCCTTTGACTGTGTAGTCTACACTATTAGTCCACATCATCGCATTTCTCTTTCTTCTGTGCCAGCACAGGAATGGAATGCCAGATCCGTCCTATGATGGAAACTAATGGACACATTGACTATAATGGAGTCTGTACAGTTGCCATCATGCCCTCTGGTATTTTCCCAGGTAGCTGTGTGCCAGAAAATCAGATTGGAGCCTACAGACCGGATGTAAACAGGACCTTAGACGAGGCAGAAATGCTGTAGCTTTGAGGCGTTGAGTCTGCACTGTGAGTCCAAGACAATATACAGTGCAATACAATACAAAAAAAAGCGCAGAAATATAAGTATGCTGCAGGTTGTCAAGCTTATTTGACAAATGGTTGAGGATTTCCAAGCATGGAGTTCTCTGTTCACTGCAAGTTTTGAGGCAAAATCTGAAGCAGATAGAGTCTGGGTGTGGATTGAGCAGTAATGTAAATCCAATTATAGGACATCTCAACCTCCCCACCAGCCCTCATTCACATGGCTTTTGAAGTATCAGATCTATTGTCTCGCCTTAAGGAGAGGCTACAAGGTGTGTGGAGACACCTAGGAGGTGAGTGAGGAGACTTATAAGGCCATCCATGTTCCCGGAGGAGCATGGATAGCCATATAAGTCTCACTCAAGTCCTAGGTGTCTCCACACACCTTCTGGGCCCTCTACCTAAGATGAGACAATACCCCTCCCGACCCACATCAATTTCCAATCGTTTTTAACCCCTTAATGACGCGGCCCCTTTTTCTTTTTCCATTTTCGTTTTTTCCTCCCCCCTTCAAAAAAAATCGTAACTCCTTTATTTATCCATCGATGTCGCTGTTTGAGGGCTTGTTGTTTTTGCAGGACGAGTTGTATTTTTCAATGGTGCTATTTAAAGTACCATATAATGTACTGAAAAACTTTTAAAAAAATTCTAAGTGGAGTAAAATGAAAAAAAAACAAAACAACATTTCGCCATCTTTTAGTGTGTCTTGCTTCTACCGCGCACAAATGGCAACAAAATCGTCATGCTAACTTTATTCTATGGGTCGGTACGATTACTAAGATACCAAACTTGTATAGGTTTTTTCTTACTATACTACTCTTTTTTTTTTCCTAAGACATTTAATTTTTTTCGATTATTTTCTGCGGTCATTTTGTGCGTGCAATAACTTTTTTATTTTTCCATCGACGTAGTTGAGCGAGGGCTCATTTTTTGTTGGATGTCCTGTAGTTTCCGATAGTATCAATTTGGAGTACATACGACTTTCTGATTGCTTTTTATTGCGTTTTTTCTGGGAGACAGGGTAACTAAAAAAGTGCATTTCTGGCGTTCTTTATTTTTTATTCGGACGACGTTCACCGTGCGGGAAAAATAATGTGCTACTTTGATGGATCGGACTTTTACGGACACGGTGATACGAAATACATATTTTTATTTTATGATTTAGATTTTTTAATAATAGATATGGCTATTGCCCGCGGGTGTCAGCTGTTATAAATAACTGACGCCTGCACTGTATGAAGAGAGGTTGCCACGCAACCTCTCTTCATACATACCCCGCTGCTCCATGACGTACTGGTTCGTCATGGAGCGGGAAGGGGTTAAAGACTTGTTTAAAGGGTCTGACATCGACTCGAAGAAATGCAGCCTTCTAATAGGTGGCGTTGCAGAGGTATTGTTCCATTTTCCTTATTTGCATAGATCTGTCATGCGCTGCAGTCAACCAATTTTTTGTTAGAAGGGTCCTCTAACGACAAGCTATTCACACAGTGTTCTGCTACTTGGACCCAAAGGCTACATTCAGATGCAATGGATTTTACGCAGTGGTAAATTTGCCGCAGATTTTGGTGTGGATCTGAGTCAAAATCCGCATGCAGATTTTGGTGGGAAATCAGAAAATAAAGTGCTGCATGCAATTGCCTAGGGGCTGCAGGTATATCAGCGAGCGTAAAGCACAATTTCACTGGAAATAGAACAGGCTGCGTTCTATTTTCTGCAAGTGGATTATACAATTCCAACGCACTAATGTGTGGAACTGCGTGATCCAATATATTTGATTGATCCACGTATTACAACAAAACTATCTGCTCTTGAGAAAGCAGCCATACAGCTAGTGCTTTCTATGATGCAGTGTGCCGGATCCAGTCCCCACTGCCAAAACTTCACAATTGCAATACAAACAAATAAATGGAACAGCACTCCAGAGATTGTATGAAAGTATGCTGAATTCATTACACAATCAAGTTTCCTAATGCTGTCCAACAGTAAGGCCCCTGTCACACGGCGCCTTCTACAGCGTTTTAGCGGTTGTTTGAAACTTCCACAAAAAATGCTGTACTGAACCTTCATTGGGTATTCTTGTATCTTGTCACCACCAGCAGAATGGGTGGAGAGCTGGTGATGGGCTGTATCCGCCCAGTGCACCCCCACACGCAGCCGATTGGCTGTGTGCAGCCAGGCCCTCAAAGGTCCTAGCAGCTTGGGGATTAACTTCATGCTGGGATGGCGGTTTAGGGTAAGGGGTTGTTTCAGTGTTAGGGATTACATTAGTAGTTGTTAATCCTTCCATGTCAGAGGCGGCTTCATAAACATGGAAGTATTTACAGCTAATAATATAACCCCAACACAGAAACGACCCCTAAACCCCCCCCCCCCCCATGCCAGGCACACTGTCACCCAGCGCTATCTTCGTTGCCCTCCAGCCTCCCCGTCCCCCTCCATCACCCACTGGCACCCAGCACTGTGCTGCTGCCGCCGCTGCTCCCCCACAGCCTTCCGCCCAGCCTCCCTGTCCACCGCCCTCCGTCACCCAGCGCTGTCCTGCGGACGATCCCCCGCTCACGCTGTGTCCCTGCTCCCTTGCAGCTTTCTGCACAACCTCCCCATTCGACATTGTGAAGCAGCGGTGTGCTGCTGCCAATGCCACTACCCCCGTGTCTGCCGCTGCTGCCCAGTCCAGGGAGGTTGGCGGGGAAGCCGCTCTGCCGCTGCTGCCCTGTCTAGGGAGAAGAAGCCGCTGGAGCGCCGAGGAAGCCATTCTTAGTCATTGCCAGAACCTGAGAGGGGGGCATGGCCGGCCTGTCAAGCATACAGTATCTTGTCACCCACACTTCCGGTGGTGACAAGATACAAGAATACCCATCCATTGATTTCAATGGGGCTGCTCAGGCGAGTGGTTTAACGCACTGCATCACCCATTGCAATGATGGGGCGTTTTAAAAACCCTGTTGAAGAAGTTAGAAAATCCTGTTCAAAAATGCTGTAAAACGCAGTGTTTTTACAAATGCCTGTGCGAGACTGGCCTTAGTCCAAAACAGACTAGACAGTCTTAAAGGGAACATGTCACATCCCCACAGAACTATAAACTAAGTTATGGTGCTGTTAGGGAATGTGACAGGGAGAGGGGGATGTATATTTTATACTCACCCAATCCAGTGATCCAGCGGTGTCCCCATGTGAAGTCGGCGTGTGGCACAAATATCTAACTCTTTTCAGAGTCCTGTGTGTGCGCTGTCCTATACAAGTCTATTGGAGAGCGAGTGCACGTGACTCTGAAAATAGTCAGTTTTTTGTGCTACGCACTGATTTCACGGGGGAAGGGGGGACCAACGCTGGATTGCGAGCGCGAGCGACTGTAAAAAAATAAATAAAAATACCTCACCTGGCTACTCGTCACGGCCCCTAACAGCACCATAAAACTTAGTTTAGGCTTATGTAGAGAGGTGACAGGTTCCTTTTAAAATCTGCCAGATTTATCATAGTGATATATGATAAGTTTGTCGCATCTTTAGTCACTTCTGTCTAACTTTATAACAACCATTAGTTGGCTTAGCTTATGACGGTTTTTACCCCAAAGTATTGGCACATGAGATTGCATTTAGGACATGCCCCCTTTACTGTGAAACCACACCGCCATTTCAGACTTGCCAAAAGAACGGTCTAAAACATAAGCGTGGTGACACATATGGAAGACCGGTTTCTGGTGACATTTCAATAGTAAATCTGTCCACTATTCCTGTAAGGAACCAAATTCAGCACCAAACCCTTTAACAAAAAAAACCAACATACCTTAAGGGCGTGTGTAAAAGGTGTAAAGTCCAACAAGTGCCCGTTTCTAACCAATATACAAGTAAAATACATAACAGATGTATATACGGATAACAGGTGCATACATGGACATGCCAAAAGTCGTGGAACAGGAACTAATGCAGCAACTGGACAGACTCAATCCCACTAGTAGACATCAGTATGGAACCACTACCATGGCTTCATGGCGTCTGTGCCACACAGGAACACTACCATGAGGCTGAATGAATAGGCAACAGATTGCCAGTCCTGTAGGGTTCAGATAGCCACCTCACAAGACCAGGTGAGGCACTGTGCCCGATGTTGTGGTATTGACAGAGGCACTCTGGTGCGGGTTCTACTCCCATATTGCATGGAAGCTAAAGAACGCTGCGCTGACCCGCGGGATATGTGCGAGGACGCTTCCTGCACCAAAGGTGGATGCGATTTCACCTGGAATCGTTTGTCTGTTCGCATTGACAATTCAAGCCAGATGCCCTGGTCCACTATGGATGGCAACGCCTTCTCCAATGTGTTCCCAGGACGTACCCAACACTGCGGATCGAGGCGCGTCTGATATCCATATGTTGTTGAAAATAGCATCTCCCATCCGTCTGGCCCCTACTGTCATGCCTTCCTTGAACTCCAACAATTCACGCGGCCTTGCCACGAGCACGCCGGCTAGTGCCCAACCTCACAACTCATACAGGTGTGGGCATTCCCAAGCAGTTACCCAGGGTAACACCAGCTTAATGAATTGACATACTGCTATCCCATGACTTTTGGCACGTCGGTGTAGAATATCCTTGTACGCCTATTTAGAGCGTTAAATACACAAAGCAGCATCGCCTATAATAAATCCGCCTATACAGTAAATCTTTTATCAGTCGCAGTTCTGGGTTACACATGATCCAACATAACGTCACATAAACAAGGACAAAATAAAATAATAATAATTCAGCAGTAAACCAATTAAGAAATTTCTTTTTATTAAAAAGATACAAAGTGATTAATGTTTACTCGGGGGGGGGGGGGGGGGGGGAGGGGGTTGTATAACTTTATAACTGATGGGGATTATACTTTCAGATGCCATTAATGAGGCCGGTAATTAGAGAGGTCCATTGGACAGTGATGTCCACGAGACGCCAGTACAGTAAGACACACCCTGTCACTGCCAATGTCCTTCTCCTGGGACCCCATGTAATATAACATATACTGCACACGTGATGCTGTAACCCGAGTACAATGATTAGCCAGGTATCTAATTATCAGCCTGTAGTGTATGATACTTGGACTGCTCCGCCAGCGCCCATGATGAGCCTGCAGCGGCCAGCACCCACCTTAGAGATGCTGATCTCCTTGATGACATACTGCTTGCCATCTTCCTTGGACTTCACCAGGATGGCCTTACCGAAGGAGCCCTCTCCGATCTTGCTGACTCTGGCGTACTTGTTCATGGTGCCGCCGCTACTACATGACTGTCAGGGCCGGAGTGGGCGCACAAGAATGCAGCGCACACGATCCCGGCCCGATGTGTGATGTTAGCGGTTGCTGGGCAGCAGGCAGGCGGCGTGCGTCGCACAGATGACGTCACGGCAGCGCAGCACCGCACAAGCCTCCTTGTACTGGCAATATTCTGTAGGGCTGAAGCTCGGGCGGCCATGTCTGTAGCTGGCACTAGTAGACCGCTTGTATGGAAACTAAGTTACTGTTTAAACCTTCTCAGTAGGCGACATTAGGTCCAGAATTTGACAAATTTTATGTTTAACACTTTTGGGCTCATGTCCACGGGCGTGTTTTCATCACGCATTACGCAGGCGATGAATGGATGCATGGCATGCGGTGAATGGAGTCAAAGTAAATGGACTTTCATTAATCCAGTCACATGAGCATGTAAACACTGCGTGTAGATATGCCTGAGAAAGATCGCAGCATGCTCTATTTCTCTGCGTACCATGCAGCGTATGCAACGCTGTCCGTACGCAATACATTGTGTATGGCGGTGATACATATGTAACCTCGCTATGAAACAGCGGTAAATGTAAAAAAATTAAAAAAAAGGCAAAGACACACTGTGCATATTCGCAGCCCATACACGGTTGGCATCACACAGACGGGTAAAACACTGCAGGACATCCGCAGCGATTTACGCCTGTGGCCATGAACCCTAAGACCCACGGACATGAGCCCTGTGTGTTCTATAGTGACCAGACAGGCCGCAATAAACTCATAAGATCCCTAATTATGCCGGATTAAAAATTTGCATGTGCAAATACACAGAAATTACAGCCCATTGATTTCAATGGTTTCATTTACATGTTGGATTTTGTGTGCGCAATTCTGTCGCGCAAAATATATGGAGAATGCTCTACTTTCCTGTACATTTGCGCAGGGAAAGAACCAATTCATTAAATCCAAGTGCGTGCACAAAAAGTACAGTAAAAAACGCTGTTGTGCAAACAAATATGCAACGCTCAATGTGCAAAAACACGGCGCAAATTTAAAGCGATTGTCCGGGTGATATGTGAGAAAAGGTTTGATACCGCCTCCATATTATGTACCCAACTGGTTTTGGCTTACAAACACTGATGCAACGTACTGACTAGAATGCTGCCGCATTGTCTTCTTTCAGCCTAACATACTGTGTTACATGAATGGGCCTAAAGACGATGATCGTCTGTGTAAGGCTGGGTTCACACGGGGCAGAATTGATGCGGAATTTCAGTGCAGACTTTCCACCGGCAATTATTATCCCAGAATAAAGCAGCAAAGTGGATGAGATTTGCAGAAATCTTGTTCACGCACTGTGGAGAGGCCATTGTGGCCAAGCCGTGTTGAAACTGACATGCCGCGCGGAATCCAAAGCTGCGGCATGTCAATTTTATTGCCGTCTTTGCTGCGACCATCTCTCCTCTCCATGGGCAAAGATGGCCGCAGTGGAATGCAGGCGGCTAAGCTGCTTCAAGACCCACGCTGAGTGGCACAGGTTTTGAAGCTGCATTCATGCCCCGGAAATCTTACAGTACTTCTGTGCGGTCCCACTGCGGTCATTCCACAAAAGTTCCGTGGGATTTATGCCCCATGTGAACCCAGCCTAAGGGCTCGGTCAGACGAGTGATTTCTTAGCGCATGTATAGGCGCGCTAAAAAAAAAAAATCACATTGCGTGTAGAAAAACTGCATGACCGGGTGCATTTGCACTCACATGTCCTATCTTTTGCTGGTGCAATTCTTTTAGTGCTTCTAGAAAACGAACATGTGACCGCTTTCATTGGAAAGCATTGGTTCTAATAGAGCCAATTTTCTAGCGTGCCTATACATGTGCTTGTTCCTGATCATTGCCCTGTGTAAACATTGATCGGCGATCAAATAAACAAAAGCTCACTTGTCAGCTGACCGTCTCTTCTACATAATATGTGGGCATAAAACTCATTGTTGGCAGCACATCCTCTCGTGAAGGAGTCCATTTACATAACCAGATATTCTGCCCGCAACCAGCACCAATCATCAGTATAGCATATCCATCTACATTTCTCTTTCCATATGGCAATAATCATGAATATGCAAACTGTATGATGAATAATATTAAAAGCTCATTCCCATACAGTTTGTATTATGGTCAGAAGCACATTCCCTGTTTCGGCCGCTTGCACACGACTGGGTTGGATTCTGCATGCAGGATCCCGCAGCAGAATCTGACCCTGCGCCGGGCCGGTGACCCTCGCGTACCTGTCTGAATTCATTTTATCTGTACTGCAGATATGGAATCTGCCTTTAAATAGAGCATGCTGCGATTTTTCCCCCGCAAGCGGAAAATTGCAATTGATTTCCGCTCATGGGCAGGAAAAACTGCTGTTCCATAGCGTAATGCAAATCCGGCCATGTGCAGGCGGCCTACACAGAGATGTGTTGCTGACAAATAAAGATGTTAACCCCGCAGGATGTCCCAGTGACATAGAAGTAATCAGCAAAGTAGTCTCAGACTTGATGCAGCTTCTATGCAATAAGGGCTGTACGTTATGCACTGATAATGGCCATACCAGTGTCCCCTTGCACAAACCCCTACATGCCGCTGATACAAGGGCTTGTGGGACATCCAAAAAATACAGAAGGGGTTTACCACAGGAGCTAATGGGGGAATGTAGTGGTAACATAAAATGCAATGACCACAAGGACACGCTCATGTTGACCACTAGCTACATAAACACAAAAGTGACAGTGAGAGAACGTGGTACCACCTTAGATAAAGAAAGAGACTGGAGCTGAAAGTGTCATAAATTAACGAGGGTTGTGGATTTATCAGATCAAGCCTTACAACCATAACTGGCACAAAGAATATCCGGCGCTTGGTAGAAAAACTTTGGTTAGCTTTTTTATTACATACCCGCGGCCTGTTTCACACGGGCGATGCGAGAGCGCATGAAAGTGCAGAATTATGAAACCCTTGCTTTTCAATGGTTTCCTTCATATTTGCGATGTTTTCACTCTTACGATGTTGCATGAATAAGAAATCGTGGCATGTCCTATCTTTCTGCGTTTTGCTCTTTTTTTATCGCCCATCTTTCCTTATGGAGCCTTTGTTTTATCGCATCGCAATGCATAAACATGCGATTTTCATGCGATGCGTTTAACAATAGAAACTCCTATTGTCTTTCTCGTGAGAAAAAAGCACGACAAAATCACGAGCCGCAGCAACTCCGACAAGCTGTGCTGCTCAGCTGTTAACGCTTTAAATGCCGCTGTCAGAATTGTCGGTGGCATTTAAAGTGTTAACAGTTCCGACGAGCGGCACGGCTTGTCGAAGCTGCTGCGACCGGGTGTTGGCTGTAAGAAATAGCCTGCACCCGACGTTTGGGTGTCCAGTACAGCCTCCCGTGGTAAGATCACGGGATGCTGTGCGGTTGCCACGGCAGCTGTGGGCCTTCTGAAAGGCTCCAGGGCTGCTTATGAAGAATGCCTATCAAGCCGTGCCTGTGGCATGGCTTCATAGAAGCCTGTCTGATCGCTGCACAGTATGATGTTATGCTATAGCACTACATCATACTGCAGGACAGGCTGTTTGAATCTAGCCAAGTTCGTAACTCGAACGTTCGTATGTAGGGGACTTTCTGTATTGTGCTATCACTATTATCCTATTACCTCCTGTTTCTTGCAAGGTGTAATAGGAGCACTTAGAAGGCAGACCTTTGGGCCATCCCCGTGCCTTTGCTGCCACAAGAACCCCTTGCCATCATGTGATCACATTTCATCAGGGCTGATGGGGTAACAGAGGCAGCCCTCTCTGTTGGTCTAACTGCATAGATGCCGTGGACACTATCGACTGTGGCATCTAAGGGTTTAAACAGGCAGGATTGGAGTTATGTCTAATCCTGGTCACTACAGGCTAGCACCTGCCACAATGCCACGGGCTGCTTAGTATGAAGCATCTTAATTAGAGATGAGCTAGCATACTTGATAAGGCAAACTACTCGAGCGAGTAGTGCCTTATTCGAGTACCTGCCCGCTCGTCTCTAAAGATTCGGGGTCGGCGGCGGGCGGGGAGAAACGGAGGGGAGATCTCTCCCCCCCCCGCTCCCCCCTGCTCACCGCCGCAACTCACCTCTCACCCGCGCCGGCAGCCGAATTTTTAGAGACGAGCAGGCAGGTACTCGAATAAGGCACTACTCGCTCGAGTAGTTTGCCTTATCGAGTATGCTCGCTCATCTCTAATCTTAATGCCTGTTAGGGCATAGGAATGTCATAGAGAGGGTCTCCTCGCTGCATCTCTTAGTGGGCACAAAAAAAGTAAAAATATGACCCGTCCCACAAAAAGCAAGTCCTCATGTGGCTCTGTGGACAGGAACACTTCAATGAGTTATGGTTCTGGAAGGTAGGGATGAAAAGTAGAAAAACAAACATTGCTGCTATACTGGTCCATACATCTTTATGGTAGGCGAGTATATACTGTATATACTGTGTCCTCAGACCCTGAAGTCATACACCCTTCATCTGTACCCCCCTTACTAGCATACATACGGTATTTGGAGGGCTAGGAAGAGCTCTTTTACACGGAACGATTATCGTTTAAAAAATCGTTAAATCGTGCAAATCGCAACGTTAATCTTCAGGGTAACCGCGGCCAACGACTGAACGATAACTCGTTTGCTTATCATTCGCCGATCGTTTTATGTGGACATAAAAACCGTCATTCAGTTGTTTACGAGTCATTACGTGCGAAAAGCGATTATTTCGACGTGCCTATTTCCTCGCACAGTTCTCCCGAAGGGTAACAATCGAGTGAATGATGAAAACATTTAGACGAGTCAGATTACGCACGCGGGAGGCCGGCAGCGGATTCCGGCTGTGAGCCCGGGCGGTGAACCTGTGTACCCCCCTAACTGTACCGTGGATGCCCGCGGAGGCTCGCAGACAGTCATGCGCAGTCGTTTTTTCAGTTTGCTTGTATTTCCCGTGCTGTCGCTTAGTGATGACACGGGTACCTGCAACCTGTACGCAATGGTATTGGCATATGGACTGCAGGTCTGACGCCTCCATTGCTATCAATAGTGGTTGTCCACGCTTATTCTGCGGTAAAACAGAGCATGCTGCAATTTTTCTTCCGCTTGTGGAATACGCAATTTATATCCACGAGTGTGAAGTACAATTTAAAAAATCACGCCTTTCAGTGTCCGCTTTTTACCACAGAAATTCACTATGGACGCCGATTGCGGAATCCGCAATTCAAATTCGCTGGTGTCAGCCTGGCCTTAAACGATTATCTGCGTGTGTAAACTGGCGGCATCTTAAAGCAAACAGCTCTGCCATCATTCACTTGCTCTGTGTAAGAGGACCCTGGTAAGTACAGGACAGACTGAAGTATGTATGGCTACTGTATCTGACTGCCTGTTGCCATGGAGACACATTGGTCAGCATAAGAGCTGTGGACACAAAGATAAGAGATGTTTATTCATGACTTTTTGCTTTATTCTACATTGACTGGAGCCATAAAGCAATGGCTGCACAGGTGGCTTCTGTAGCCCCTGTGAAAAGTATGACTGAGCCCTCAGGAAAACGCCGCCCATAAGGTGTGGGGATCAGCGCTTTCTGAACGCTCGTCACGCGGGCACACAGAAGGATGAGGCCTTTCCTAGCAACGCCCACTCCACCCTAGCAACAGCTTCAGCAGCCGCCCGGAAGCGGGGCCGGATGTGTATCTCCTCCCCCCTACGGCAGGTAGTAGCCCACCGTTCTCCGAGCAGCGACCCCTTCCATCACCTCCGTGCACACCGGCGGAGGAGGGAGAGGATGCGGCATGCTGCAGGCAGTGCCCTCGGACACCCCGAGCAGGTAGGAGGCCTGAAGCGTCTTCCATCTTCCTCCATAGTGGAGGGGTCTGCTCACGAGCGGCCTGTGCTCGCTGCATGTGTATGGCCGTCCACCATAGGATGTAGTGAGGGCTGGGGGTCCCCATAGAGGCAGCCATGGCTGCTGGGCCGCAGTGCTAGCAGTTGGACAACTTCTATTCCCCTGGAAAGTCCAGGGAGGTTGTGCAGAAGTGATGACACAGAGCGCCCTGTAGTCTGCAGACCGGCGGGCACACACACTGTACGCGCGCCAATCTCATGTTGCAGGTACCCTATATGTTTCTATGGACTGATGGGCTGTTCGCACTAGGATACTCCGGTACGTTAAACACGCGTGAAGAACGTATACGAAGGAATGGTGTTTTAAGCAGACCTGTACGGCCATGCATTTCTATACGTTTGTGTCCGTTTTTGCATTTAAAACTGTATACATTTTTCGCTGTCATTTTTTTTTCTTAAAGGGATATTTGCATCGCCGCTTTTCACAGCCGAGATAGGAAGCTCTGTTCTGCCCACCTGTCGGAAAGAGATGAGCGCTTAGCGCAGCGCTGTTTACATAGCGGGCATTGAAGTAAATGGGAGATTCGGAAATATTGCGCTACGCTGTTTCTGTAGCTTCCATTCACTTTATTGACTGCTACAGTAACTGCGGTGCGCTAAGTGCGCGTCTCTCCCCGCAGGCTTCGGCCGGGTGGCTGCTAGCCGTTGCAGCTACGTCCCATCTTGGCTATGAAACGCCGAGATAGAAATACCCCTTTAATTAAGTTTTGTAGTTGAACTTTTTTTTGTTTTTTCATTATGCCATTTATTAAAAACCCGTGTAAGTTAAACGCGGGGAAAACGTGGCGCCGTATTTTTCCGTACGTCTTCTGTTGACTGTAATGTTAATAAAGTACATGTTTCCATACGATTTGCGGGGGCCAGAAGTGTGCATAATTGAACTACGTTTAACCCATTCTAGCCTGCGGGTACATGAAGCTGCTTGGTTTTATATGAAAATGTATCCGATTCCCAGACGCTTAATCCTAGTGTGAATAGTCCCCAGCTGACTGACAACTGTAAGAGGAGCGATAAGGACTCATTATGTCTGTTTGTAGACCCACCATTAAGGCCTCATGTCCACGGGTGGTGCCGCGGTGGGAGCTGACCCTGCCCGCGGCCAAGGACATTTTTCTTTACCTGTCCTGGTCTTCTGCGGACCTGACCAGATCTTCTTTCTCCTGCACTTCGAATGCGTGTGGGGGCGCCAGCGGGCGCAAGTGAGAAAGGCATCCTTATGCTGCTCTCAATGAGGGCTGCAAAAAGATGGTGGCAGTCTCTTTAAATCCGGGTTGGTCAGACTTTTTTCCATTTAGTTTAATGGGAAAGACGGAATTCATAACAAATCCAGATTCTTGTGGAATGTGCTGCGGGTCAGTCGCAGAATCTGCAGGTAGGGAAATTTTAAAAAGCGGTGGTGATGATGATGATGATGGGGGGGATTTACCTTCTTCCTGCTCCGTACAGAGTCTTGCCTGCTCCCCCACCAATCATCACCGGGGCCAGGTAAGACTGTTGGGGGAGCAGCCAAGACTCTTTACAGATTGGGGAAAATTGGAGAAGGGGAGTCTGGCTTTTTTCTTGCCCTTGGTCTTCACCAAAATGCTGTGGATTTGCTGCTGTAGAAGTCCCTGCAGAATTGGGACAGATTTTTCACAGTAGATCCACCCTGCGTGAAAAAAAACCTCTTAGGTCTCATGTCCACGGCACGCACAGATTCTGTGTGGAATCCTGCACAGAATCCGCTCGTGCCCGCAGCAATGGACAGTTTTCTTACCTGTCCGGATGGTTTCCATTGACTTCAATGGAAGTCGTCTGTGCGAGAATCCGCAGGAAATTGAGCATGCTGCGATTTTTAAAAAAAAAGTTTTAAATTTTTTTTTACCCCCCTGCGCAGGTGATCCGGGAAAAGATGACATCCGCATACTTTTAATTGTGGACGCTAATAATAATAATAATCTTTATTTGTATAGTGCCAACATATTCCGCAGCGCTTACATAGACAGGGGGAATACAGAAAGACAAAAACTACAGAACCACGGTTACATAGTAATCAATTGATGGAAACAATAGGGGTGAGGGTCCTGCTCCAACGAGCTTACATACTACAAGTAATGGGGGGATACAGAAGGTAAAGGGCTGGAGATGTGCATGGTATGGTGAGGTGGAGAGTGAGGGGTGATATACACAGACAATGGTCAGACATTTAGCCGTGTGACGGCAGAAACGGTATGACTGCAGGAGCGGTTTATTATGGCTAGCAGGGACTGCAGTCAGTAGGTCAGGGAGCATGTTATCAGGCGGCGTACAGAGGGGTTTATTTAGGGAATGCTGTATGCCTCCCTGAAGAGGTGCGTTTTTAGAGCACGCCTGAAGTTCTGCGAGTCCTGGATTGCCCGGGTAGCCTTTGGTAGTGCGTTCCAGAGGACCGATGCTGCTCTGGAGAAGTTGGAGGCGGGAATGAGAAGTTCAAATTAAAGGGGCGCTCAGTCTGGTTTCGTTAGCAGAGCGGAGAGCCTTGGCTGGTTGATGGATTGCGATGAGGGAGGCGATATAGGGGGCGCTGTGCTGTGGAGGGCTTTGTGGATGAGGGTAGCAAGTTTAAATTGAATTCTGTATTTAACAGGCAGCCAGTGCAGTGACCGGCACAGGGCAGAGGCGTCCGAATAGCAGCTGGACAGGAAGATGAGCCTGGCTGCTGCATTCAGGATGGATTGGAGAGGGTAGAATCTGGTGCAGGGGAGGCCGATAAGCAACGAGTTGCAATAATCGAGCCGGGAGTGGATGAGGGCAACAGTAAGCGTTTTTAGCGTGTCTACAGTGAGAAAAGAGCGGATTCTTGCGATGTTCTTGAGGTGCAGCTGACATGTTCGGGCAAGAGATTGGATGTAGGGGGTAAATGATAGATCAGAGTCGAATATGACCCCAAGGCAGCTGGCATGTTGTCTAGGAGTTATAGTGGCACCACACATGGAGATGGAGATGTCAGGATGAGGTCAGTTAATGGAGGGTGGAAATACCAGTAGGTCATTTTTAGAGAGGTTTAGTTTTAGGTAGAGAGAGGACATGGTATTAGAGACAGCGGACAGACAGTTGGTGATGTTTTGGAGGAAAGGTGCAGAGATGTCACGGGAAGAGGTGTATAGCTGGGTGTCATCAGCGTACAGGGGGTATTGGAGGCCAAATCTCCTGATGGTTTGTCCAATAGGGGCTGTGTAGATAGAGAAAAGGAGGGGACCGAGTCCTGGGGGACCCCAACAGCAAGGGGAAGAGGAGGAAGGTAGAGCCAGCAAAGGAGACACTGAAGGAGTGGTCAGATAGGTAGGAGGAGAACTTGGAGAGAGCAGTGTCCTTTAGGCCGATGGAGCAAAGCATCCCTATGGGCAGCTTGATTTTCGGGTGCCCCGCACGGGTTCTGCAAATCAAATCCGGACATTGGGCCTTAGGGTCCTTGTGCATGAGCCGATCATCAGGCCTGAGCATTTCTGGGAACGCTCGTCAGTCGGGCCGTGTAACGGGACAAACAAACACTGCGGACTGTGCTATTTGTTCAGCTAAAAAAACAAACATAACGGACCAGAGGCGAAACAAAAACATTTAGTTTTTTTGAAACCCCACTGAAATCAATGGGAAAACGGTAACATTTAATTCCTTTTTAATTCCGTTTTTCTGCTCCAAGACGGAATCGAGATGAAGAGCCCTACCGCCGATGTGAAGGCGCCCTTATACAGAGCCTGTGTTGCTTACTGAGGAGTTGTGCGATGTGTGTGCATCAGCCCGAGACATCACCACATGCCTATTTTCCTCTGGGGCTCATTCACAAGGGCGTATGCAATTTTGATGCAGTTTCAGTCCATCTTTTTACATGTGCAAAAAAAACAAAAAAACACAAGAAAGCCCAATTCATCGTCTCCTGGCAGAAAGCATAAAAGTGAATGCGTATGCAACAGTGTATTTGGTGCGTTTTTATGCAATCCCTTAGAATTTAATGGGCAATTACAGTCACCAATATAATAATTGTGTTGTATGTTGTCCATATTCCGTCCATAAAAAATATAGGCAAACGCCTCCCGTGTGACGAGTCCCTTAGTTTTCACCATTCGGCTCCCCTTTCTCCTTGTGACCCCAGGATATTATTGCAAATGATGATATGTATATGAGCTGTAGACGTAGCCTGCAGGTCATGATGTAATAGACGGGGTGCAGCAGTTGGAGTTCTTTTAGGAGTTGCTGCTTTAGCCGTTCTCTGTATTCCCGGTCTTCAGACATGGATGTATAAATCAGTGTGCTCATATGATGTTCAGCACGTGACTGGCACAGATCATAAGACTGGATTACTTGGAGGCAGTTATTTGCTTCCTCCTGCTAGGCAGAAGACGGGCTGGTAGCGATTACCTGCACGGTACGTATGCTGCGGCAGACTTGTAGCCGGCATTCTTGCAGCATGTTCAGGTGACTCTTCTGGGATTACTAGTGTTGGGTCTTGCATCTGGTGTTCTCTACGGATCAGCGCCACTTCTCTTTTGTACTACTTTTTTTTTCCTCTCTAAGGCCGGCGTCACATGGGCGTATTTGCACACTCTATATGCAGAGAGTAGAACACATTGATTTCTATGGCTTCATTCACATGCGTATATTTTTCCTACACATTTTGGTTGTGCCAAAAAACCGCAGTATGCTCTATTTTCCTGTGCATTTGCGCATCAAAAGTCCCTATAGAAGCCTATGGGGATGCACAATTCTGCACAAAATAAGCTAGGCTATACACGAAACAGGAAAAAGAACACATTCGGAACCCAGAATTCTTAGCCATTTTAAGTGCTGCATTTTTTTTTGCCGCGCACAAATGCACAGACCTTGTGTGTGGGAAAAGTACAGTAAAATATCGCGGTACTCAAACAAAATAAACTTTTGTTCCGCACACACGATGCACCCATGTGCACGCAAATACGCCTCCGTCCATGTGACGCCGGCTTTAGGGACCTTTCACACATAACAACACACAGCAGAATTTGGCGCAGTGAAAATCTGCACCACTACTGCAAGTCTAAGGGTGGTTTCACACAGGTGAGAAAATCGCGCGATATTTCGCCTGATGCGAGAGTCAGTAAAAAAACAGATTATGGATTCAATGATTTACAATGGTTTACTTCCTATTAGAGATGTTTTCACTTGTGCAATGTGGAGGGAGAAAAAAAATCGCAGCATGTCCTATCTTTTTTTTTTTTAATCTCCCATGTTTCCCTATGGAGCCTCCTTTTATCGCAACACAAGAAGCTTGCAATGCGATGGGACTTTAGCATTAGAAAGTCCTATTGACTTTTACGTTAAAAAATGCGTGATTTTTAAAGCAGCCGGCGGCGATGGAGGATCATTTTAAGAAAAGCATAGCTGATCAAAAATAGCAGGAACAAAGATGTGATTTTCTCATGGCAAAATCGCGATCACTCAAGTGAAACTAACCTTAAAGGGGTTGTCCCGCGCCGAAACGGTTTTTTTATTTTTTCAACCCCCCCCCCCCGTTCGGCGCGAGACAACCCCGATGCAGGGAAGTAAAGAAAGTTTACCGGAGCGCTTACCTTAATCCCCGCGCTCCGGTGACTTCAATACTTACCGCTGAAGATGGCCGCCGGGATCCTCTGTCTTCGTGGACCGCAGCTCTTCTGTGCGGTCCACTGCCGATTCCAGCCTCCTGATTGGCTGGAATCGGCACGTGACGGGGCGGAGCTACACGGAGCCGCTCTCTGGCACGAGCGGCTCCATAGAAGACTGCTGAAGACCCGGACTGCGCAAGCGCGGCTAATTTGGCCATCGGAGGCCAAAAATTAGTCGGCACCATGGAGACGAGGACGCTAGCAACGGAGCAGGTAAGTAAAAAACTTTTTATAACTTCTGTATGGCTCATAATTAATGCACAATGTATATTACAAAGTGCATTATTATGGCCATACAGAAGTGTATAGACCCACTTGCTGCCTCGGGACAACCCCTTTAATGTGTGAAACTAACCTTAATGTGTACTTTGATGCAGAATTAAAGCGACCCTCTGGTCCTGGAGAAACAAAGATGGCCGCACCGCTTTTCTGACAACCTGATGCATACTCTACATAGTATGCATCATTAGGGTTCAGACGACAGTGTGCTGGTGCGCACAAAACCGGCGTGCCCGCGTACGTGCACAAACACTCGTGAATGCAGGTCCGTGCAGCATTGCTTTCAATTGGGTCGCGGCTACTTCTGAAAGCAATGGTCTGCTGGCAACCCCTGCAGTGATTTTCAGGGAAGGGCTTTGAATATAAGCCCTTCCCTGAAAATCATCCCTAGCTGGTGTGAAAAATAAAAAAAATATATATATACTCACCTCTCCGCCGCTGCCGGGGCTCAGGTGCGTCTAGCTGCTTGAGTCCCATCACTGTAATGAAGTTCTTTCAGCAGGCGGGGATTTTGCAGAGATCCAGCGGGGAGGAGAAGACAGGTGAGCCTGCACGGGGAATGGAGAGCAGAGGGAGTTTAGCAGCCACGCTGCTAAACTCCCTCCCACCTGCGGCCACTGCCATGGGCTCCCATAGGAGCCCATGCAGTGGCTGACATATTTCGGCCCAAAAGTCGGCCCAGGACTATTTTCCATTTGTTCTCGCAGTTATCAGCTGTGTCCCGCTCCGAGAAACAGCAGGAGCGCTGACAGTTTTTTTGTTCTTGGAGTCCCAGCGGGATACCAGCTGAAAGAATGATATCAGTGTAGCCTGCTGAGTAAATCAGTGTGCTTTGCTGACGAGCCATCGGTGATTTCTAGCTTGCTAGAAATCACCAATGAACAAACGGTGCACAATGGCAGCACATTAAGACGGCTTTTGAGTGAATTTTGAGCAATAATCATTGTGTCTAAATGGGCCTTTAATCACTAAAGCCCTCCATAGTAAATACTCTAGTATAATGGCTCTATTGACTCACGTTTAATTTCTCACAAATGTCATCAGGGACCTCAATTGACCGCTTCACAGGAAAATAGCAGAAAAAAATATTTTTTTTGTCATCTAAAAAATAGACAATGTGTGTATTAGATCTTGAATAAAGCTGGATATCGCCCCTATGATAAGGGGTAAGTAAAGCCCTAGTTATCTGCCTGCCTAACCAAAGTTCATTAACCCCACTCCCCCGGTCAGGTAGACAAATAATAAATGAATATACAGAAAGAGGTAAAGCCACTAGCCCTGATGGCGGACTAGTAGCATCTGATTAGTCTCCTCGAAAGTCCAGTCTTAGGCTGGATTCACACGAACATATATCGGCTTGGTTTTTATGCCGAGCCGATATACGTCGTCCTCATCTGCAGGGAGGGGGGAGGCTGGAAGAGCCCAGGAGGAGGAACTGAGCTCCCGCCCCCTCTCTGCCTCCTCTCCGCCCCTCTGCACTATTTCAATGGGCAGAGGCGGGATGGGGGCAGGGCTAATTCCCAGAACTTGGCCCCGCCCCGCATCTCCACCCCTTCCTGCACACGAGGACGACGTATATCGGCTCGGCGTGAAAACCGAGCCGATATACGTTCGTGTGAATCCAGCCTTAGAGTGACTACCCACTACAGTTCTTTTTCACTGCCAAATTTGCAGCTTTTTTTTCTCCAGGTGTCTATGGGACTTGTTAATGTTAAAATCGCATCATGCAAAATCGCGATTTCGTGGTAAATTGCGATTTTGCCGCAAGGTGTTTTTAACATTAGAAAGTCCCATAGACACCTGGAAAAAAAAAACGCAGCAAATTCGCAAATGCTAGTCGGTGGTCACCCTTAAATAGTCATATTTGTACCCTCCCAGCAAGGAGCACCCAATCAAATTTAGCGGGTGTCATTAACTCTACCTATAGCAACCATAGGTTGCCATGGTGATCCATTATACGACCTGACAACAAACAACACCTACCAGATCGCCATTAATACAGCAATCAAAGGGTTAATCACAATCCTGTTGTGGTGCAAATAAATAGTTATTCCAAAATAGAATACACTGCCGGTTAATGATTTCAATAGGAGTGAGACCCTCTGATGCTTCTCCCTCTGAACCCGATGGCGACATCCAGCTCTGCTGCACTAACAGCGGGCCAGATGATCAGCTGACCTGTTTTAAGGATAGGTGGCGGGGGGGGGGGGGGGGAGGGGGAGGGGGGGGGAGTGAAGAGAGCAAGATCTCTCTTACTCTCTCCCGCCGCCCCCCGAGCCTGCTCGGACGAGAATGCAGTTACTCGAGAAGAGTGATGCTTGCTCGAGTAACTGCATTATCCGAGCGTGCTCGCTCATCTCTAGTCATCAATAGATAAAAGTGAGAAACCCCCTTTAAGGCCAGGCTCACACGAACATATGGTAAAACGCAGCATTTTACCAGGGTGTAGAATAGCATATTGTCAGCGTATCTCATGCACAAGCTTCCTGGTTACTTCTGTTTTTTTTTTTTTACTTTCCTTCTATTGTATTTTAGCAATGTTATGTAAAAAGCAATGTAATTGCATATGTACAGCATTTTTGTATGCACCCATAAAGAACTCTAGGGCTCTATTGCACTTAATACGCTGTAAAATAGAACATGCTGCGTTCTTTTTTATGTGTATTACATCTATTGCATATACGCAAGTGTGAGCCGAACAGTGAAAATCAATGTATTTGAATTGCTCTGATTTTAAAGACGGCCCGTCATATCCTCTAATCGTTGGGGTTGGCTGCATAGCTTTACAGCCATGTCCCTGCTGACCCCACTGTACACCCTTTCCCCACACTGGCTCCTGTTGAGAACAGAACCCGGCACTAGTCTAAAGTCAACTGGTGGTCAACCCAACCAGTCAATCACATCTCAGACGGAGTGGTCGACAGTGCTTATCTAACAGAATACCACTGCTGGGCTCGGTACATAATGGGAGGGGGTGTACATAACTAAATGTGTTGGAGTCAGTGAGGACACGGGCTACAAAACGCATGTATGTGAAGCCCATGGTTTCCGATGGGTTCTTTCGGGCTACAAAACATCTCTCATCTGAAAGAACCTGTTGGAAACCATGGGCTTCACATACATGCGTTTTGTAGCCCGTGTGACAGAGGCCTTAAAGGGGTTGTCCCGCGCCGAAACGGGGGTTTTTTTTTTCAATCCCCCCCGTTCGGCGCGAGACAACCCCGATGCAGGGACTTAAAAAAAAAACAGCACAGCGCTTACCTGAATCCCCGCGCTCCGGTGACTTCTATACTTACCGGTGAAGATGGCCGCCGGCATCTTCTCCCTCCGTGGACTGCAGCTCTTCTGTGCGGTCCATTGCCGATTCCAGCCTCCTGATTGGCTGGAATCGGCACGTGATGGGGCGGAGCTACACGGAGCTACACCGAGCCCCATTGAGAAGAGAAGAAGACCCGGACTGCGCAAGCGCGGCTAATTTGGCCATTAGAGGGCGAAAATTAGTCGGCTCCATGGGAATGAGGACGCTAGCAACGGAGCAGGTAAGTGAATAACTTCTTATAACTTCTGTATGGCTCATAATTAATGCACAATGTATATTACAAAGTGCATTAATATGGCCATACAGAAGTGTATAGACTCACTTGCTGCCGCGGGACAACCCCTTTAAGCTATGCCCCGTTGGTCAGAGGATGCGGTGGCTCCTGAAGTCATTCAGCTTGCACCAGGCTAACATCATTTGGATTGCTCTTTTTGAAGAGGAAAACATAGATGCCACAGGGGATTATAGGAAAATGATGACATTGAGGTATGTTCTAAACACAGGCCATACCTATCAGCCTGAAGTGCATAACCCTCAGCTACCTTCCGTCTTGTTGGGTCAGATGTGAACTGTAGTAAAGCTGTGATTGTACCGCCTATTGTTTTTAAGTCCTATTGTAACCCTGCTCCCGATTCCAGAAGCACCCTCTATCATACCCCAGCATTACAATTCATGGCAGGTGTAAATCTTTTAGAAGCGTTACATTGTCTGTCATTACTGTAAGTTCCTTTCTGCATTCACACAGGTTGTAAAGCAGCTAAATGGAGTCTGAACAGTTGTTCCAGAGAAGTTACTACCGCAACAGCTACAACAGTATTACCAGCGCAAGCAGCGACGAGGAGCTCCTTGATGGAGCTGGAGGAATGATGGACTTCCATACCTTGGAAGATGATCACTTGTTGGACGCATCTTTGGGTGAGTCTTACTATTTAAAGGAAGAGGAGATGACAGTAGGATGAATGCTTTATTGTCTGCTTTTGCCTACCGACTGTAAATAATGATCACTGAAGGACCTGACAAATCATTGCTACTCCCCATAATGTAGTGCCAGTCACTAGTGCCTGTATGAATGAGCCACCTGCTGCACTGCTCTTACCACATGCTAAAGCAAATGATCAACATGTTATGTTGATAGATTGTTGTAGAAGCTCCAACAATCAAGAAGGGATCATAGTGAGTCCCAGACCTCATTTATTCTTGTGTATTTTGCAGCACTATTCTTAGAGAGCAACTGCATTTTTTTCTTTTAAATGTACAGAATAGGCGATTCTACGCATTTTTGCACTAGGTTTTATTAACCTATTCTGTACATCTTTCATAGAAAAGTGAGTCTGAGAAATCAGTCTTCAGCTAGCTACTGTAACTGCATAACTGAAGAGGGCACTCCAGCTGTGCCAGTTCTCTCTAGTGCAGGCACAGCTGGTCCATTTAGGAGTGCATTAATGTCCGCTTTATATTTTGATTTCTCAGCCTCGTCTTCACCTAGCTGCATAACTGAGTAGGGGTTTTGTACAAAGTATGTACAGAATAGGCTAATAAAACCTACTGCAAATGTGCTTAGAATCGCCTGTTCTGTACATTTAAAGAGTAACTGCACTTTTCACAAACTTTTGAAATGTCAAAAGTTTTGATAAGTGGGGGTCCTGCTTATTGTAAGAGTGAGGGGTCTGCAGCATTCACCCGAGCACTGTGCCCCTTTGGCTGTCTTCACTGCTTTTTGGCTCCTCTTGGAGAACCAAAATATGCAAGTGTGAATGGCCCTATGGTGGTTATAGAGGAAAAGAACATCCACAGACATGTAAAGAAAATTTCCACCCAAAACAATAGTCAGGCATTAGTAAACTGGCAGCTAGAGTAGTAGTTTATTGCTATCTGTTGATGTTTAAAGGCTGGTTTAGATACAACGATTATCGCTCAAAAAATCTTTTAAGCGATTTTCGAGTGATAATTGTTGTGTTCTTTAATAGCGCAAGGTGATCGCTCAAACATTGAGTGATCACCCTGCGCTCCAAGCAGAGGATGCAGAAGACAAGCAGGGTGTCCCCGCTTGTCTTCTGCATTCAGCTGTTCCCTGCTCGCAGCGCCTGGCTGTTATACAGCCGAGCGCTCCAAGTGGGGTATGGAGAACAGAGCTGGACCGCTCTCTTCTTCATACACAGCCTGTCATCAGGGAGCGGGATACAGCTGAAACAATAGTATCAGCTGTATCCCGCTGTGAATTGCTAATAACTGATCAGTGCAGTTAGACACAACGATTATTGCTCAAAAGATGGCTCTGAGCGATTTTTGAGCGAAAATCGTTGTATCTGAAAGGGCCTTTAGGGTGAATTCACACGAACATATATCGGCTCGGTTTTCACACCGAGCCGATATACATTGTGCTCGTGTGCAGGGGGGGGGGGGAGGATGGAAGAGCCAGAAGCAGGAACTGAGCTCCCGCCCCCTCTCCGCTCCTCTGCACTATTTGCAATTGGGAGAGGCGGGATGGGGCGGGGCTAATTCGTGGCACTTAGCCCCGCCCCATCCCGCCTCTCCCCATTGCAAATAGTGCAGAAGGGCGGAGAGGGGGTGGAGAGGAGGCAGAGAGGAGGCGGGAGCTCAGTTCCTGCTCCTGGCTCTTCCATCCCCCCCCCCCCCCTTGCACACGAGGAAAACGTATATCGGCTCGGCGTGAAAACGGAGCCGATATGCGTTCGTGTGAACGCAACCTTACTCCTAGAGGAACATAAATGTTTAAATGCAACATGCTTAGATACTCATTACATTATCTGTGGATCACATAGAAATTCGCAGGATGTGCTACCATTTAAAGGCCCGTGTCACGGAACTGTCACTCCAGGTTTGCTGCGGGTCCCGTGGGAAAGCAGATTTTCAAAAGAAGAACTCCATTGCGCATGTGTGGGCGGCGTGCCAGCTGGCGGGCCCGGCCACATGCATGGAGGAGACGTTGGACGACCCGCACGCGTCCAGAATGTCCTCATGCCACGAGCAGGGTGGGATACCGCAGCAGGGCTCCCGCCCATGGAACCCGACCTGCCCGTGGACATGAGGTCTTAGTTATGGATGTATTTGTGCTGCACATTTTGCAGGAAACATGCAGTGACTAGAGCTTATTGATGTACGATGGGTTGGTTCACATGAGCGTACTTTATGCATGTGTTTCGTTTGCACAAAAAAAATGCAGCATTTTTTATTTTTGTGCATATTGCACACTAGTACAGGGCATATTAAACCTCATTGCCCATTGAAATCAATGAGAGCATGCTTGTGTTTTTTTTTTTTTTTTGCATGCTCAAATGTGCAGTGCATGCAAACGCATAACATACGCACTCGCACGTCGCCTGTGTGAAGCTGGCCTTAGCAGAACTGCATCAAATGTGCAGCATTTTACAGCACCAGCGGTGTGGATGACAGTTCTCATTCACAGACTGTGGGGTTATTTCGCACGTGCAAATATGTACGACATTTGTGCGCAAAAAACACAGTAAAACACAGAAAGGCGATTGCAAAAAGGCAACGCCCGTTGCGCAAATGTGCTTACATCCGCTTGAAGCAGAAACTTGTCTGGCTTTCCATGGGTGTGTTTGCGTGCGCAATATACTAAGAATAGAAGCAATTGCTTTCAATGGTTAAATTCACATTTCTGTATTTTGTGCACGCATTGCAGTTGCGGAAAAAAATGGACAATGGTCTATTTTTCTGCGTATTTGTGCACAAAAGGTTCACCCCAGAAGTCAATGGAGTTGCGCAAATGTGTGCACAATATGCAAGAAGATGCATAGAACACTTCAGATAGAACTAATTAGCCATTGCTTTTTAAACAATTTCTTTTTTATTTAAATACAACGTAAACCGCAGGGAAGGTGACCCCCCCCCCGAGGAGACGGTCAACATAAGTGGACCTGCAGGTCCCTGTGGCTTACATACAGCACTAGAGTAGCAAAAGGAAGAGAAAACCCCTAGTGTCCTGCTGAAATATGATTAATAGAGATGAGCGAACGTACTCGGTAAGGCTGATTTCGCAATCGAGCACCGCGATTTTTGAGTACTTCACTACTCGGGTGAAAAGATTCGGGGGTCGCCGGGGGGCGTGGCGTGGCGTGGTGGAGCAGGGGGTAGCAGCGCGGAACAGGGGGGAGCTCTCTCTCTCCCCCCCCACTCCCCTCTGCAACCCCCCGCTCACCCACAGCGCCCCCGAGTACTTTTCACCCGAGTAGTGAAGTACTCGAAAATCGCGGTGCTCGATTGCGAAATCGCCCTTACCGAGTACGTTCGCTCATCTCTAATGATTAACATTCCACAAATAAAGATCCATTCTGTCTCCAGAGCTAGAACAGCCCAAAGCAATTCAAATGTAACAGCTGAGGGGGAGGTGGGAGATGGGGAAAGGGGAGTGAGGGGAAAACTGCGAGGGGTCCATTACTGGAATGCACATTGTTAGAAGAGGCATGCATTGTACGTGTACTTATTAATTAGTTATAGTGAAGACAAATGGGATTTACACTAACTAATTAGCCATTTCAATTGGTGTGTTTGTTAGCCGCTCACAAATGAACACCCCCTGCGGTGGAAAAAGTACAGTAAAATGCGCCAATGCTAGTGCAATGTAATTGTGTAAGGGCAACGTTGATTATGCTGCCTTAGAGAAAAATTGACTTTTTTTGCGCCTAATATGCAGCTAAATAGAATGTGCTGCATTTTTTTTTGCGCTTGTGTATTACGCAATTCCTACTCGCAAATGTGAATGGAACTGTATATGGTAATGTATTTGATTGTCTGCGAATTACCGTGTATCACACACATAATACACAGTAATCATACGCTCGTAAGACTGTTATATTAGAGTGTTCCTGCTTTCTTTCACCAGAAGGGGGCAGCTTTACCTCAGTTATACAGGAGTTACTCATGCAGGGTTCATCCAATCATGGAATACCCGGAAATGTCATGGAATTTTCTGATTTGTCATGGATTTTTGTTTTTTGTCATGAAATTTTTTTCTGCATAATAATAATAATTCTTGTGTGTTTTAGTTCTGTTTGTCCCAAACAATTTCTTTATTCCATTACGATCTAGTATTGTGTTTAAGGGGCACGGGTGTGATTTCACGAATCACGCCGGCCAAAGCTTTCCATAGCATTGCTATGGAAAGCGCCGGCCCTGTGTCCATGAGCGGAGAATCATTGCGATTCTCCGCTCGCGGCAGGTAATTCGCAGCATGCTGCGAATTGCCCCAATTCTCCGCAGTCAGCCTATCAGATTAGGCTGACCAGCGGAGATTTGAGTGCGGCTCCCGCGGTGGCGATCTGCCGCGGGACTTCGCAACGCCCGTGGACAGGGGGCCTAATGCTATAGGCCAAAGGAGTAAAGGAATTGTTTTAGATAAACAGAACTAAAAACACACAAGAATCTCAATACTTAGTCTTAAAAATACAAAAAATATTTCAGATTTTGAAGTGCATTGAAGTTTTTGTTCTCAACTAGCCTCTCACGGTTGGGGATTTATTATATATGAAATATATAATATATATATAATTTGTACTGGAAATAGCTTGACTAGCAGGGTGTTTTTTTTTTTTTATTTTTGTATATAAAAAAACAATAAGGCTGCAAGAAACTTCACACTTGCGAGAAAATCGCACATTTTATGAGCGATGCGAGAGTGAGTGAAAGCGCTGAATTATGAAACTAATGATTTTCAATGGTTTCTTTCACATTTGTGATGTTTTCACTCATGATGTTGCATGAAAAAAAATCACAGCATGCTCTATCTTTCTGTATTTTGTGTTTTAAAAAAAAATCTCCTATGTTTCCTTATGAAGCCTCTTTTTTATTGCATCACAAAGCAGGAACTTGCGATTTTCGTGCGATGCCTTTTTATCATTAGAAAGTTCTATTGACTTTCGCGCTAAACAATTGCAGCAAAATCACTCGAGAAAAATCGCAAGTGGCAGCCATGTTTTTGCGAGAAAAAGCAGTTCTGACGCTCAAAAATCGCGGGGGAAATTGTGATCGCCAGTGTGAAGGAGCCCTAAAGCTTTGATTGCGTGTATTTTTAGTTCCGCGAGTGTCATTGAAAATCAAGATTTTCTCATGGAAATGTCATGGAAAAAAATTTTGGAAAACCTGTATGAGCCCTGTTATGTTTCACTATGCCATTCCTTAGTAAGTTGTAGAAGTGCAGCTTGTAGAGGATCAGGAACGCCATCTTTTCTCCTTAGCGACAGCACCTAGAAGGTGAGTGAGGGGACTTAAGGCCATCCATGCTCCTCTTATGCAAATAAGGGAGATGGAACAATACCTCTGCAGCACCACCTATTGGAAGGCAGCATTCCTGCAAGTCAATGGTAGACTCTTCATACAAGCCTTGTAACAATGTCTGGGAATTGAAGTGTGCAGTAAGAGTCTGGCTTGGCTAGCGAGAGGCCTGTGATGTGGGTCAGAAGTGCTATCTTTCTCCCTTCTACCCTAAGGGAGAGCACCTAGAAGGTGAGTGAGTGAGGAGACTTAACACCCCGAAACAACTGTCTTTATAGCTTTTAATTTCCAGTCATTGTTGACCCATGTCACAGACCTCTCATCAGCAAAAAAAAACACACAAGCATGATTTCAATGGGTAATCAAGTTACCTTTGTTTAGTATGTGTTATGTTTGTGCGCAATACACAACAAAAAAATACGTGTATTTTTTGTGCGAACGAAATGCATGCACAAAATACGCTCATGCACATAAACCCATTGAAATCAATGGGTTTGTATTGACTGCGTATTGTGAACGCAAATTCTGTGTGCGTAGTACGCTGCACAAATGTGTTTGTATGAATAAGCCCTAGCAGTCCTCTTAACACTGCAAGATTTAACCCTGATGATAAGCATTGATCAGTGAGATAGGAGCTCGTCTACTAGGCCTTCACACAGGCCAATTATGTATGTATGTATGCTCATTTATACCCCATGCAGTTGCATTGATATTGGCAGCACCCCCCACCCCCACCCCCCCATTCACATAGGGAAGATGTACTGCAGACAACCATGAATTTTTTAATATTTAAACTTGGTTATGGCTCTGTTAGGGAACCTGACAGGAAGACGGGTGATGCACTTGCCCGCTCCTGCAATGCAGCAGTGTCCCCATCTGAAGATCTCCCGCCGCTTGAAAATCTGACTCTTTGCATAGTCCTGTGTACGAACTCTCTCATAGACTAGTATAGAAGAACGCTTGTATGGTCAGATTTTCGTGCCGCACGTCCACTTCAGCGAGTCACAGTGTTGGGTCCTGGGAGTGGTGCCATGGGGAAGTAGAAAGTTCCCTCTTAAAGGGGTTTTTCTATAAACATAAATGCCTTTAATAAAACTGCTATCTGCAAACTAAACCTCTCTAATGTCCACCTTCTACAAACACTGCTCCATTCTTCAGCTGTGTGATCACCATCACTTCACGTGTCTACAGCAGGAAGTAGACTAGACTGTCCATCAGTTTTCAGCGTCCTGCTTCAGAGGTGGACTATGTGCGTTTGATCCCTCATCTCAGCAGAAAGTGTGGCTGCACAGGCCCAGCTTATTACTTTATCATACACTGTGCCAAGTAAGAGGGTGCCCGTGTCTTCTGAGGCTTTCCATCTCTGTGGAAACAAGTATAAAATAAGTGGCGCTCAGACTCCACTGTTACTTCAGGCTCCTTATTACAGTCTTCTATGGGCTCCATTGAATTGTATGGGCATGGCTTGATGCCTGCAAGAAAAATCATTCCCCCCTTCCCTGTACATGTGGGTTCTCGCCCCCGCTCCCCAGTAATTGGATGAGCATCTAATCAGTATTCACATGCAGCCGATTCGGTGCTGATATTCTGCTGTGGAAAATCTACACCAAAACCCTCGTCAAGCGCCACATCATACGGTGCAGATTCTGCCGTGGACGCGTGGCTCCCTTCCAGCGAAAGGGTGAAATCTGCTGCGGATCAGCGTCAGAATCTGCAACACTGAAATCCACCATGTGTGAACATACACATATATATATATATATATATATATATATATATATATAATTACACATTACAAACGTGTATAAACTAATCTATTTACGTGTGTATATCTGAATTAGGGCTCCTGCACACTGACATGAGCGATATCTGGATGTGATTGACGCCCCGGTATCGCTCTCACAATCCTTCTGAAGCCCTGGATGAGAGGTGTTTCCGCAGGGAAACGGCCTCCCATCCCAGCATGGCTGAAGGAATCTCCTGCTGTGGCTTCCAGAGCTGGCCCCATTAAAATCAATGGAACACAATCGCTAAAGGAATCCTCTGCAGTGGCAGAGGACTCCCCGCGGCAAGGATTTTCGCTGGGGGGGCTTGAATTAAGCCCTACTTCAAAAATAATCCCTACGTTTAGAAAATAAATAAATAATACATCACCTTAGAAGCACTGTTATCTCCAGCGTGTCTTCTAGCAGGTCCCCGGCACTCTTCTTCAGCTTCTCTATTGGCCGGGGATTGAAAAATCCCCGCCTCTTGAAAGCGCTGCCTCTAATTGGCTAAGCGCTGTGACCAATCAGAGACAGCGCTCAGCTGTCATTCAATGCATGGCTGCATCTCAAACGTTAAAACATCGCACATGTGAATGGAGCCATTGGCTTCATAATTCTGCAATTTCTCGCAGCGCTGGGAAATTGTGCAATTTGGCGTGAAGGCCCCCTTAGGGTGTGTTCGCACGTACTATAGAGGATTTGGTGCAGATTTGTTCGGTGGGAAGAGCCAGGGAGTATGCAGAGAAGTAAAGAAGGGACACGTTGTAAGGACTGATGACAGCAGGGCACGGAGGCTGCAGTGGGGCATTGTGGGAGCTTCTGATGTCAAAGCAGCCACAAAGACCCCCCCCATCCTTTCACCAGAGGACCAGGAAGCAGTGAAATCATGGGGATACTAAAGGTGGACAAAAATAAGGCTATTTACAAGATTGTGCGCTAATTAGTATTACGGTGTATAGTAAATGTGGTTCCAATACTGATTTAGCAATTGTTGTTAGCGGAAACCATCTTTACGGAAACCTAGAAAGTTTGCATGGGAGCCATTACCTTCTAAATAAAGGGCAAGTATCCTGGGGCATGGCATTCTCTGCCATCCCTAGAAGTGGCCCTGTCTATGTGGTGCCCTGTACTGCCAGACAGCCACTCAGTGTGGGATCTAGGACAGGAATCCATGAAGGCACCATAGAGAAGAGGTTAAAGTTGGGCCCCATCTGGTACTGGTTGACTTGGACATCACACAGCTAATCACCTCGGGCAGCAGGAATTGGTGCTTCTTTCCAAAATCCTGTGGTTTGTCTTAGTGGAATCTGTGCATGGGCTCCCAGCACCCTTTCGGATCCCTTATCATTTTAAAGGCCGTGACAGCCCTGTGTGACCTCCGCACCCACACTCTGTATTAGTGTAATATGTCTCCACCGGAAGGATGGGTTGGCCAGCCTCACCTACAGGTAACACCCAATTGGCAGAGACATACTACACTAGTACCGTTCAGTACTAGTAGGCAGCTCCCAGCTCCGACATGACTACAGCTAGGAAGCTCCCTCCAGACACTCTTCTCGACTGGTGTTGGACTGGAGGGCTGCCGGTCGGGATAAGGAGGAGGGCTGGGGGCCACCTACTACCGGTAGTACTAGTGTAGTATGTCTCCGCCTGTCTGGAGCTTTTGCCAGCTTTGGGTGTTACCTGTAGGTGAGAACGGCCAACCCATACTTCCGCTGGAGACATATTACACTCATGCCCCCACCCTCTTGGTTCCCTGTCCAGGTAAAAGGGTGTATGTTCACATACCAGTTTTATAGCAGAAAAATGTTACATGTAAATCTAAGATTATGTAACCACCGTGGCAGCAAATTTATGAAACCAGTATCAGCCAATTACAGCAGAAAGCCAACTGAAATCTGCACTATGATTGGGTTCTACAGGCAACTAAAACGATTTCTTGTTCTCCACGGTTAGAAAAACATGGCTGCTTTTATCCAAACACAGCGCCATCCTTGTCCATAGGGTTGCGTGTGGTATTGCAGCTCAGCTCCATTGAAGTGAATAGGAGCTGACCTGCAATACCAGACACAACCCACGGACAAGGGTGGCGCTGTTTGGAAGAAAGCAGCCGTGGTCTTAACCCTAAACAATCCCTTTAAACAGTTCCCTAACCCTCCGCCGTGTAGCAGCGCCATCTGCAGGCCGTGCAGAGCAGGATGAGCCCTGCTGGCCGCTGCCGCCGCGCACCCCCTGCCGAGCTGTGATCACGTGGTGACGTCAGTGCAGGGAGGAGGCGGCGCCCAGAACATGGCAGCTCCCGGGCTCTGAGCCGCTCTCACTGCTCCGCTCTCAGTCCGAGCCGCCATGGACACCCCGGCCGACCCGTACCTTCCTTATGACGGAGGAGGAGGAGACAGTATTCCTCTACGGGAGCTCCATAAAAGAGGTATGGCGGACTACGTGCTTGCTCACGCTACAATCTGTGTGGTGTAACGTCCAGCAGCCGGTATGTGATACGTGCGGCCCGTATCCGCACTGTCCGTGGTATTATCAGGCGTATACCGGTGCACCTACGGCGTTATGTGCTGTGGAGGACGTGCAGTCAGTGAGCAGAGATTATAGCATGACGGAGCGGCGTTACGGCGTGTGACCGGCAGGAGAACTAGTCGCGTCATCGCCATGGCGGCAGGATTAGTACATAGCGCCATCACATATGTACGGGGACTGCTAACCGCTGATTGGAGGATGCGGGCTCCCTACGCGGCAGGCAGCCAATCACAGGTCGTGGTACTCTCCATAGATGTATGTAAGGAGCAGCGCCTACAGCTGGGAGCCGCTTCTGTCATGTTGGGAACCATACGTGGTTTGTGTAGGAAGGCGGCCGCCACTAGGGCTTGTATGGCAGGGAAGCATCAGGTATAGACATGTGACCTGTGCATCCCTGTGAACATACTGAACTAGTAGCCAATCAGTGTGACTGGCTGAGCCCACCCCCCACTGTGGATCCAGAGGCTCTCTTCTCTATGTGGAATACAGGCCGAAATCTCACAGAATTTCCAAGTAATTCCGCTGTGGACATTCCACCAGATTTCCATCGTGTGGGAACCCAGCCTAAAGAGGAAGAACGGTGTTCTCGTCATGTGACCTCTAGATGCGTTCTATATAAATAGAACACACAGGTTGGCTATTTCACATATACTACATACTCCGGGTAAACCAGCATGGAGGTCCCTTTACACGTCACCCCACTGGTTTTCTTTTGTATACGCAGGTGGAATTTTTCAGAAGCCTCTGCAGACTTTCCTTTTCTGTTTGGCGCATCTAATTAAAAACCACATTCCAATGAAGCTTATTATACAGAGCGAGCCGTGGAAAATTAGCCCGGCAGCCACTCTTGTGCAAGCTGTCTAAAAGAACAGAATGCTAGCGTTAGAAGAGCCTCATGGGGCAGTAGTCCTGCATGTGCACTGCTGGAGACGGCCGAGATCTAGTGCTCAGTGACTCTCATGCTGCTGCATGCTCTGCAGAGCCACTGTGATCGCAGCATTTGTTGTGACAGCTGACGTCACCAGAAGTACCCTGAGTTTACAGCCTCTGATTGGCTGCAGCAGTCACCTGACGCCCTGTGCTGTCAGCTGTCACAACAGTCGCAGGTGCCACAGAGGGGCTCCAGCGCTGACGGAGGGGTCAGAGTGTTGTTTTACTACATTCAGCCCTATGGAAGGGATATTGTCAAGTAATCAGACAATCCACCTTAGAAAGTGTTTAATTTTTAGTAAATTAAAACAAAAAATAAAGGTTTATGCCCAGTTTGATAAAATTCCACGTTATTTATCCTGCACAGAAAGCCGCATACAAGGCCAGAATTGCTGTTTTTTTGGTCACCCCATCTCCAAGAAAATAATTGAATAAAAAGTGATCAAAAAGTCACATGTACCCCAAAATGGTGCCAATAGGAACTACAGCTCTCCCTGAAAGCAGACCCGCCAAAATGACTGCTCCCCCCCCTCTGTGCCCATCTCTATGTAAAGGGGTTATCCAGTTATAAACTATGTGCACAGCAGAAAGTCCACCTCAAAATCTGCACGGTTTGGTGCAGAATTCCCCCTCATTAGAAGGGTTGGGTCCTGCAGCGTGTCCGCTGCTAAAATTGACATGCTGTGGATTTAAATGCCAGGCGGGTTATTTCGGCAGCATGTGGACAAGATGTTTAAAAGCTCGTCCGCTTTGCTGCTACTGTAAATTCTGCGGCAAATCTGCCCCGTGCGAACATAGCGTAACAAAGGGGGACGTGAGCTGTACTATCACAGGGCTGATAAGCCCTTAGTGACCACCTCTGTACAGCAGTCACAGAGGGGCCTTATTCCCATAAGGTCAGGAGCAATGGGATATGGTTTAGGGGATTACATTTACCTCCATCCCTCGGAGGCCCCACACAAGATCTTCGTGTCATGTAGCTGCCTACGCCACTCGTGGGCCACAGATACCACAGTCTAATGTTATTTGGCTCACTCCCTAGTGAGATATGGCAGTCTGACCAGGGATGCCCTTTTAGGGGGATCCCTTAATGCGGCATGACAGAAATGCTTTTCTTGGGAATGGCCAAGGTTCTCTTCTGCTTGTATATATTCTAATCTCCTGAGAGAGTAACACGGACTGGAATGTGCAAATCCTATAATCTGTACAACCCGACTCCCAGGGAAGTGGGTGACGCCTCAAAGGTGTGTTTGGAAATCAGGAACAGCGAAAGCTTTTCAGACCTCCTTCCAGCCAACCATCATATCATTAAGGAGAAGGCAGCATTAGAGGTATCACGAAATAGGGAATGTGGCAAGATAGACCGTGTTCACATCATGCTTTGAGCCCATATCAGTGGGGTCTTCTGACATTTACCTCTGATGGAGGGCTGCAGCATATGCCACAAAGATACATACCTGAGGTGTATACCAGGGAATACTACTGCTGTATACAGAGCTTAATGGTGCCGTCAGGGTCCATAGGGATGTGGGATTAAAGGCCAGCTGATAACTGAATTAATTGGGAAGGGGGGGGGGGGGGGATAGGCTGAACTGGATGGACATGTCTTTTTTCGGCCTTACATACTATGTTACCGTGTCATGGGGTAAACCGGGAGACCATTTTAGTATATAGTGACTTAATAGGTAAAATTGTATCAGCTAATATTGGGTAAACTAACTCTGCCTTTGTCCCTTGAAATGTCCAATGTATATAAGGCCATACTAGATACAGTTGTACATTTTGCCATCTTTTAAGCTCAGAGAAGATATCTCAAAATACAGGAGGACAATTTAGGTGGTGGATGGATGGTAATAATTCCCTGGATTCCAGTTATCTTATACAAGAGGTAGCTATGGATACCAAAGTAGTCATATATCTATTACGTATGCCTAGTGAGGACTGTCCATAAGGCTGCTCTCGCACGGCCGCCCGTAAAAACGCAGAGTTTTACAGCATTTTCGAATAGCGTTTTTTTTTGTTTTACTGCATTCGACTCTTTTCAAACACACCCCATTGTTGCAGTGGGGGGTGAGCACAAATTGCTGAAACGCACTAAAACAGAGCACACAGCGTTAGAAAATTACGGCTTTAGAAACGCTGCTCTCAAACGCTCATCTGAGGAGCCCCATTGAACCCTGTATAAATGGCCTGTGTGACAGCGGCCTAAGGCCGCCTCCACAAGACAGGGTTTGAATTCTGGAATCCGTAATAGTCTCCCACGCAGGACGATCCAAGGCATTCCGCACCAACTCAAATCAGTAGGGTACCCGCATGTCCGATCACTCGATCGGACAGCAGCTGCTGTTTTTTTTTAACCGCTTGTGGCAAAAAGAAACGCAGCGTGTTCTATCTTTGCGTGGATTTTGTGCGGATGGCTTCTATTAAAATCAGCGGAATTCGTTTGACCCGCAGCCCTTCCGCAAAGGACATTGCGAAAAGGCCATGGATTCCGCGCCATCGCTGGATAATAACGTGGGGAAAGCAGGACTTTAAAAAAAATCTGTACTGCGCATGTCTGACGACGAGCTGAACCATCTGCAGTACAGAAGAGAGGACAAAAAGACAGGTACGTGCGGACACTGGCCGGGCGCAGGGTCGGATTCCGGTGTGGATCTCGCATGCTGAATCCGACCCTGCCGTGTGCAGCCGGCCTCTGGGTTCCCTTTATACCCTCATCTGTTTAGGGTCCAGAGAAATCCATCACACCAACCTGTGTGAGCTACGGGCACCTTTACAGGTGCGGGTAACTGATGGCCACGAGCGCCAGCGCTCATTGGCTATGTGTTTACATGCCCCAATTGTCATCAGGCAGTTTGTATTACTGTTGGTGGCACAAAGGGGTCATTTGCTGTCGACCATTGATCATGGTTCACACTCGCATAAAAGATTGGGTGAACGCCGGAGAAACATTTCATGGCTGAGCAGTCATCGGCTCGTGTAGAAGGTCCTGTGGATGAACCCTACCAGTGTTTCTGAAAGTTACTACTTTTACTACTCGCCACTTCCTGTCTGACCCGTCGCACCGGTTTAGGCACTTTCACAGGATCTGTAAACCACAATATATTCAATTCATAAATGTTAGCCGCGGCTGTTCTTTCCTCTTACACTCCTCGGCACAACATCTAAGAGAAGATACTTCCTTTTTTTTTTTTAAATATTTTTTTGCAGTTACACAGGTTAATCAGAAGTGTAATCTATTTAGAACACCGATTATAGTTTACAGTACTGTTATTTTATTTATTTATTTTTTTGTGCTTTAATTGTGAAGTGGGAGTATATTTTGAGAGTTTTGTTTGATCCAATTAAAGGGGTTGTTTAATTTTTTTCTTAGGCTGGCTGCACACGGCCGTGACGGGCTCCGCCGCGGAACCCGTCACGGCGCCTTCCAGAGATCCCAATACTTACCTCCGGATCTGGAGTCTTCCGTCCCGCATGACGCTTCGGCGCGCATGCGCAATAGAGCGCGTGACGCGCCACACGACGCGGCTGGCATTGGGTGGGGAAGCGGTTTCACGCTATCTTCCGCTGTGTTACAGCGGAAGATAGCGTGACGGATGGCTTCCATTGACTGCAATGGAAGCCGTCCACGTGTACACCTGCGGCAGATAGAGCATGCCGCGGGTGAGGATGGGAGATTTCACGGTGCGGAATTCCGCGATGGAATTTCGCACCGTGAGCATTGAGCTATTAGGTTCAATAGAACCTAATAGCTGCGGGCAACGCGGCGGAAATCTGTCCGTGGGAAGGAGCCCTTAGGCCTAGCCTTAGGGTGCCTGCACAAGAACGGGTCGGATTCCACAAGCGGATTTCCGCTGTGGAAGTCCTGCGATTCATCGTGGAAATGAATTGCGAGTCTTTGCGGACGATCGCGGATGCAATGTTTTTTGGGGTTTTTTTGTGCAGATGTACGTGGATGCATATCGGCCGTGTGCAGAAAATATCACAAGCTGGTGATTACCTCAGAAAGTTGCCCAACCCCCTGGATAACACCTTCTATAATGCCCAGATGACATTCTCTTGCGTTTTGTGGTGGTGAGAGCTTAGAACTGCCTTCACAAAAGCAAACTGCTCTCTTGTCTTGGGAGAGCTGACCCAGCCCATATCCAATACCCGGCTACTGCGGTGGACAATGGTGTGTTCTCTGGAAAAAAAATCTCTCCTGCCCCGTCTCTTCCCAGCATTCCTGCTTCCTTTTATTCATTTTGTTATGCGGTCTCTTAGCAACCTGCAAACTCTCCGATAGACATCAATGGAGCCCGTCTACCCGCGCTAAAATAGAAATGCGTTTTTTTTTTTATTCCACTTGAAAGAAAAATTGCAATTCACGTCCACACGTCTGCTTAAATCTGCGGAAGTTATTGCCTTCTAATGAGCGAATATTACAGCGGATCATCCGCGCGGGTGCCGATCATGGACTTTGCAATTCAAATCCGTTCGTGTGCAGGCGGCCTTATGGTGTCGTGACATGGATTCCCATGATTCAGACGGGCTGCTGACTGTGGTCTTCACTCTGTGACTCAGTTGATTGCCCGTTCTTACAGACAGTGGACTGGCTGAACACGAACCTCCACTCTTGGGTCCTCCTCTTTCCTCTCATGCCGACCGCTATTTAGTGGCGAATGGTTTGCACACTGCATGCGCAATGCAAGTTTGAATGTAAAATCAAAGATTCGCTGACGATGCTTTTTTTCTGCTGGACAGTACGGATGGCAGAAGAAAGTATCCTGTAATTGTGGAATGTCTGTGACTTTTTGGATGGCTGGCAACCCTGCCGCTTTTTGTCCGTTCCGTGCCGTGGGCACTGGGGCTGCAGCCCTGGAAGGGAAAATGTGTAAATGCGCCAAGGTGGAACATGCTGCGATCATTATTTATTTTTTTCACGTGTGTATTTTGCAAGTCTCATGTGAGTGGCAACATGGGAATGTATGGGAGGTTGGCACTGTGTAATGCACAGTGACCATATGCTCGTGTAAGGCAGCCCTCAAGGGGCTTCTCGGGGTGTTATAGCAGCTTTTTAATAATGGATCTAATGCTGGTAAAATGGTAAAAGTAGCGGTAGTTACCGGTCATCAGATCCAACAATCTAGTGCTGCAGTCCTGCTGGTCTTTGTTGTGGAACAGCTACCACCTGACGGCTACAGCCAGTCGGAGGCCGCAGTGGTCAGGTACGGTTCTCTTGGGATTTCTGCTGAGATGTATTTGTGCCCTTCTTTTACACTACCCATCTGGTTGCCCGTCGATTTGGATATAAATGTCTAAATTAGCACTAATAACTAGAACAGGGGTCCTGAGCTCCCCAATTCTCCTCGCTGGATGACTGGGAGACTGAGTTTGAGTGGAGAAGTGCTAAAAGGCTATGTACACCTACCTGTGTTCTCTTTTAAATAGTATTTTTGGAAACGAAGACTTAATTTAATTGGTTTTCATTAAATATGTCTGATTGTTTGTTTGATTTTTATGTTTGTATTGGTTTTGAAGGCTGAGGACTGAAATTTTAGCAAATTCTGTCAGAGTAAACTGACAGCTCCTCCCCAACCCTGTCCTGAACATGCATTCACTACTATAACAGAGGGCTGTATGACCCTGCCGGGGGATGGTGGTGGAGGTCAAGAGAGCAGAACAGAGAAAGCTGCTATTACAGAGGGCAGTAGTTCCCTCTTATCAGCATTGAAGGGGAATGGACCAGAAGCTAATTAGAGGATGGAGAGATAGCTGTGTAGTGTTGAGTGGGTGTGGCTATGCTACTCAGCCTCTGAAAGAGGGGAGGGGGAGCTGAGCTTGTGTGCATTCATGAGTAACCAGCAGATCAGTGCTAGGAACACCCCCTAGCCAAAAATCTGAATGTAGGTGAACCTGTAAATGAAGTATGAGGCTTTCTAAACGCAAGACAAGGAAAATGCAATGCAAATAATGGATAAATGCATCATTTTTTTTTCTGCAGAGACTTGGTAAAATGTATTATTAAAAATACCAGTTTCATGTTGCAAATTGCTCCAAAAAACGTCTTACTTGCTGTGCACCGCACTATGTGTTTTCAGACACGTTTTTTCCAGTTCGTCCAAAAAAGCTTTTGGCCTAAATCATGCCAAATTGCACCAAATTTTGATGTAAACTTAGGCTAGACCGTCTTAAAATTTGACAGATTTGCCAACTAACTCTGATGAATCTCGTGTATTTTCAGACTGTCTGTCTTAGTTTGCACTACCTTTTAGTCAGTATTCGTAAATGTGCCACATTGCTGTAATGCACTTCACCTGTAATTTATGTGCACATCAAAAACTCAATAGAAATGCCCTAAAACCACAGTAAAAGCACAATTCAAACACCATATGGGAAAAAAAGGTTTAAATTATTGTACCCACTCTTAATTTACCATGATAGTACTATTTCAATGTTATATATATATATATAGAACGCTGTCTGCAGGCTGTCATTTACAGGTCAAAATTCATTAGGAATGGGTAGAAAACCATTTTTCAAGATGCCCAATAAAGTTCAGACTTGGATTGTAGAAGTGAATTTAAGTAGACATACTTTTTTGCCCAAATATCCAGCACTATGCCTGCTTCTCCTACTTTAAATCTTCTGCTTCATACCATAAGATCAAGTTATCTGCCTCTTAAGATGGATGATTGATATTTCGTCGACTGAGGCTCAAAAGAATAGAAGTGTATCTCATCAGATGCATTAAAGGGGTTCTGACATAAAAAAAAAAATTTTTTTACTCACCTTGCCTGGCTGGGACCGATCGCCAGGCATGTCCCCTCCAGCCGGCATCTTCTTCTGTGCCTTGTAAAAGCAGAGCAGGAGCGGTCAAAAAGACCGCTTCCTGCTCTGCTCCGTCCGTCAGGCACTTCCGAGGTGAACGGACGGGCCGCCCACAGCATGCACGTCACAAGCAGTGCTTGCTGTGGGCGGCCCGTCCGTCCTGCTGAACTCTGAGATTCTGCGCATGCGCAGTGGAGACGCGGCCCGTCCTGACTCCTGTCAGAGGGCACCTCTCCACTGCGCATGCGCGCGATCCCGGAGCGGCGCGGCTCGTGCAGGAAGAAGAGGATGACCCCGCTGCTGACAACAACAGAAGAAAAGGTAAGTATAAGATTTTTATGCTTTAGCAGCCATTAAACCATGGGTTCCCTGTGTCCATTAGGCAGACCAGGGAACAATGCCTGCTAAAGCATAAAAAAATTATTTATGTCAGAACCCCTTTAAAATATAAGGTTGTTCATGTGCCTTCCATGAGTGAATGGCAGCAGGAAATGGTACAACTATGCCTCATGGAAGAACTCTGTGCAGAACGTAATAGAGACATGGAGAAATTCCTAATAATATGGCAGCCCTGGCTGGACTTTGTGTCCTCCACGGAGTTTGAGACCCTGTTTTCATAAAATTCCATAAACTTGCATAAACGTTGATAGCTCAAGAAGAGGGAAACAAAGATTGGAATTGTCTACAAAGTGGTAGACACATTGGACTGCCCATGGGATGGTTATACCTGACCTCTCCCTTCCTTCTCAGCAACCCTGTTTTTTTTTCTATTTTCTTTTCTTGTGTTTTTTTTTTTCCCCTCTTCATCCATCTTGGAGCCTAGAGCAATATAATCTAGCAATGAAGATAAGCCTGCGTCGATATGGTTAATTCTTAGGTGTTCGTTTGGTGTATTAGAGACAAACCATGCGACAAGATAGGCAAAGAAAAATTTTATTCTCGCACAAAGTTTGGGCTTGGTTAGTTATGTTTTTGTAATTTATTTTTATATATGTTTCTTGATTTTATGGGGTCCTGCGGGACCTGACTTGTTTGTTTATTGAAACAAAAAATCTTCAATAAAAAAGATTGAACATAAAATATAAGGTTGTATGTCTTAAGTCCCATTTAGACGGGACGACTGTCGGGTAAATGATGCCCGACCCTCGTCCCCGCACATACTAGCTCACATGCTTTTGCACAGGAGCAGGTATTGTTTCACAGTGCGGAGGCTGCAGGAGATTTCACTCCTCGCTCTCCCCCACCCCTCTCCATTTACTTAACATAGCGGCTGTTCAGTACTGAACGGCTGCTATTTACACTGAGCGATCATCGTTCAGGATTTTATGCAGCTTAAAATTCTAAACCCTGATCGTTCAGTATAAACAGCGGCCGTTCAGTACTGAACAGCCCCTATGTTAAGTGAATGTAGAGGGACGGGGGAGAGCGAGGAGAGAAATCTCCTGTAGCCTTCACACTGTGAAACAACAATACCTGCTCCTGTGCAAAAGCATGTGAGCTAGTATGTGCGGGGACGAGGGTCGGGCATTGCTTGCCCGACAGTCGTCCCATCTAAATATGGCTTTACAGATGTTTATACAAGTATAGGTTAACAAAAGTGAAAAATCAGCTCCTTCCCAAACAGATAACGTGTGCATTTGCAGCTTTATTGCCCCATATGTGTAATGTTTCAGCCCCGCTTCGTGGGATCTTTCTCATGGCGCAGTACTGAAATGTTTTCTCACACCTACGTTTTGTAATACTGCTTTTTTCCTTTTTATGTCACATCTTAGTAGTTACTTAAAAACATGGTGCATTGCATCCTAGGAACACACTATACCATGACGAACGGAGGAGCCGTCAGCAGCTCTACTCACTTGCTGGACTTGTTGGATGAGCCTATTCCAGGGGTTGGCACATATGACGACTTCCATACCATTGATTGGGTGCGGGAGAAGTGTAAAGACCGGGAACGCCATAGAAGGGTAAGAAGCCAATTTTATTTCTTTTTGCTCCATTTCTGTGTCTAGATTTTAGCTTTACTGTTTATCATGGTGACAGATACAGAAGGGAATATCCCAGGGGGTAAATGGCACTGACGGTTGTACAGATCTAGCTCTGACCAGATTAAATAAACCAAAAGCTTGCATGATACGTATATTCACCCCAATTTCTTGACTATGTCTACATTGCACCAGAGCTTTATATACGCTACTTAAAAAAAATGTTTTTTTAAGGGAACACTTAAATCACAAATTGCATCTCGATGATCCACCGCATTTCCAGAATCTCACATCTTTCACATGTGCTCAGTGTGAACATTCCCTCATCTGTGAAGAGAACGGGGCTCCATTGGTGGACCTGCCATTTCTGGTGTCTTTTTGTTGATTGCCGGTCAAGCTGCACAATTCTGGGACTATGAGCAGATGTCCCCCTACAAGATGCCAGGCCATCATGCCACTCATGGAGACAGTTTGGTTAGACTTATGCAGCCCAGTCGCCCGCTGGAGGTCATTTTGTAGGGCTTTGTCGGGGCTCCTCCTGTTCCTCCTCACATAAAGGAGCAGATACCGGTCCTGATGCTGGATTGATCTCTTCTATTGCGTTAGTGAGCTCTCCTTGTCTAACAGCCCCTGTCCAGGCATCTGCTTTGTGTTCCCAAGACTGTGCTGGGAGACTCAGTAAACCTTGTGATGGCACGTATGAATGTACCATCCTGGAAGAGCAGGATTACCTGTATAACCTGCAGGTACCGCCTCATGTTACCTGTAGTGATATGGACGCTAGCAAAACCAGGATGGAATTAGTCAGGCAGGATAAGAGAGTAATTGTCTGTGGAAATTACCATAATTGTCTGTGGCAATTGCATAAACTGTTAGTGGAGGCTAATGTCCATTAGCAGTTTATTACCTTCATTTGCGTGTAAATGAGCCTCCAGCAGCTGTTTGCAAATCCCAGCATTTAGTGTGGACTTAGTACTCAGCTGCATTATCTTTGCACGGGCTGTCAGCTAAATAGAATGTAATCAGCTGCTCCTGTGGGGAACATAGTGTGCAGTCCCTGCTATCTACTCTCCGGCTGAACAATGGTTTTTCGTTCAGCCAAAGAGTGAAACATGAAAGCGTTTACACGCAACGATTAGCGCTCAATAACCATCGTCTAAACGAATTTTGAGCGATAATCGTTGCATATTAATGGGGCTTTAGTTTTCAGTCCTTATCTCTTTTCTCCTCTCCCACACTTTCTATCAGTTCATTTGTGACCACAACAAATATAAACTTAGTGGTGCTCTCAAATTGGCTGATGGGAGAGAGCAGAGGGAAACTAAGCCATTATTGCAGCCTCACTGGTTGGTCTCCTATTAAGACTACAGACTGCAGTATTTTATACAGTGATACATAGAAGCTGCAGAAGACAAACAGTGCAAATGTTTATTAAATGACTGCTTTCATATCTGCAACGGAACCCCCGGCTGGAGAATCTGTCCCAGATCCGGCTCAGGATACCAGAAGACGGGGCACCTTATGTAGCACTTATTTTTTCCATCCAAATGCCGGACGGAAAGTGGACGGACCCCATTATAGTCAATGTGGTTCTTCCAGCGCTGTTTGGTTCCGTCCAGAGACAGAGCTGTTTGGACGCAGGGATTCCCATTTTCTGCTCCCTGAATGGAGTAGGAAAGCGGAATCCCTAAGGGCTCATCTTTTTGAATTCTGGGATCCGAGCAGATGATCCGGAGTTCAAGCCGCCCATAGAAAATCACGGGCGTTTGCAGCTTAATTAATGCATGCGGATTTGTTTTGCGGACCTTCTGGTCCAGAAAACAAATCACAGCATGCTCCATTTTGCCGTGGATCCCGCAGGGACGGCTTCCATTATAGTCAATGGAAGCTGTCCGATCTGCGGCACACCCGGAACTGTCACTCCAGATGTTCCGCAGATCCCGGTGAGAAAGCAGGAGATTAAAAAAACAAACAAAAAAATTCCACTGCACATCTGTGGGGGGGGGGGGGGGGGGCGTGCCGTCCGGTGGGCACAACCACATGCCAGGGTGCCCGCCCAAATGCACGGAGGAGAAGACAGACGACCCACATGCATCCAGACTGGTAAGTAATCTCCTCATGCTGCGGGCAGGGTGGAATTCGGCGTCATGGCTCCCGCCTACAGAACCTGACCCGCCCATTGAGGTGGGAAACTACCCTATTACAAAAATAACTGTAAACCCAAAATACATGCATTTAAGTGAATAAAATTGACCTCTACACCCAAAGGGGGGTTGTGACAAATGTTGCATTCATAACATTTAGTTGAACATGACATCAGCTGAAATAATGCTGAGAGACAATGGACATGAATCAGAATTCCTTTGCTCTAATTAATCATTCTGGGATATGTGTTCCATCTTGTGGCTCCCAGACGTGCAGGCAATGTAAAATACACCTTTTGTCAAAAAATAATCCAACCCCTAGAAGAAGTTGGCATTTTGCTCTAAAACCTGGCATACAGTTACACCTCGGGCAGATATGCAAATGATGAGAGTTGTGGTGTGATTAGATGAACGGTCTTGTCACCTGAGGTCCTTAACCTGCCCTATAAAAGGCTCTCAGAGGCTCTTTGTGTGTACTGACCCCTTTTTCCGCTTGTGTAGAGCTTGCTGACTGCTAGACGCCTCTACCTCGCAGTTTAATTCCGTTCTGACAACGCCGTATAGGGGACAGATTTTTTTTTTTCTTTTTGACAATAGGTTTAGATTGGAACTTTTTTTTCTGGTGACACGTTCCCTTTATTGCATATGGTCCTTCCATAATGATTGCTGCATATTTGTTTTCCTTCTCACAGTGGTGTGGTACCCATTTATAATCTAAAAAGACATTGTGCTATTTTTCTTTGATTAATGGGGAATCTTTCAGACGTTGCTGTATAATTGTCTTGTTGAGATATTAATACAATGTGAATATGGCTAAAACTTATGTGGAAAAGACACGTTGGTTGTTTTTATGTTGCAGCTAAATGATAAATATGATATTGATTATTTTACATAAAATCTTGTTTTTCCTCCACTAGATTAATAGTAAGAAAAAGGAATCGGCATGGGAGTTGTCCAAAAGTCTCTATGACGCCTGGTCGGGGTGGCTGGTTGTAACCCTCACTGGTCTAGCTTCAGGTAATATTCACGGGACGCCTCAATTTCACCTTTTTGGAATATGGTTTTACAGACTGAATATTTGCAGAGATTTGTCACTTAAAACTGCAAATCAAAACTTTTGATATTGTATTTCCAATATATCACCCATATGCTTTCAGAAAAGGGAAAATATGGAGGGAATTGTTACCATATCTCAATTATAGCGCTGCGGAATAAGTTGGCGCTATACAAATAAAGGTTATTATAGCACAGTTGAAATGAAGTGGTGATATCTAAAGCTTGCACTTTAATCCTTGAATGACCGTTTACTCTGCGACGCTCTTCCATTATGTCTCATGTTAGTGGACACTGCAGTTATAGGAGATAAGGCAGAAGTAGTTTTAATTTTCTGTTTAGTGCCTATGTTATGGGGGAACTTCCACCTGTAACTTGACCTTCTATAGTTCAGATTGATTTGTCTGTTAATACAAGGACATCTCTTTAGAGGTTAATTTTAAGTAATTCTCATGTTATTTATTTCTGCTAGTAATGGTGTTTTCAGGCTGTTCTTGGATTTTCTCTAATAGTATGTTCCATTGTGCCACAGGTGCCCTGGCAGGCTTGATAGACATTGCCGCAGACTGGATGGCAGATTTAAAGGAAGGAATTTGCATGGATGCATTTTGGTTTAACCATGAACAGTGCTGCTGGGGATCCGATGAAGCCACATTTGAAGAACGAGACAAGTGTCCTCAGTGGAATACGTGGGCAGATCTCATTATAGGCCAAGCAGAAGTAAGTTGGATTATGCAATTCCCTGTGTAATAGAAAGCTTATATATTATATCATTTCACCTTATCACATACTGGAATATCATTATAGCAGCTGTTCAAAGTGGGTAATTTTGTTCCTTTCTTCATTTTTCAGGGTCCTGGATCATATATTATGAACTATATAATGTACATCTTTTGGGCGCTGAGCTTTGCCTTTTTAGCGGTCAGTCTAGTAAAAGTGTTTGCTCCATACGCATGTGGCTCAGGAATTCCAGAGGTGCGTATGATTGGGTTCTGAGTACCTTACACTATTCTTCACCTTCTGCTCACCTGGGATGACACAGGTTATGGGAATAAACTATTGGTAACCTGTCCTTAGGATAGATTATTAATAGTTGATTGGCAGGAGGGTGCACTGCTTGGGATCTTCGCCATTAGCAGATTGTAGAGGCGACTCGGGTGAGTGCCACAGACTCTTCTTGGACCTGTGTTGTCGCATTTATTAGTCACGGAGCCTGAGAGCGGCGTAGTCCTATACAAGTGAATGGGAGCTGCAATACCAGGCCACTGCTGCTGTACAGTGTACGGTACTGTGCCTGGAATGGACTGAAGGAACAGCGGCACTCACCAGGACGCTACTGTCACTTCCATCAACTGATTGGTGCTGGTCCACTATTAATGACCTGTCCTGAGAATAGGGCATAAATAGTTTACTACTGGAAAACCCCTGTAATCATTGTCTTACATTACAGGTGGACTATTGATCCAAGCTATTATATATTATGGAGAACTGGTAATACAGAACAAAGTGCTTATAAGATTTGTAGGCGTAATGCACTGACTATATCTACTTCAGTACAGCTAATGGATCTGCAGCACTGTCCTCTTATCATAGTTGTAGTCACCTGAATTGATTTATACGTATTAAGAGACAGTGAACTCTGATCCCATTTGGCGAGAACTGCCATAAACCATATAGTCATAGTTGGGCATACAGCCATACTAATATCAGCATATAGTGATTACTTTGCTAAAATGTCAGATAACTGTATGTGAGTATGTTCACATGGGGCAGAAATGCTACAGGATATCCTCAGCGGAAAATTCTGCAGCATTTCCACATTCAAAACGTAGTCAAAATCCGCACCATTGGAATGGTTTTTGGCAGATACGGTGCTCCCCTCACTTACCAGGTGTTTGTGCTATGTGAGTGTATTCATGCACTGTATAATACTCACATAGTTTACATGCGCCGACATTTATAGGTTGTTTAAAAATGGACTGATTTATCTTTGATGCATAAATGTCATTTCTTTATTAAGAATTACATTATTATTTTACAGATTAAAACCATCTTAAGTGGCTTCATTATCAGAGGTTACTTGGGAAAATGGACCTTAATGATCAAAACCGTCACACTGGTACTTGCCGTTGCTTCAGGCCTAAGCTTGGGGAAGGAAGGCCCCTTGGTACATGTAGCTTGTTGCTGTGGAAATATATTTTCCTACCTCTTTCCCAAGTACAGCACAAATGAAGCAAAAAAAAGGGAGGTGAGTCATGTACTAGATCATCTCATAGCACTCTACTACTGAACTTATCTAGGTGAAGAAAGGAATAGGGCTCATGTCCACGACCGTGTTTTCACCATGCATTCCACAGCCGCGTGATCCGCAGTGAATGGAGTCAATGCAAGTAAGTCCACGGACTTTCATTGATCCATGCATGAGGGTGAAGTCACACGAACGTATATCGGCTCGATTTTTACGCCGAGCCGATATACGTTGTCCTCGTGTGCAGGGGGGGGGGGGGGGGGGAGGATGGAAGAGCCAAGTGCAGGAACTGAGCTCCCGCCCCCCCTCTCTGCCTCCTCTCCGCCCCTCTGCACTATTTGCAATGGGGAAAGGTGGGACGGGCGCGGGGGCTAATTCTCGGAACTTAGCCCCGCCCCCGCCTCTCCCATTACAAATAATGCAGAGGGGCGGAGAGGGGGCCGGGAGCTCAGTTCCTGCTCCTGGCTCTTCCATTCCCCCCCCCCCCTTCCCCTGCACATGAGGACAACGTATATCGGCTTGGCGTAAAAACCGAGCCGATATACGTTCGTGTGACTTCACCCTAAGTGTGTGTGTAGACACTGCATATCGAGCAGCATGAGCCCTATACATTCGTTTAAGTAGTGTATAAGACGCTGTCCATATACAATACATTGCATATGGGCGGCGTAAAACGCTGCGGAGAGACTCACAGCATTTTACCAATGTGTTCATGGGCATGAGCCCTTAAGCTTCAAAAATACTATACTTTTGCTGATTAGTCTTCCTTTGTCTCTGGATCAGTGGCAGAAATGTAATAACTGTTCAAGCTTCTTATAATTAAAGATAATATGTCACCATCTTTTTAATGCCCTCCCTAAGGTCCGCATAAGATGGTGACAGAGGCTTGGTGTATGCATTCAGTGGGTTGGAAGAAACTTGCATCTAAGTAGTAGCAACCACGCACCGTGGATTAGCCTTTGATATTCATGAGTCTTGGTTGGCCCTATCCATGAGCTCTGCAAGCCATAGCCAGCAGCTCTGTACAATAATTGGGAGACATCTAATAATCAGTGGCCGAAGGGCGGAACTAACCGAATGTCATCAATATGGAGGACTACCTTCTTTAGTCCTTTGTGACTGCTACTAATAAAATACAAGTCTCTCCTAAGCCACTGCGTGTATATATACAGTAGACACATGGCTGCAACCAGTGTACCTGTCACTGTTTTGTGCTGCCCTTGAAAAGGGCAGTTAAAGGATGGTGACACATTCCCTTTAAATCCTGGTAATGGAAAACTAAAGTGCATGTATATCCTGCCAAGTTCTAAGACAATATGAAAAGGATACAGTGACTTGATGACCGGCCCCAAGATAGGTGCTGCGCCATTGCTGTATTTTATCTGCATATTTACTTTGTCTTGTAGGTCCTTTCTGCAGCATCAGCAGCCGGTGTCTCTGTAGCGTTTGGAGCTCCTATTGGTGGAGTCCTTTTTAGTCTGGAAGAGGTAAGAAATATAAGATTATATTAAAGGGATTTGCAATGTATTTTAGGTTAATGAATTGGAGTTAAGAGATTATATATATTTATTTATATTAGTAATTCTATTTTTCTAGAAGCTTCCCTGTGTTGCCATGTTGGGGATAGATGTTTCCTTGTGCTTCCTGTCTCGTCAGTATAGCAGGGTGTGTGCGTTTTATGCAGCTGGCTTCAATGGACAGATAAATGTCACAGAATACATTTCAGCAGTACTCCCGGGTTGTCATTAACTCACCTGCACTCTAAATGATGATGAGGTGATGCCCCCCATCCTGTGCCCATATACAAAGGAGTTACGTAGACTAGGAAGTATCAGCTTATTGTGACTGCTCTATTGGCCAAGTTACAAAATATCGAGAAATATTAGTTTTATGTGGATATTCACATAAAAATGTTTAAAAACATATATTTAGAATAAAACCCTCATTAAGGCCAGTTTCACATCTGCCTTCCGTCGCAAATCCAGCTGCAAATACTGGAAGAAAAAGCAGCGCACGCAGCTCTGTTTCTTCCATTGCAAAACTGGGCGGAAAGTGGGCGAACCTTATTATAGTCAATGGGGTCTGCCTGGTGGGGCTCTGTTCTATCCATAGACAGAACCGTACGGCTGTGTGGACTCCCCATTCCTGCTTCCTGAACGGAGCAGGAAAGCGGAATCCCCAGCACTGGTGTGAAAGCACCCTTACTTATTTTCAATCCATGATCCATTCCTTTTTATTTCTTTGTTTTAGATAGATTACACATTAAAAAGGTATTTTTATTGAAAAATGTCTAACAGCTCTGCGCTAAGGTCAGACTTTTCAAATACAAAATCTGAATCACATTCTTGTTTGTCTAACATCCGGGTCCGGAGGGTTTTACACTGAAACATATAAGACTGCAGTGAAAATGGTGTGAATGAATGTCGTCTAAAGATGGCGCTCATGTTTCAGATCAACAATATATGTACAGCACAAACCCTGAGCCTAAGGAGTTATCCTACTAAACAAATTTATCAGCTATCCCCCGAGCAAGTGATCAATGTATGACTCCGGGACCCCAACTAACCATGAATTCTGCACACATTGAATCCCTCTGGTGAATCTTGAATGTGCTTAAACCGATGGAATTCACCAGTTTACTCTACAATTGTATGCAGGTGTTAAGAGGTCTTATATCACACATAAAGCTCCACTGTATTATATTGTAATTTTTTTTTTTTTTTTTTGTAACTAGGAAAAAGTTTTGTGTAAGTTTGGCGTTACCTAAATTTTGAGCAAAACCACATTTTCATTATCTTTTTTTTTTTTTATAATTCTAGGTCAGTTACTACTTTCCATTGAAGACGTTGTGGAGATCTTTCTTTGCAGCTTTAGTGGCTGCTTTCATTTTAAGGTCAATTAACCCATTCGGAAACAGCCGTCTTGTGCTTTTTTATGTGGAATATCACACTCCTTGGTACCTATTTGAGCTCATCCCATTTATTCTGCTTGGGGTGTTTGGTGGACTGTGGGGGGCCTTCTTCATCCGTACAAACATTGCTTGGTGCCGACGACGCAAGACCACAAAGTTTGGAAAGTACCCGGTACTAGAGGTTATTGTGGTAGCTGCTATCACGGCAATTATTGCATTTCCCAATCCATATACCCGTTTCAACACCAGTCAGCTGATTAAAGAACTGTTCACGGACTGCGGGCCTCTGGAATCCTCCTCACTGTGCGACTACAGGAATGACATGAACGCTAGCAAGATTGTGGATGATATCCCAGACCGGCCTGCTGGTAATGGGGTATACTCGGCCATGTGGCAGCTATGCTTGGCGCTGGTGTTTAAGATCGTCATGACTGTGTTTACATTCGGTATCAAGGTAATTCATTTCTTAAAAGCCTGTTCTTTTTCGTCCAAAGTAATGGGAATCGACTGCAAAGGTTTTAAAAGGTATCCCACCCTAAAACATATAGCCCCTATCCACTGGATAGATGATGAACGCCATCCATGATCTGTGCTTGAGTATTTCCGTCATAGCCATAGACCTGAATTGGAGTGACAGTGCTCATGCTGAACAGTAAAACTTCTCTGTCTCTACTGGGGCCTGACCTGCCAGAATATGATGATGCCCGGTCCTTAAACTAAATTGTGTCTGCTGAACTCAATAGAACATTAAGTTACCCTCACCCAGGGTGAAATCGCTCTGGGCATTCCACAATGGAATACCCGCAGCTATTCCGCTCTAAATCCGCAGTGGCCAAATCTGCACCCAAGTGGTACAGATTTGGCCGCTTTTTAAATTGCGGGATTAACCCTTGTAATTCAAGGGTTGAATTCTGCAGCATAAATCCACAGCCTAAATAGACATGCTGCTGGGGCGTGTTATTGTTATGGCGCGGGATGGATGGAGGGAACTGCAGCTTCGGGCTATAGTTCCCTTTTGGACACCGCATTACAGCTTCATTACTCATCTCACTTGATGGGAAAGAACATTGGCAAATCCTGCAAGTCAGCGGCAGGTCCCCAGCGGTGGAAGGCAGCGGTGTACAGAGCTGCTTCTCTGATATGGCCACAAGCCATCTACTTACAAGGCTGAGATTCAATCCTTATCCAATGCAGTGTACCTGACTGATCGAGTTACACAGCTAGAGGCTGCCAAACAAACCCTGGAACAGCAAACTCTGCTAGACCAACATGAGCAGCATTAGCAAGCTTTATGTAAGATGATGGGTGATGCAGAAAACCGCCATCGGTGTAATAACGTTGGAATCCTGATCTGCCAGAGACGATGCCTCCTTCAGAATTAGTGCCTACGTTACATTCTCTCTTTAACACTATGATGGGGGAGCCTCCAGATGCAGAGTTAGAAATAAATGGGGCCATCGCTCCCTGAGCTCTTCTAAGCCTTGTGATGCAATTTGCAGAGTACATTTTTTTTTACACTGCAAAGGAGGCGATTGTGCGACAAGCTCAGCCCCAGAAAGTCTGAGCTTCAAGTCTTGGTAGATCTTTCCTGGGCCACTCTTGCTAAATGCAGAGCCCTGCACCCATTGTTGGATGTTCTACAGCAGCGGTTCCCAAACTTTTTCAGCAATGGAGACCTTTTTAAAGCAAAAGTTTCTCTTAGAGGCTCAAAACGGGACAGGGGGTGTGGTCTGGGGAGGGGTTAGGGGTGTGGCTTACCGCAGCATGATTTTTACCTCTGTCTTTATAAAAAGGACAGGGCTGTTTAAAGAAAAAAAAAATAGATGGGGAGGAACGCTGTACTGGAGCTCCGTATGTAGCACGGGATGGGCTATTGGTATACGTTATATTTAAAAATTACCATGCTGCGGAAATAAATCCCGCACCACATGTCAATATCCGCACGGGTTTTGTGCAGATTTTTTCCACAGCGTATGGATGAGATTTTCAAAATCTCATCCACTTTGCTGCTACAGTAAATTCCACAGCAAATCCACCCCATGTATTAATCGTGACCCCCTGTTTTGGTGGCATCGGTAGTAATGAGGTCCGCCATTGGTCCCCGCCCTACTCACCGCTGCAGCAGTATCCGGACGGGCTGTAGTCAGGAAGTGAACGAACAGGACCTGCAATGGCATAGCGACATGGATCACATGACCAGAGACGGCTCATTTGATCCGCATTGATATGCCATCGCAGGTCCTGTCCTTCTCTAGAGCCTGTCCGAACACCGCTGCATTGGGGACTAGAGTGGGGACCTAGACCCTTGGTCGGACCCCATGACTATTGCTCATGGAGCCCCAGGGGCACTGCTGTCACAGTTTGGGAAACGCTGCTCTACGGGATAAAGGGGTCTAGTACTCTCGGTGCCACCCTTTTCAACTTCAGACATGCTACAAGAGTGTTGTATATTCTGTCAGATCCCCTGGTGACTTACCCATGGTCACACAGGCTTTGTACTCTCCTGCTACCGAAATACCAGCATGGCTCTAATGCTTCTTATTATTTTCGTCTTCATTTCTTTGGGGTCTACATTCCCTCCATGAGACATTAGCTTCCCTTGAGGTTTCTCCCTGTTATCGCCTTTGTTCTATGGACAAGCCGACACATCTATATGTTGATGTGTTATGTTGTCTGTGCTAGCAAATGTCAACTGTTTCATAATATCAAGCTTCTATATGGCAACTGTCATGTTCTACCTTGATGATTGTCTACTCACTGGTTGATAAGTTGATACTTCACTTACTTGTTCTCTCTAGATTAGGTGCCAGGGAGCAGCATTCTCCTTGTTGGGGATACATTTTTTTTTCTCCTTCTCTCCATTTCCTTCCGTATCAGATCTTCCTTATTTCCTCTGGTCGCGGTCTCTTCCTCCCTTACTTAGTTTTTCTTCTCCTCCTCCTTCCCTCTTTTTATTGTGGTCTTGCACCTTTCTCTTTTTGGTATCTTAGATCTAGATTGCACGGTTCACTTGGTGCTCCTATAGTGTAAAGGAATTTAACCCTTTCCTGCTATAGGACGTACATTTACTTCCTGCAGCTGTAGGGTATGTATGAAGAGAGATCTCTGGCCGATCTCTCTTCATACAACGCGGGCGCCAGCTGTTTCTTACAACTGACACCCGTCAGCAACAGCTCCAATGAGCTGTGCAGCTGATCGGAGTTGTTAAACCTTTAAACGCCGCTGTCAAATCTGATGATTTTAAATCCCCCGAACGATGTTCAGGGGTCCCGTATTCTAGTCACTTACTAAGTTGGTAGGTAGTCCCATTAAATTCCATTGCCCTAAGACTCTGTTGAGGACATACTGGTATTGAATGCACCTCCGCGTCGGGTTCTGTCAAACAATTTCCCACAGGCTCTCTTCCCTATTTCACTCAGTCCTGGGAGAAAAACTTAGACATTTGCTGCTTGGCTGAGGAATGGTCTAAAGAGTTTTTATTTGAACATAAATACCCTTTTGCTTGTTCTGCCTAAGAAGTCGTCTGAGAAGCGCTGCTTTAACACCTTCCTCGCCGTAGTACTGTACTGCACACCACGTTCTCCTAACGCAAACAACCAAAGTATTACTGCGCTGTAAAGGCTCAAGAGGTATCCCATGCCAACACTTGTGGGTGCCCAGGTCGAAACCCAGGCGAATGAAGAAGGTTGGAGATTACCCTGATCTAAGCTGACTGGGGGCATTTAAGGGTTTAACAAGGGGCAGGAGCTCCGTATGTCAGCCCTTTGGCTAACCACAATACAATCGCAGAGGGCCAGTAAGTTGCCATTGCGAGAAGCATTGCAGTGTATTATCTGTAATCTTAGGATCACTTGTTGAAATCCTCTAATAGAACATAGAATAAAAGGAAAAAAGGAAGAGCGTTAAACAACATCCAGGTAAAAATCTTCTCGTTTCGTTTTTTCATTGAAAAAATCGCACGTTCTATAACTCGTACACTAAAATGAATGTGTTATGCGTCATGTACGGCGAACACTTTAGGTTAAAAAAAAGAGAAGGGCAATAGCAGTGATCATAATGGTATCCAGAGAGACTACAGCTTGTCAGGAAAAAACTATTTACAGGTGCATGAACGAAGCGATGCCAAAAATACCATTCCATCCATCCTGACCGCAGATGCTTCACGTGTGCCGTCATGGTGGACTCGTGGAAAGGGGATTAGCGGTTAAGATTAATCAGAGCTTTTGTTGTGCAAAACTGTAAAAACCTAAAAGGTGACTAGAATTGTTGATCCTTTCGTAATTGTCCGGATCAGCTGAATATATTCTCATGACACATTACATTGTGAATGCCTTATTTAGAAAAAAAAAGTTACAGACTACGGCTCGCCGTGCAATGAACAACCCATAGTTGGCTATGTTGATGGCAAAATAGAAGTTCTGGCCTTTTGAAAAGTGGAGATGGAGAAATCCCCAAATCTTGTTGCATCCATAAGAGGTTGAAGAGCTCTTGTAAGATGCCTGGATAAAGACTTGTCTTCACACTACATCTTAATCATGTATGTTTTCTGTTAGGATAGCTCAAAATTCATATAAAAAAGTACCAGATACTGTTGTGAATGGGGTGGACACAATTATCCTCATACTATGAATGATTTTTCAGATGTAAATTCCAATTTTTCACACATTCTACATCTCCCCTCGTGTGTTTTCTTGGCTGATGGTAAGCTTAATACTGTAGTGTATTACAACTGGCAACCAAGATACATCTTCTAAAGCATCACAGCTGAACCAATTGGAAGTGATTTTAGGCCCATTAATGTAAGGCATAATCATTCTGTCTGTAGGAAACAGGAGACCGCATATATCCTTGGCGCACAGCCAGTAGTAAAGGCTTTATTCACATATGGGACATATGGACACCACAGACAAAGATAAAATCACTTAGAAACTGCATTAGACAAACTGTATAAAGCTCTGAGATCCCAACCGTAATGAGGAACGGAAAGATCACGGTGCCAAACCACAATATGGAGGGGATACCGATGATGTAGAAGTGCTCCAGAAAACATCATCGCCCGGTAGCCTCACATTGTACAAATATCAGCAGGAAACTAATAAAGAGCAAATATAGCAAAAGTACAATGCATGAACCAGAGAGAATACCCAGATGCTCCTTCCGCTTTTTCTTACACTGTTCCATGGATGGGTATTGTCTCTGCTGTTTCATGTGTTGTACTTTTTGTATATGATCTCCGTTTTTTGCTAATATGGTTTTAAGTGATTTATATCTTTGTCTGTATATTCTAACAATTATTTGTATGTGAATAAGGCTTTTTGATCATTTACTACTGGATGTGCTCCAAGTACATCTTGTTGTTTGTACAGCGCCAACGTAGTCTGCAGCGCTTTCAGGTAATTTATTTATTACCCCACCACCACCAAGCTGGTCGGTTTTACCAACTTCCGAGGGATGGAAGGCTGCGTCATCCGTGATCCGGCTACCTGAACCACACTGGGATTGAACCTGCAACCTTCAGGTTGTCAGCGAGATATTTGTGCTGCCTCAGCACTGCGCCACACAAGTATATATGTGGTCTCCTTTCTTCTTTGTTTTTTTTCATTCACATTTGGATACACGTCTTTGGCTTCTATTATTGCTGTATTAGTAGTGTCTGTCTTCCTCTATAATAGTACCATAGGGACTGCCAACCTCCATGTGGCCTATCCTTGCCTTGCCCTAACTCTCTCATTGGTTTGCAGGTGCCCTCAGGATTATTTATCCCAAGTATGGCCATCGGGGCTATAGCGGGAAGAATAGTCGGCATTGCTGTTGAACAGCTGGCGTACTATCACCATGACTGGTTCATATTCAAGGAGTGGTGTGAGGTGGGAGCGGACTGCATCACCCCGGGCCTCTATGCTATGGTTGGGGCCGCAGCGTGTTTGGGTAAGTGTGTGTCGGTAACCAGTCCTAATTCCATAATAAAAGGAGCAGGAAGCTACGGTTCACTTAGGCGAGTGCGATACGGGGTCATGAATCCCACTCCCCGCTATGTGAAATCCCCGAGGATATGAGGCGCTTTAAAGTCAAAACAGCCTCACATCGCTTCGGGGATAAACTGCTGTCCTTTTATTCTACCACATTATACCTTCTGCAGAGAAAGAGGGCGGCCTGTAGTGTATAGCTGTATACATAATGGTATTTATCATTCTTCTCTATTAAGTAATACTCTTAATTGTTTTCCAAAATGGGTGGAGTTTGCAGTAAAGTGATATTTATTTCTTGTATTTGCCAATCCTCTCTTTTGTTAAAGGGGTTGTCTCACGCCGAAACGGCTTTTTTTTTTTTCCAATAGGCCCCCCCGTTCGGCGCGAGACAAACCCAATGCATGTGTTAAAAAAAACAAAACGTTTAGTACTTACCCGAATCCCCGCGCTGCGGCGACTTCTTCCTTACCTTACTAAGATGGCCGCCGGGATCTTCACCCACGATGCACCGCGGGTCTTCTCCCATGGTGCACCGTGGGCTCTGTGCGGTCCATTGCCGATTCCAGCCTCCTGATTGGCTGGAATCGGCACACGTGACGGGGCGGAGCTACGAGGACCAGCTCTCCGGCACGAGCGGCCCCATTCACCGCACAGAAGACCGCACAGCGCAAGCGCGTCTAAAATCGCCAGAAGACGGCGATTTTAGACGGATCTATGGCGACGAGGACGCTAGCAACGGAGCAGGTAAGTGAATAACTTCTGTATGGCTCATATTTAATGCACGATGTATATTACAAAGTGCATTAATATGGCCATACAGAAGTATATAACCCCACTTGATTTCATGAGACAACCCCTTTAATTGCCTTAGGCCCCCTGTCCACGGCCGTTGCGGAATATCGCCAGAGATATTCCGCAGCCGGGGAGGAGTGGGGCCACTGTCAGTTCTCTGCGGTGAGCCTATCTGATAGATGGGCTCACTGCAGAGAATCGCAGCATGCCGCGATTTGAATCCTGCGAGCAGAGAATCGCTACAATAGCCTACAAATTGTTTATATGCGGCTGTGAGGGAATGTCCTTTTCGGTGTTCTCGCCCCTAAAGAATCCATTCTGATTGTGAAGCTGTAGATCCCGGACGCTGCCGAATAGTTCCATCCAGTCTGCACATCTATCTGTAGGGGATTACACCAGGAATCTATTCTCCTTGTATTTTCAGAATCCTTTTAGTTAATCTTAGCTGCTAATCCTTATTAGAAGTAATCCCTGATATAAGAATGCTGGTGCTCTATTTGCACACAGACCTCAAACAATTGTTGATAGGTGTATAACAGTGTGTCACCGCTGAGTGAGCCGGCTATTACTGAGTAGGGCAGCCATTTCTGCGCTGAGCATGGCAGCATATCTCATGCAGGCGGTCGTGCAGTGTGACTTTAAAAAAAAAAAAAAATTTCCCATTCTGTCTTAGTCGTGTTGCGTATCAATGTCACAAATACGCAATGTAATTGCATATGTCCAGCATTTATTGCGCGCCCATAGAGAACAATAGGGCTCTATCGTGCATAATACGTAGTGAAATAGAACATGCTGCGTTCTTTGTTTATGCGTGTATTATACACAATTAAAAACCGCTAGTGGGGGTGGGTAAATGACAGTCTATGTGCTTTCATTGACGCCATTCATCGCGCACATAATACACGGTGAAATTACACTTGAGTCAGCCTGCCCTAAGGCTGGGTTCACATGGGGCATAATTGCTGCGGACTTCCTACACGGAAATTCCACCCGCGGCTTTCTATCCCGGGATAAAGCAGCAAAGTGGACAAGAGTTGCAAAAATCTCATCCACATGCTGGGGCCAAGCCACGCTGAAATGAACATGCTGCACGGAATTCAAAGCCGCGGCATGTCGATTCTTTCCCCAATTCTGCAGCAGCCGCTCTCCTCTCTATGGGGAGAGATGGCCGCAGCGAAATGCAGGCGGCAAAGCCACTTCAAAATCCGTGATAAAAGGCCGCGGGTTTTGAAGCTGCACTTCTCCTGCGGAAATTTCGCGGTATTTCTGCGCGGTCATTCCGCGAGATTTCAGCAGGATTTCGGTCCCGTGTGACCCCAGCCCAAAAGTGAAAACTGTCACACGTGAAACTGTGTGTGTGTAGATCTCCATATGTACATGTATTTTAAAATCTACGCGCCCACACTAATTGGCCATAACATTAACCCCTTCCCACTGAAGCCAGTTTTGGCCGTCCTGATCAAACCCCATTTTTCAATTCTCACTTGTCACTTTGTGGTAATAACATTTGGAATGCTATTACTTATTCAAGCAATTCTGACTTTTTTTCATGGCACATTGTACTTTGTTAGCGGTTTAATTTTTGTCAAAGTTTTTATATTTATACGTAAAACTAAAATTTTCCAAAAGATTTAGAAAAATTCACAATTGTCAATCTTTACATGTTTCTGCTTGTAAGAGAGCTGCTCAAACCACACAATATTAGAGATAAGCGAGCATACTCTCCTAAGGACAATTACTCGATCGAGCATTGTCCTTAGTATCTCCCCGCTCGGAAGAAAAGGTTCGGCTGCCGGTGTGGGTGACAGGTGAGTTGCGGCAGTGAGCGGGGGGGAAAGAGGGAGAGAGAATCTTTTCTTCCGGCAGCTGAATCTTTTCTTCCGAGCGGGCAGGTACTCGCTAAGGGCAATGCTCGATCGAGTAATTGCCCTTAGCGAGTATGCTCGCTCATCTCTAGTAAATAACATTTCCCAGATGTCTACTTCTATGTTGGAATGATCTAGTACGCACCCCTCCATTTATGTATGTAGTTGTGGACATCAGAAAGGTTGTTGGAGATGTAAATTCTCAGGACAACCTCTTCCCCGTGCACCAACATAACAAATAGTGATATACTCCCAACTCAACTCTTCTCAAAGCTTTCCAAATTGTGTTTATGAAGTCTGTTAACTCTTTAGGTGCTTCACAGGTATTCTATATTATGTCTATTAAGTATTGGTTACAAGCGAGTTTGGGTCAGGATTTATTTTGCATATATAACCAAAAAAAAAAAGAGGCCGCGCTTGAGATGAGTGGTCGGTGCCAGCAAAATATCTTATTTAAGCTAAATGCCATCTTCCCACACAAAATGGTAGAATTAACTTGAGATTGACATGTGCTTAAAAAGGTTTTCAGGCAGCGCCTGCTGTCCGTGCGGAATGCTCTGGGGTTGGAGCGGAAGCTGCTGCTCTGACACCTGTCTGGTGGCCAGCGCTCGAAATTGCAGGTGCAGCTCCTATTGATTTCAATGCGAACTGCATCTGCAATTACGAGGGCCAGCCACTACACGGGTCAGTACACTGGCACTGACGTCGGGTGCTGCCTGGAAAACCCCTTTAAGTAACTCTTTTAAATTTTCTCTTAGAATAACTTGCTGACTTTCAAAACAAAATTAAAACAAACCCTCTGTTTTATGGACAAAATTCAGTCCCAGGCCTGGAGGAGGTATATTCCTTGTAGTTCTCTGCCAACCCTCCATTACACCAGTTTCTGGTCCCATGTTCTTCTGTTCAAGATGTGCATCATACTTGCTCTTTGACTTGCTAGCACTGACCAATCACAGAGCAGAGCATAGTGTGGGTTTGTTAAAAAATGGCGGCTATTGAAAACAAGGTTCCATACTGGTGGAAAAAAGGGACTGCAAAGAAGGTCAACCACAAGTATTATAACCCCACCAAATCCAGGCCAGCATTTTGTCCCAAAACTGAAGGGTCGCTATATGCAATATGAAGATCTGATCGATGTTGTAGCTCAATAAATGGGTTCCCTTGATGCATAAAGATAAATCTGCAAGCTGACAAATCCCAAACTGCACTGCTTGGATAATAAGCGATGAGAAGTGTAAACCTGTTTGATTTGTACTTTGTATAGGTGGCGTGACCAGGATGACCGTGTCTCTGGTTGTGATTGTGTTTGAGCTGACAGGAGGCCTGGAATACATTGTGCCATTGATGGCGGCTGTAATGACCAGTAAGTGGGTGGGAGATGCCTTTGGCCGTGAAGGGATCTATGAATCGCACATACGGCTCAATGGATATCCATTTTTGGACGCAAAAGAGGAATTCACACACACCACCCTGGCCCGTGATGTGATGAGGCCGAGGAGGAATGACCCCCCACTAGCCGTGCTCACACAGGATAACATGACGGTCGACGATATCGAAAGCTTGATCAATGAAACTAGCTACAATGGCTTCCCTGTCATCATGTCTAAGGAATCACAACGACTTGTTGGCTTTGCATTAAGAAGAGATTTAACACTAGCGATCGGTAAGTAACATTTTTGTAATTTCGTCATAATACTCACATTTTCACATGGATGATCGTGCCCCCCCTCCTCCTCCATATACCTGGTCAGTGCTGTATTAATTGTAATGGCCAGCTTTTACATGCTCACCCTTTGTCCAGAACAGGGGTCCACAATCTTTTCTAGTCTGAGGACCACATTCTCATACTGAACCCTTCCCGAGTGCTACAACAATACTTAGAGGAGTATTACCATCTAAGACCTTTCTGGGCATATACGCAGGGTATACTATAACTGCCTGGTAGGAACAGGTTTCCCTTCTGGGCCTTCTGCCTATTGGGAGAATTGGGCCTCCCTTTTTCCCTAATCTGCACTCTAGATGGATCAAAAGACCCTGTTCTCCTGGTAGAGGCAGAGATGACTACCCAGTGCACCATTAGTACTTACCCGTTAATGGGAGAGGCAGAGATGACTACCCAGTACACCATTAGTGCTTGCCCGCTATGGGAGAGGCAGAGATGACTACCCAGTGCACCATTAGTACTTACCCACTATGGGAGAAGCAGAAATGTCTACCCAGTGCACCATTAGTACTTACCTGCTATGGGAGAGGCAGAGATGACTACCCAGTGCACCATTAGTACTTACCCGCTACTTGTGAACAGCCACACACAGACAAGCGTCTCTCTGCCCATACATCCGCCCATAGACATTTGGTTTCTATTGTATTGATGATATTTCGGGGTAGCTATACCTAGAGGCTGTATTGATCTGTATGGCAGATACATAAAAGGCAATATCTTGTGGGGATGTGGTCATTCTTGGCTGGTGAGAAGCGTTTAATTGTGAATTCTCTTTTTAGAAAACGCAAGGAAGAAGCAGGAGGGTATTGTTGGAAGTTCCCGTGTCTGCTTTGCCCAGCACACGCCATCCCTCCCCGCAGAAAGCCCTCGACCCCTAAAACTGCGCAGCATTCTGGACATGAGCCCATTTACTGTGACGGACCACACACCCATGGAGATAGTGGTGGATATATTCCGCAAGCTGGGGCTCAGGCAGTGCCTTGTCACACACAATGGGTGAGTTACTGAGCACTCCAGGTAGTAGGCCGAGGGGAAGAAGCTGGGCGACTAGGGTATCTGTCGCCAGACATAACTGCTTGTAAGGAAGAAGATCTGTAAGATAGTTTAGTGCTTCAGCCTGCGCTTGGCAGCGGTGAGCTCTTCTGGAGCTACATTCAAAAGCGCATGTCATATGGGAAGTACAAGTCCTCCCAGCCGGTCATTGCCTACGACACACACTTCTACATAGTGGCAGAGTCCCTTTAAATACTTCCTGTAAACTGTATTAATACAACATTTCTAGTGGGATCGTTAGTCTGAAAAAGTTTGGTTTTGCACAGTAGAGAAGTAGTTAAAGGGAATCTGTCAGCAGCCTTCTGCACCCCTCTTTGAGAGCAGCACAAGGTAGTGACCGTAATGCTGATTGCACCATTGTTTACTGTGTGTATCTGGGTAGTAGTTTGGGAGAAACTTGCATTTTTTTAGTAGCAGCCAGACATTTAGGACTAGTCCTCGATATTCATGAGCTGCAGAGAGCCACGTGCCCTACACCCCAGCCACTGACTGCCAGCTATCTCACTATGTACAGTTATAGGCAGAGAGGGCGGGGTAGCCTGCAGCATGGGAATATGGAGGACTACTTCCTGTAGTCCTATGGCTGGCTGCTACTGATAAAATGCAAGTTTCTTCCCAAACTACTGCGCAGGTATATACACAGTAGACCTAATACTGTAATCTGCGCGCTTGTCACTAGCTTGTGCTGCTCTCAGAGCGGGGTGTGAAAAGATGGAGCTTATCTTTAAAATGTCATGTTTTATCACAAGATTGGCTTATTGCCTGACCTGGAGTCCTATGATGAGAGGCCTTGGGGCATCCTCTATGAACTACAGGTTAAAGAATTGTGATGGAGACGACTGTTTTTAGAATTTAAAGCGCCCCCATCATTTCTTAGAAGTTTTCATACTAGCAGTTTTATTTTTTGGCTGGTCCAATTGCGAAGACCCCCACCAATTGCTGGAGCAAAGGGGGCAGAAGTGCTCAGTTCTGCGCTCTTCTGATTGCATGCTTTAAACAAGCATATTCCCTTTTGCTGCAAGCAAAGATCTTGGAAAAGGAGGATGGCATGTGTATATAAGATACTAAAGGAGGATCTGTCACGGTGTAAAGTCACATGGCTGGCTGCATAGCTTGGTGCCTGTCTTCCCCCTCACTACAATACTTTCCTCCGTTTGCCTATACAGGCTCTTGGGTCTGGCTGCCAGCACTGTGACTGTAAAGTTTAGCAGTCTCCACCACTCACTGTCAATGGGGGATGTCTGTCAGTCCAGTCTGCTGTCGCTCTTTAACAGTGAGAGGTGGAGACCGGCCCCATGACAGATGGAGAGTCTGAGGTGCCTGTAGGCGAGCATGAAAAAATAACGAGTCGGCAAGGCCCAGGCTGCGAAGCTATACTGTCAGCCCCACTAAACCACGACAGGTCCTCTTTAAATACTTCATTGTACAGGGAGAAGTCCAAAAGCCGGATCCAGCCCTACATCTCGGCACTGGTGTTCTTTATTGACATACCAATAGCGTACTTGAATAGGCAGCTATGGATGCACTACACAAAGGGGATCTCTGCTTCTCACAAGCTACTGTGCAATTGGCATTCACTCTCTCTCTCTTACGAGGGCACCAATATAAAACTGAAATCCATGTTCCGGGCCCGATACCATTGTGTCGTGCATCCATGCCTTCCTACGCCAGTCATCTATTTCAGTACAGGACACCATTGAGATAGAACGCTGGATCCCTCGTTTTGACTAGTGACATCTAGTTTGTTTCCTTTTGGACAAGTAGCATGAAGGATTTTTCCGATACTACATTGTTTGATTACATTGATGGAACTATGGCCGTTGACGCCATATAAAGTTGTATTTGTGGGTAGAAAATTACTAAGAAAGCACCTAAATGGCTCATATACTGAGTATTTTTTGGCGTATATTTCCATGCAGACTATCTGCAGAGTATTACAGTGCAAGCATGGAGGAGCCCTTAGGAGATCTCATCCACAAGCTGCGGAGAAAAATAATCTGCAGGATAAATTTGAGCTGCTTTGGTGATTTTTTAAATCCACGAATGTCTATTTATGCTGCAGATTTTAACCACCTTCTATTTCACCCTTTCAAACAAGTAGGGTGAACTCGCCTGTAACACATGGGGATATTGCCGTGAATCTGGCGCAGATTTTTCTGCAGTGGGTAATATGCCCTGTGTGGGTGTATGTAGAAGAGGCCGGTTGTGTTAGGCTGCATGCACACTTGTGTCCGGCTCTCCCATCGGTCCTTATAAACCATAGGGACCCGTATAATAAGGGCAGATAAGAGAATGTAAGCTCCCGACACTAGCGTGTATGCAGCTTCTATGTGGTCATGTAACCCTTCCTAAAGGATGGAGTACAGGAGGATCTGAGCAGACGTGTATGGTTGTGGGCCCATCACTAATAGCTTGCCGCTTTTTCCATCATCGCTTGGTCTAATGCAAAACGGCCGTGCAGGTAATACCGGCACACTCACTAATATCTCCTGCTCTCATTAGAATAATATTTCCACCACCCGTTTACTAACCGTGGCCTTATTTATTAACCACTTACAGTTTGGGCCTGGATAAAACTTCTGGGGTATGCTGAAGTGGAGCTCTACAGAGTGCTGCAGTAATGGCGGTGTGATAGAGGGGCGGAGAGCCATGTGACCATGGGGAAGCATTGGCAGGGGATTCCTTTTTTGTTATGATTCCTTGATATCCAGGCAGAGCTCTCTTGTTGGAAGAGGGGTACAAGAATTCATTTATTCTAAATTATTTCCCTTCGGCTGAGTTCAAATGTTGCAGTCAATTTGTGTTTTTCCACAATTTAATGAAAACCGTGGCATATGCCATAATTTTTTGGTAATGGCTGAAGAAAACCCCAAAACAATTTAAGCGCAGTGTGTGAAACCAGCCTTGAGAAAATCCTTGATTGCTAGCTATAGTAATATATATATATATATCCATATATCCCGTGGATTGTGGTATGATATATTCGGTGCTATATACACTGAATGGCCACTTTATTAGAACTGGCCATCTAATAGAGTGTTGAACCTCCTTTGGCCTTCAGAACCGCAGCAGTTTGTTGTGACATGGCTTCCACCAAGTGATGAAGTCGTTCTGCAGGAATGGTGGCCCTTGTGGACCGGAGCTTCTTGCAGTTGGCACAAACTAGATGTGGAGCTACTGATGTGCTCTGAACTGACCAGGTGATATTCCCGCTGCTTAGTGCCCACTTTTGTGCTTTTCTGCCCACCGGAGGCCTCCATTCCTGTTTATTAGACAGCAGTGGTTGTCCGCTGTTCTATCTCATCCATATAAGGAACAATACATTGTGAATTTGGGGCCCCAGCATTATATTCTGCTGCCCCCGTTCCCCAGAAGGATTCTTGACATCTTCCTCTGACCCATTTTCATTGATGAGTTGGTTCCATCCACGCTGGATGTTTTACCCTCGCAGTATACTCTGGACATGTTTAATTTTCTTAGCGAGCTCTATTTATGAAAGGCAGGTGTCTCTAATAAAGTGGCCATCCAGTGTATGTTAGACGTCCACCTAGAAATTGTAATAATTTTTCCTGGACAAATTGATAATAAATGTAATACGTCTTATTATATCAATGCTATAGTTGTTCTGCTGTTCTAACAAGTTGTCGGTTCATTGCAGTGCTTTGTGTAACTTCATCTCCTGCTAGATACAACTAGGATGGAACCACACTACATACTATAGATGCCAACTAATCCCTACTTGTAACATACATATAGCTCTTGTAGGCCTGCGTTGTCTCACCCATGATAGCCGCGGGCTACTAATGCTAAGGACCACCCCTGGTTTACACTGAAAATGTCTGATTTTGTCTTTATTTGCATTTTATCTGTGACCGAGCGGCGGTTGTACGTCAACCATTCCACTCATCACTCCATAACATTGCCATTATTTTATGTTGCTTCATTCTTTTTGTTTTCTCCATTTGTAGTTCAAACTCAGTTATTAGCATAACATGATCTGTTTCAGGACTGTCTTGGGGATCATCACAAAGAAGAACATATTAGAACATCTCGAGCATCTAAAGCAGCACGTGGAACCCCTGGTGATTAGTCAAAGCGCCTGTAACTTGTAGTCACTACTTAGAAGGCAGGAAGCATGAAATTTTGTCAACTGTTCACACACCTCACCAGGTCTGCTGAAGAGCACATTGATAGCAGCCACTGCACTTCGGACTGTCTAGACCAAAAGCCATCCCCGAATATTGAGCATTGCAGGCAGCAGAAGCTTCTGATTAGCAAAGCAACCTAGTAAGCACCAGTCTTTACCGCAGCCACCATCATGCTTCCCACTTCACGCTGAAAGCTCTCTAAAAATCCTAAATTAGAGCAGGTCTGAACAGGGCATGTCGCCTACTGGGACAATGACATTTAGGTTTTTACTAGTGGATATATTTATATTATGCCCACAAGCACTTACAGAGGTGAGCCAAGTATTTTCCCTTCCAGCACATTTTATGTTATATGAATGTGATCTTGGCTGATCCAAAAATCTATTCCAGAAGTGGTAAGAGCGAACATCACAGTCTGACCTGCTAGGAAGGTCTCCAGTATCGTGTCAATAAAGGCTATTATCACACTTATCTGTGTGTGAAATCCTATAGTCAGTCCTTTATTTTGCACTAGACAAGTTAAAAGGAAGGGAACTTGTTGACTGGTCTAGGCTGCAGGGTTGCCATTTGCTTACCTATTACAGATAGCCACATAAAAGGCAGCTATTATGATAAAGTAGGGATCGCCTTTAGTTTCATGCTATATGAACCAAATCTTTGTGCTTAGCAGTTAGGGCTAGTTTTGAATGACTGCTTATTTGCGTTGAATCTATATCCCTTTAAGCGTACCTATTGTTCAAAATCAGGGTCACACCTTAAGGCTCTTTTACATGCAACGATTATCGCTCACAATGTGTTCAAACAGCCAAAAGCGAGTGATAATCGTTACGTGTAAACGCGGGCAGTCGTGCACTATTTGTTCACTTGTCGTTAGTCGCTGGATTTTAGCCAGCATAAAAACTATTGTTCGGCTGCTCAAAAGATGTTTAATTTGAATGGAATTTGCCCAGTCTTTTGAGGAGCTGCAGGATGGGTTTTGTTTGCCTTCCATACACAATGAGTACACTGTTTACTCTGCTGGGAGAAAACAATGGAATCCTACCAGCCAGATAAACACACGTCCACCTGAGCCAACAGCTGCTACTGAGTTTACTTTAGCTTTTGAGAGAAAATAGAGATGATTAGGTGCAATTAATTTAATGCTGAAATATCAATCCGTTCATTTGTTCAGCCATTTAAGCAATAATCGTTGCGTGTAAAAGAGCCTTTAGGCGGATGTACACTTTGTCAAAAAAATCATGCACCTACTAGATGTTGTCATTTTGCTGCAAAACTCAGCATGCAGTTACATCTCAGGCAGATATGTAAATGATTAAAGTTGTGGTGTGAATAGATGAACGGTCTTGTCACCTGAGGTCCTAAAAGTGGTTTTATCGCTTGGCCTATAAAAAGGCTCTCAGAGTCTATTTGTGTGTAGCGGACCTCTTTTTCTGCTTGTGTAGAGCTTGTTGACCACAATCCAAGAGATTTCATCCTGTTAACAGAATTTGAGAGGGGGATATTATTAGAATACAAGAAGCTGGATGGCTGTATTGATAAATTGCCCGTCACTTGGGGCGTTCTGACCAGAGTGTTAGAAGGTGTTGGCACCAGTAGATGTGTGAGGGCAAACGCACAAGGTGTCTGGGCTCAGGAGACCCTCGACAGACCACCAGGAGAGCGGATTGCTTGATTGCTCGACAATCACGAGCAGCTCCAACTGTTTTGTAGTCCACCATCCAGAGACAGGTGGCACCATCGTTACAGGCCCCTTGGCTGAAGGACATTTGGTCTCATGATGCCCGTTACATATACTGCCTTTTAACACCCACCATGCGCCACCTCTGTTTGCAGTGGTGTTGTGAATGTCTAAACTGGACTACTACCGAGTGAAACCAGGTTGTCTAGACTAGAGCAAGGAATCCAGGTTCCTGTTCGTGTTCCTGTCTGGAGACCTCGGGGTGAGCGCCTCAATGCTGCTTTTGCTGTTGAGCGGCACACTGCCCCCCACTGCTTGTGTGATGGTCTGGAAGGGAGGGCCATCACATATAACAGTTGGTCCCCCCAAGTAGTGGAACGAGGGACAATGACTGCTCAGCAATATGTTCAGGACATCCTGCAGCCACATGTGTTCCTCTCATGGCGGCTTCCAAGAGGCACTTTCCAGCAGATAATGCTCGGCCAGCTAGTATACAGCTGAGCACTCCGAGCAGGGTATGCAGAAGACAAACAGGGCCGCTTGTCTTCTGTATACAGCTATTGTCTTCTCTGAGCGCTCAGCTGGTATACAGTTGAGCGCTCCGAGCGGGGTATACAGAACACAGTTGGAGCGCTGTGTTCCTAGAGCGGGATACCAGCTGAAACAATAGTATCAGCGGTATACCGCTAAGACCTCGGCGTGCTGAAAGAGAATGGCGAATGACTCGTTAACGAAAACTGCATGATGTCCGTGCAGTTAGACCCAACGATTCAAATGACGGCTTTGAGCAATTTTTGAGCGAGAATCGTTGGGTCTAGATGGGCCTTTACAATAAGGATTTTCCTGTTATTGAGACTAGACCTCAGGGCATTGTACTAAATGTGCAGCATAACATCAGAGTTCCTTTAGTTCACTTTTATGTAATAGTCAGTTTTCCTTATTGGCTCCATTGTGATCAGTTGTGTGAGGTGGGTGTACAGCTTTTTGTTTCTTTTTTTCCAGTACAGTCGCTAGGCGATGACACGGAACCTTCGCCCTTTCCGCCGTGTCAGTGGCGGATAGGCTGCGGGTTGGACAGCTTCTATTGCCTTTAATGGAAGCCGTCTGTGTGGACACCGCACCAAAATGGAACATGCTGCAATTTTTTTCTCTGTTCGCAGAAATCGCAGTTTGTTTCCATGTGTGTGCAGAATGAATCTATATTACATAGCTTGCTATGAACTGTATTTGCTGTGAAACCGCGGTGCGGATGCAAATCCATTCGTGTGCAGGCGGCCTTATCCAGTTACCTTTAATCCAGTCCTAGCATATGAGAGTGGCTAATACAAGAAGATGGAGATAATGGGGTTTTTGTGTGCTTGCAGCCTTTAGGATATGTTCACACAGCAGATTTTGAGCACGGAATCCGTGCCAAAATCTGCTTATAATGTCCCATGTATTTGTAGCAAATGTTGTGTTGCTTTCTTCATGATGCGGATTTCTATTTAGCATCATAAATAGAAATAGAAAACAAGTAACATGTCACTTCTTAATGTAGAATCCGCATCAGAAATTCCATACATTGATTTTACCCATAGCCGTGCGGATCCATGGCAGAAATACACAACTTGGCCAGGGATTTATGACGCAGTTTTAGAAACCGAATCTGTGGAAAATCTGACGCCTATTTCACCACGTGAACAGACATTGTGGGTAGCCAACCAATCAGTAGGTTCCAGTTGGGTGGCAGCATTCAGAAGGGCATGTAGAGTTGGTGTCCGGGACTGTTATTACTGATGGTCTAGTGTAAGCAAATGGTATTCCTGCAGTCCTGACTTTATATACTGTATACATATAATCATCGACACCAAAGAGAGGATCACGGATGATGGATGTGACATGAAGAATATAAAAGGTATATGACCCCGTTTCTGTGTTAGTTTCACCTTAGTGGAAAGTCCCAGTATTTCATAGCTTTGCATTGTTAAGCTGAGTGCATTAGTTAGCATTAGCACCATCATTCCTCACCTCATGACCTCTGTGCTACTTCCTTGGGTTATATGTTCTAGTTGAGAAGTCCTGATATGTTCCGAAAAAATACTTGGTAGAATAATTGGTGCTCAAAAAGCTAGTCTAGCCCCTTATGGACCAAAAGCTTTGCTGTAGATTTCCATACATGAATGCACTGAAGACCACCCTGCACCATCGTGTTCTATTCTGCTGGTTGCTTTGACTATGTTGCAGCTGTAAAGCCTTCATTTCACATTGACCAGCTGTAGTGTCCCCTGCTTTGTCCAGTTTGATTCTAATACAGAAGAATTTCATGCCTCCTCTTACAAGGGGAAGTACTAACCAGAATAACAAGGGCATCTGCTCAATATGTTCTGCTTTGTGGTGTTATCCTGGTAGAGGTCTTTGAAAAGCTCAAATCAGTATAATCGGAGGATTGTGTTGCGGCAATGTTCACATTGGTGTTTCAGTTCCATTCCATCAAGTTTCCATATTGAAATGAATCCATCGTATTCATCAAGGATCCTTTTTAAACCGTATAAGATTCTTCAGGTGACGTTTCACAAGCGGTCGTGTGTGCAAATGAGTGACACTACTTGTAGCCATTATGAGTTGAATCCTGCATGCTTCACTAGTTTTCCTCTCTTCAGACTTTATCTCCAGTTCTCAGTTTTCTCTGAGATGTTGGGTGGAGACTAGCTGCTGTGATGGCTACATGCACTACACATACAGGAGAGCAGGATATCTTCTCCATCTCTCTGTAACAGCATCATGGAGGACATTGTAGAGAAGTACTGAGCAGTGTAGATGTGACACGGTCAACACTTTTGGCTACAGCGGTATCTCTGTCTGTCTCTGCTTCTCTCTCCTTCCTCCCCCTTTTTTTTTCTTTTCTTTCCATAGACCTCTATGGGAAGCAGCAACCCACTCCCCAGCACACACACACACACACACGTCTCAATGGGCGGTGGACAGCGAATTAGAAGGAAGTGAGACCCTTAGTGGCCAACAGTTTAGAGAGATATTTTTTTTTAGCATAAAAACTTCATTTTAGGTAAATGAAGTGGGTTGCATGTTTGCTAGTTATCACACTGGCTATCACATAACACAAGTTGTTTGAAAAGTTGTGAACCATTTAAAACCGGAAACCATGACACCAATGTGAACGGAGCCTTGTCATGGCCACTTGGTACAATGTACACTATTGATATTCTACAGATGTATCCACAAGCAGACTAGTAAAAAGACTGTTCAGTTGTAACTTAAAGGGGTTTTCTGGGACTTTACTATTGATGACCTGTCCCTTGGATAGGTGAAGAGTTGACCTGCGGAAGTCCGCCACTTAAGACACCCGGCGATTAGTTGATACTAGGCCAGCTGTCGGGCAGCTGCAGTGTGAACAGCGCCATCTGCTTCCTGCTCCGTCCCCAGTGATATCAGCTGATCGCTGGGGGTCCTGAGTGGCAGACCCCTGATGAATTATTAATGACCTATCCTTAGGAATAACACTTCCGTTATATAGTCAAACAGTGTAAATGATAAATGAATGTGTACCTCAATTACATCATTTACCCATAAGGACAGATCTGAATATACTGTACCAGGATAACCTCCACATTATTCACCCATTTAATTATCTCTCTCTAGATTCTTATTTCATGTCTGCATATTCAGGAGGGGAACGGACTAGAATTACTGAGCTGTTTATAATCTGGATACACTTATTCGGAGCACATATGACCCGCCTCTATGCGCTGATCCAATAAGGTATCACAGGTGATAAAGAACTCGGCTCTCCAGGAGAAGTTTTTTTTTTTTTAAAAAACGGATACCGTGATCATCCTTAAATCAGCTTGTCAATCGGCAATTCTTTGCTGTTGCAGCCTACCACATTTTATCAGCAAATTCGAAGCAATAACTTGTGTAATTGGTGGTGGTCTAATGTTATGTCACTCATGGATATGGAAACTGTGTATTCTCTTTCTTGTTTCCTAATGCTTCTAGTATCTCCATAAGCCAAGATTGTTGTTCCTTCCTTCAATCGTGCATGTTTTTTTTTCTTCTCAGACGCCTCCTTGGCATTATCACAAAAAAAGATATCCTCCGCCATATGGCCCAAATGGCAAACCACGATCCCGAGTCAATAATGTTCAACTGAACGCCATTGATGAAGACGACGGACAGGAGACTGAAGAGGAGGTCAGCTTACTGAAGGACTCTCTGCCCTGATTGGAAGAGTTGTATGGCAAAGTGGACAAAAATGATAAAGGTGTTCTATTGGGCAACATGTTTGGCTCCCTTCTTGTACAAATTCAAGGGCAGATCTACAGTAATTTGAGGTGCCTGTCTGGGCAGATGATATGCTGGGAATGTTGCCAATAGAGGGCAGTGTAATATCCTTATCCAGTGTAAGGAAGTGACATCGGGGGCAAGTCTGTCACGGGAGTTTACTCCTTTAGTTTATGCTTGTTGAGAACAGCAAACGACCCAGAATTGAACCATCCTTCTCAAGACTTGCTGCCCTGTGTCTTATTATTGGGGGATAGAAGGTGTTTATGCTGTCAACTGATTACACTTCACTTTTGTACATTCCAGGACAGATTTTATTTCTTCTTCTTTCTCCTTTTGACACTCCTCTGTTATATTCCGCGAGGAAACACTTAAAGCAGCAATGTCTCATATTGAGATATACTGCCATTTTCATGAGTAACATCGAATCCAAAAACATGTGCCATATAGCACTTGGTGCAGGGGGCAGACATCTCTTCAGCTAAACAGCTTACAAAAGTGGATCTGTCCATTATTTTATGCTCCGTTCCATGGCGTGAAGTGGTTTATGCAATTATTATTTTTTTTGTATGCTGGAACCCTTTTAATCCACTAATGTTTTGCAGTGTTCAAGCCGTTATTAGACCGACCCTGCAGTGGGTAGAGCCACTTTGATAATGAACTGTGAAGACTATTTTATTTCTTGTCGTGGAGCCTTTGCACGGTATGACGCTTTAGGAAAACCTCCCCAAGTCCATTATTACCTTCTGCCAACTGTTTAGACTGCTCTACCTACGGTACATGATAGTAGAAATATGATGTTACAGTGGAAACGTTCATCTGTATTTATATTCTGCTCGATGTTCAATCAGTTTCAACAGTTCCAGGCAAGTGGAGGAAAAACTTGATTCCTAATTGCACTAATTGCACATCTCTTAACTTGTGTAGTTCCTTACCTTCCCTAGAATGAGTTCTTTATAAATCTGCTAGACACTGGACGCTAACTGTATTTGATCTGTTTAATGTGCAAACCAATAGAAGTAATCTTTTATGTGAACAAAAGCCTAGACCCCCTTCACCCCAAAACGCTAACTTTTTGGAAAAAAACAAAACAAAAACATCTCTCTATTCTATTGAATTTGAAACTTCTCTTCATCTTGATCAGTATGCATGAACCATAGTTAAAGCACAGCTACACCAACCTCCTCTTGGTAGTGCTAAGGCCTAAAAGTGGGATACCTCTAAATAAGCAATAACACATGATGGCCAAAACTAAAATGTAACTGGAAACTATGGAGCTACTAGCCAATAAAGATGGCTATGGATGCTTCGCCCCAAGTTTTAATGTATTGAGAAGTTTCATCAGTAAGGAGCTAATGGTCATCGCTGAAACAGACCCACAACGAGGCTTCCATTTCGGAATCCCTGGACAAGTGCATTGGTATTATGATGAGCCTTAAGTCTGCTATCTTTAGGCTGGGAGAAGACCATGTGACTCTCCGTAATGGGATTCTGTTGAGGAACTAATTAGTACCGAGGATTGCTGCACGGATGATGGCGGTAGTTATAGGTCAGCTTCACACCAGCATATGAGTGCATTTCTGTGTATTGCAACCACAAAGTCTAATGCTCCAAACTGATAGCATCTTGGGGGTCGTTAGACCCTCGCTGTTCGGTCAGTACTGGCGACTGTAGGGGCTTATCCACACAAATGCATTTGCGCAGCGTATTGCGCATGTGATGTTTGTGCGCAATATGCAGTGAATAGAGCCCATTTATTTCAATGGGTTTGTCACATGAGTAATTTGCACATGCATTTTGTTTGCGCCAAAAAATATGCATCAATTTCTATTTTTGTGCGTTTTGCGCATGAACATAGCACATATTAAACTAATTTATTTGTCCATTGACATCAATAGGAGCATGCCCACCACGTAAATGCGCTTTTGCCCATGTTAAGCCGGCCTAACACAGGCACACAAATGCAGCCATATTACGCTCGTGTGAAACTAGCCATAGAGGAAGTTTGGCATTCTGATATTATATAAATACACTACAAATCAACTGAATTACTACTGATGTTGGAGGTGTCCTGTATTGTGGAAAATCCAAATAAACTTACTGGGGAAACTGTACCGTCTTGTAGTGTTTGTCTTCATGTACGCCAGAGTCATCCAATGAGAACCAAGTCAAAGCTCATTTAACGATAACATGGCTGAAAACAAGTACAGGGTAAACGGTGAGAAGTGGACGGTCACCGCCAAGTCACGGCTTTCATTTATCAGGCACGGAAAAGAACCCACAAACTGGAATCTCCTCTATTGTCAGCATTTGTTTTTTTTTTTTTTACAGGAGCTTCCTTAGATTTGTGATCCAATCACAGCACTCGCTTGCTGGGGGCGGGGTATTCAAAGCGCCGTCACCAGGAAGAGAATGCTAGGTCAACACTGAGGACACGGCAGCCTGCCGGTGTCGTAGAATTCCTTTGTGGAACCACGGCTTACTCAATTTGGAATGTTTACACCCTTCCATATTAATTCTGAATTGATAATGCGCATAAGAAGTTTTCACACTGACACAAGGTTCAGCATGTATAGCTTCCTCAATTCTCCTTTAATGTTGGACGTGTAGCCTCTTTTAAGAGTTTAACATCTGGGCAGGTCAAAAGATTACATAGATACAACGTATTGTTTAATTATTGGATAAGCATCTTGCAATTCTTCCATCCTCCGGTCATCTGTGATTGGCCATCAGGTGGTGGATGAAATGACTGGGTTGTCTTAGGCCCACGTGTGGTTACTTCGATATAATTGGGTTACATCATGAGTTAGTAATAGCATAGACCTCCCATGTTATTTGCATACGTTTCCAGTAAAATTGCTTGGGTAATTTCTGCGGTAGCTGTTTCAGACTGCGGTTGTCCATGTATGAGTTAACTGTCTTCCAAAGTTGCAAAACAGATGGAAAACGTGACGTGTTTATACTATATATTATCTTGTCAGCGTTTTGAGAACAGAAGTTTCATGTTGGCTTCCCCATGTCAGCAGAGTTATAAAACAGATATTTTCATATGAGCGGAAGTACCTATTGCATAACTGTAAGAACATTATATTTGTAGCAAGACAGAAAGCAAATATGTATACAGAATGTTAAATTGACAACTGTCTACTGCCAAGGCCCACCGATCCATATAGATATATACTGGGCTTCCACCACAGACCCCCCTTGAAACTATCTGTTTCACTAAACTCGCCCTGCTCCGTCCCACCCCCACCGCTGACCCTAGACTCGCATTGTGTTGTACACTGGAGCTATTGCTGTCATGGGGGTATAGGATGGTTCGACATCATCACATTCTGGATCCATGATGACGACGTTTGCGCTGATAGTGGGCTTTTTGTTGGACATCGTAGTGGGACAGGTGGACCAGGCAGTCATCAGGGTCGGAATACACTGTATGCAACGACAAACAGAAATTAGGATGACTATAAAGGTGACAAATATAATTAGGTTAGGAGAGGTGCGACTTTTACTATTTCAGGTAAACACTGCATAACTTGTATAGAACCCCGCCTTCTTCACGTTACCTCGATTCATCAACAAGAGTGCAAAGTCAGGACCATCTAATTACTGATCAACATGACTGAATCTTTGTCTTATTAGTAAGTGCATTATCATATCTATCAGTCTGGAAGGAAAGAGCTACCAGGTGATTATTCCCACTTCCCTTTTCCAGAGGCAGCAAGGTAACAGGACCAGGGGCGTTGTAACACCGGTATGTTGCGTGGACATAAGCAGAGTGCACTGCAGATAAAATAAAGCAAAATCTTAGCGAAAACCTATCACAGTGTTCTAAATACACAATGTTTCAAAACTTATTCTATATATATTTTTTTTCCTTCTCCTGTTAGGTACCTTACTGAGGAAAACAGACTAAGGTTAGCTCTTTTTAGTTAGTGCGGTCAGCTTCTTAATGGCAACTGCGTCTTTACCTGCGGGTCACGTTTTGTCTGGAATGTAGGTACAAGTCTCCCCTATCATCTTACAGACACTCCCTTTTTTGGCTAAAATCGTACCTAGTGCCATTGTATTTTGAAAAGTCATAGTCGAGGTAGGTCCTATTGGTCGACTAGTCGCTATAAGGCGTCCCTAGTATAACTTATAAATCACTTTTAATTGTAATAAACATAATTATTCCAGTCAACATTTTATTTACCATAATAATCAGGAAAAAATTTAAAAAACTCGTCAGGTACTCCCCTTGGCTGTCTTATGACGTCAACGCACACGTGTAGGTCCAAACTATCACCAGGAGCCTCTCTTCTCACTCTAATATGCTGTTACAATACTAGTAGTGTGCACAGGTACGCACGGATTGAGACTCCCTGATCTTCACCCACACCAATGTCCCTCCTGGAGATAGTCCTGATGGTGAACACGTCCAGGCCGCTTACACTGACCCTACACTACCTAGTGACAAGACTGGAAGGAACCGCCGTACCTATGTGGAAAACAAGGGTAGACCAACATGACAGGGAACTACAGAACACAGCAGAGTTGGGTCAAGATAGAGTAACTATGGGGGGGTCACCTCATTATCCTCAATGCTGTCTGACAGGATGTGGAGGAGCATAAGGGCTTTACTAAGGCACACTCCCCTGTCCAATTACTTTCCAGACATGATGTCACATTATTTTACCTGTGAAGTGTGTACCTTCGTTTATCTCATTCACTTCCGGTACCCTGTATCTGCAGATTACCTCATTCATGAGCTTCTGTGTGGTTGTCTGCTCATTTACCTTAGTATCAGGGTGGGCCTCCAACCTGAAAAAGACTCGAGCAACAACAAGCACATATTCATGCTCCCCAACAGGTGTGAGCTGAATTTGGTCAAATTGGCAATCTCTGAAATGGGTAGAGTGGTCAAAGCAAGTGTTATATGGCCACCTTACTTCTGTCCGGACTCGCATATGGCAAAGATCATGCTAACTGGACAAATGATGCAGCAGCTGCAGAGAACCCAGGTGTCACCCATTCTTGTTCAGTGTCGACGTCATCGCTGCTTTTGATTCTGTGTACCAGTTGGGCCATCATGGGGGACAGGGACTTCTGTAGGCGAGTTCTGTTGATTGTTCGCCATACGCCGTCCTGTTCTGTCGCTCCCGTCTTTTAGCCCATCTGCTTTCCTTCCTCGTTGACTTGAAACTGTAAAGTCCTTGACATATCAAAGTCCAAAGTTTTTATCAAAGTCCAAAGTTTTTATCACTGACTCATGCTGTCAGTATCTATTCTTCTTTCTTCCACGGCTTGAGGGCCGCTGCCTTTGCTGTGTTGTCGGCGAGGGTGTCATCTCTCGCTTCTCCATTGTAGAAATCGGTGTGAATTCTCCATTGCCAGGTAGTAGTAGTAGGGTTTCCATGGGATTCTGCACTGCTGCATCATTCTTAATTGGCTGTCCTGCTGAGGTAACAAGCTGTCTGGCCCTTCATATTGGGCCATAATCATGAGCTATGCCAAATGCATTCCAGGAGTCAGTGTAAAGAGTTGCCGTCTTACCTTCTACCACTCCACACGCCTCAGTGGGGGCCTCCGGTTCCGCTTCTTGCCCTGAGACATGCGGAGGCAGAGCTTCTGCGTTTAGGACATCTTGTTGTGTGAGCTCTGCATATCTGGTTCGGAGTCATCAATCCTCACCCTGGTACCATCTACAAAAGCAAACTCAAAATATGCATCATTAACAGTGTATTCTAATAACAGTTTTTGTCAGAATTTTGTTGCACAGAATCTCAAAAAACTTAAAAAAATAGCTGATCTGTCATACTCAGATCACCTATGCCTCCCCTCCCCCGTTTGAACCAGAATACCTGATTAAAAGAAGAGTAGCCGGATTCAAGGTATTACAACATTGGGAAGAAATATTGGGGGAGGCATGGAAAGAGCACATTGTAGCCGGATCTAATGGGCCAAAGATAAGTGCTTGGGTTGCACTTGCATGAGTATGTTCTGGGTGTCATTTGGGGTGTGGACCACTAGGGGGTAGTCCAATACCAACTTAGAAGATTTGTCAACCATTGCCTGTACTGCTGCCACCGCACAAGCAGATGAGGGAGCTCCTCGAATCACTGGATCTAACCTCATGGCTGTGGTTGTCCTCTGTGCTTTTGTGTCAATACTGTCGTATGGGCGGCAGTATGAAACAAGGCCCAGAAAGGTGCGGAATTTGGCAACGGGTGTATGTACAGGTATGGCCTGGCCCGGAGAACAACCTTTCTTGCAGGACTTGGTTAGTCTTTGGAGGCCTCCAGGCCTTACAGCCTTCTGCAAGAGAAATTAACAGTGAAATTGTGGCCGGTTGGCAGTTTTTCCAAAGCATCAGCACACAGCACCTAACGTGTGGCTGACCCTTCACCCCCCTTTTTTTTTTTTTTTTTTTAAACTAGGGGGATACTGTTTGACCCAGGGGTGTGTATCTGGGTCTCGTATATATTATCATGGTGGGTATATTCAATTTCCCTATGCCTGTCTTGTGGGTGTCAGGAACCGTGGAAAGCTGAGTTTGAGACAGGAGGAGAAAACAAAACTTTTTCTTCTGGCTATCTATGATTCTTACCCCCTCCTTGGATAAGAGACGTGTTCTTGCATCATCTAGCTCCACCCCTCTGAATCAGGCTAATCCCTTACTTCCTTATTCTCTCATTCAAGGTTGGCAGTCCTTGGATACACATCACAACCCAATAAAGATAAAGTCTTATGCATCACACAATTTACATTTTACAAATTACGGGTCAATCTGCCCCGTTCCTCCTGTGGATACCTGGCCTTATCGTTACCTGCTTGTTTCCCATTCTTCGGCTTCTCTGCAGTTTCTCTTACTCCCTGTAGTTTATTTATTTATTTATTTTATATTGTCTGCGAATGTACTTTACTGGTGCTGGGACGTTGTCAGGGCTAGTAACTTCCTCTTTTTAAAATCTCTCGCTCCCGTGACAGCCTCGCTCCCGTGACAGCCTAGCGACAGGATTACAAGAGAGAACGTGGCTAATTTTTACTTTTACAACAGTTTTTGTCCCAGACTTCCAGCGACTGGGCAGATGCAGTCTTAGATGCCGGGCATCTCCATCTGATTGGTAATGTACTGCAATTCTCTCTATTTACTAAACTGTTATATTGAACGCTGGTGTCTTTGGCGTGTGCTGATACAGACGCCATTTCAGCCCACCTTCTCTTCCTCTTTCTGACACTTAGGGAAATACTAACGTCTAATGCATAAATCTTATGTTGTAACCTTACGGTCACAGCGGTGACCACCTAACATTGTATGTGGTTACAATTGAATTGGGGACTTGGCAAACATAGATGTATTTTCTTGTGGGCATGGTGGGCTACGCAGTCTGTTACAGTTTGTATTCTTAAGAGCCCCCTCAGGATGTGAGTGGCATATAACTTTTTACATTTATGTGACGGGCGTATAACAAAGATTAGAGATTACATAACAAAACATACGAGTAGTTTTAACATCCAACATTAGTTATTTGTTACAGCACAAGAATTGCTTCACTTCTATAAAGAGTTACGGCACTTCCTCTTTTTAAATGAAGTTAGCAGCCCTTTTTTTTTTTTTTTTTCTCTCTAAACACATTCAGTTAACCCTTTTTATACATTCACTTGCGGGCACAAGCCTATACTTTCAACGTTTAACAATTCAACAGCAACAGAGTCTAGTAGTCTGTCTTTCTAGAAGGGATCCAATAATGCAACCTAACCTATAAAGTCCAAACCCACAGCGCGCCGCTGTGTGCGGTGTATTAATCTTGGCTATAACCCAGCCAATGCATTCTCATTGCCAACAATCCCTTCTTACAGTTGAGCAGGACTGATACTACTTCTATATGACAGACAAACAAACTATTCCTATATAACAACTCAGCAGGATTAGCTCTACACAACAGACAAGCACACTAACTTTATAAAACTGACAGGTAGGACGTTTTGAGCACACAGAAAGATTGCTTGATTAATCAATGATAACTTGACTCTCCACCCCTTCCACACTTTCCTGGAGGGTGTAAGAATTAACCTCGGTACAATGTTCGCTGCCTTTCAATTTCAATCATGGCTGCCAGCTTCATGATTATAAAAGTCTCCTCAGACGCCGGACACAGTATGTCCTGCCCTAGAGTCTCTAGCATTTCTGTCGCTACACAGTTTATCAATCTACCCTCAGACGGAGGGATCTACTCGTGGACATTTAAACGATAAACAAATATTTGTGGACCACCATCCTCAAACAGTGGACCGTAACCACAGCGGTGGGCGGGGTAGGGATTATTCTGACTACAGATCTCCCATCCGAGGGTACTTATCGTCAATAACAATCCTTTTTGGCAATTTGGGCAAGAGATGGGTGGTATACCCACACAATTAGACAAACAAATAGACAGAGTACCGGTACGGCTGGTTTTAGTCTTACTGCCCCTCGGGATCCGGTCTGTCAGTTCCCTTTCTTCGGAAGCCTTTTACCAGACTTTACCGAAGTAGCGATACCTGCCCAGACGTTTGACGGCTTCCTGACCCTTAGGCTTTGTAACCGGACCAGAGCAGGAACACCTCAGCCAAACTACCCTCACAGGTCCCTTACTCTTAGGTTTTGTAACCAAACCTGACCCGAGTAATCGGGACACCTGCGCAGGGTCAAACCCCCCCCCCCCCCCCTTAAGGCAGCTACTGACCTCGCCACTCGCCCAGTACTCTCAAAACAACAGGCATGTAAACATTCCTTTTTATCATATGACAGGTTCTTATCACGTGATCGAGACTTAAAGAAGTACCCGTCGTTGTGCGGCTCCAAATCTATCGGCCTGGCACGGCACATAGGCAAGCCCGGAGTTAGCCACACAGGTATAGATAATTAATTTATCTTACCGTGTATTTGGTGGGCCCGCTAAGTCCAAGGTTGTCTATGTCCGTGCCTTGTGTCCGATTTCTTTGGAGCCTATCGATCACAGTCCCATCTGGGGTGCCACTGTCGTAGAATTCCTTTGTGGAACCACGGCTTACTCAATTTGGAATGTTTACACCCTTCCATATTAATTCTGAATTGATAATGCGCATACGAAGTTTTCACACTGACACAAGGTTCAGCATGTATACCTTCCTCAATTCTAACTTTAATGATTGGCGTGTAGCCTCTTTTAAGAGTTTAACATCTGGGCAGGTCAAAAGATTACATAGATACAACGTATTGTTTAATTATTGGATAAGCATCTTGCAATTCTTCCATCCTCCGGTCATCTGTGATTGGCCATCAGGTGGTGGATGAAATGACTGGGTTGTCTTAGGCCCACGTGTGGTTCCTTCGATATAATTGGGTTACATCATGAGTTAGTAATAGCATAGACCTCCCATGTTATTTGCATACGTTTCCAGTAAAATTGCTTGGGTAATTTCTGCGGTAGCTGTTTCAGACTGCGGTTGTCCATGTATGAGTTAACTGTCTTCCAAAGTTGCAAAACAGATGGAAAACGTGACGTGTTTATACTATATATTATCTTGTCAGCGTTTTGAGAACAGAAGTTTCATGTTGGCTTCCCCATGTCAGCAGAGTTATAAAACAGATATTTTCATATGAGCGGAAGTACCTATTGCATAACTGTAAGAACATTATATTTGTAGCAAGACAGAAAGCAAATATGTATACAGAATGTTAAATTGACAACTGTCTACTGCCAAGGCCCACCGATCCATATAGATATATACTGGGCTTCCACCACACCGGAGACCAGCGTGAGGGACTTGGACGCCGCAGGCCAGGTGAGTATAAGACACCGTGCCTCTTTTGGGACAAAAATTAATATAAGACAGTGTCTTCTTTTCGGGGAAACACGGTAGAAGTATTGTTCATTCTCCCTTACTTGATGTACTTTTTAAGGGCTTATTGCCTTCCTGCTAGAAGGAATAGAGCCTTTTTCACACTAGTGATTTCACTTCCGTTTTGCTGTTCTGTTATGGGAACAGCAAAACGTAAAGAAATGTTTATTTTGCAGGCCATAGAAGTGTATTGAAACTGAAGACCTTCAGTTTCAGCCAGTTTCTGTATTTTCCGCCTGCATTCCGTTTTTCACACTGGAACAGAAGCGCAGATCGTTGTGTTTTTTTTTCTTTTCTTCTAGGTAAAAGATTGAATCTGTTTTCACTTGCATTGCAGTCAGTGGGAGATGGATGAAACCAGAAATCAATCGGTTTTCAATTTCTGAGCACGCTCACCACAGGAGGTTTTTGTGCTCCCCTTATGGCACCTGCATGATGGTGGTTCAGTCAATATGACTTGGGGGTTAGAACTGTTGCCTTGTAGTGCTTGGGGCCCTAGATTAAAATTTTACCCAGCACAACATCTGCATAAACTTTATCAAACTCCATACAGATGTTGCCCTTGGTCAGCTTTGAGTCTAGAACTCTAGCACTGCAAGGCAAGTGTTAACAACTGAGCCACCATGCTGCTTCTTCTCCAGAAGAGAGGGAGAAGAACATACAAACTCTAGGCAGATGTTCTCCTTGTTCAGCTTTGAACCTAGGACCCCAGCAGTGCAAGGCTACAGTGCCAATCACTGAAACGCCATACTGCTTTTTCCTTCTACTCTTTCCTCCTAAGGAGGGGAAGGAGGAAGAGAAGATTTGCTTCTTTCTTCTCTGAAGGAGAAGTGGAAGTGGAAGACGGAGGAGGAAGATGGAAAATAAGCTTTGTGGCTCAGTGGTTGGCACTGTTGCTTTGTAGCGCTGGAACACTAGATTCAAGCCTGACTATAAACCATATCTGCATGATGTTTTTGTGTGATCTGTTTCTTCTTCGCCTCCTACGGAGAAGGAAGAAGCATGCTGGCTGAGGCGTTAGCAAGGACAACATCTGCATGGAGTTTGTATTTCTTCTTTTCCTCTGGCGAAGGAACAACAAGCAGTTAACACAGTTGCTTGCAGTGCTGGAGCTCTACCTTCAAATCTGACCAAGAGCTACATCTGGATGAAATTTTCCAAAGTCAATGCACATGTTATGCTGTCCTTTTGAAATTTGAACCCCAGCCTGACAAGACAGCAGTACATCCTGTGATGCAACATCTTTTGTTGTATTAGTTCAGTTTTCTTGTGCAGCCTGGCAGAGATAACCAATGTTTTCAATGCTGAAAATGGCTGTGAAATGTTAGTTCGTTCCGGGTTTTTTTTTTGGGGGGGGGGGAGGTGTTTTTTTTTAAACCTGATTTATAGACGCACCAAAAAAAGGAATGCTTGACCCAGTCTTACTTAAAAAAGGAAATCTGTTAATTTGAAAAAAATGCTAGCCCAACTCCAATTTAAATTTTTTTAATAGTGCAAATGCCTTGTTTCTATGCAGTACTGCTACATTATTTTTAATCCCATGCCTATGTTCATCCTCTGGCCTCTTGGTACCTGGGTATGGCATATGCCATCTACTTTAGTGAATTCTTGCCTGGATCATAGACTGTTCTTTAAGCTACATGCAAGAACTAGAGGTGCATACGCATATTGGCTGTGTTAAATTTATAGTATAACGTCATCAGAACATGCAGAACGGTACATTCAAATGGAAACTACTGCAGTAGGTGGTAAAGTAGTTTTATGTTGAAATAGAGGTGTTGTGCCAAGATAGAAAGTTATCCCCCGTCCACAAGATGGGAGACAACTTTCTGATGGGTGGGGGTCTGACCACTAAAACACCCACTAATCTTGAGAAAGGGGGCCAAGAAGGTCCCTGCATGAATGGTGCTGTAGTCACACGTGTACTCTCGCATCTTTCATTTCAATGGGAAGGCCAAAGCGTGAGGAGCGCTTGAACTCGGTCCTCAGCGCTCCCACTGAAAAAAGTATAGCGATAGCCACTATCATTCATACAGGGATCTTCATGGAGCGGTGGGAGTCCATCAGAAAGCCCCACAAGATAGATGTTTGCCACAAATAATTTATATATTGTTTTCTTGCAGTAGTAAATATGGGTAAATTGCAATCAAGATGACTAAGCGACGGATGGGCTCACTGAAGGTCCCCTTTATAAGATTTTCAGTGGCCAAAACACAGTGGATCAGTAATCTATAGGATCTTTCATGTAAATAATCCCAACAGCAACCCCATTCACATTTGTGTATATACATTGTATAATATGAAACATGAAAAACACAGCATGTTCTAATTTACTGCATATACTTAAATTAATCCTTATTATATAGCGCTAACATTTTGCAGCGCTTACAAGATAGGGTAATAAAAACAAAACCACAGTAACAATGTCAATCTAGTTCAGCTAGTTGAAGTAATCAATTGATGGAGACAGTAGGGGAGAGGGTCCTGCTCCAACAAGCTTACATACTACAGATAATGGGGTGATACAGAATGTAAAGGGGCTGGAGATGTGCACGGCATTGAGTGTGGGATGCTATACTCAGACAATAGTCAAATTGGGCCATATAGTGGCTGAATCTGTAGGACTGCAGGTGCCAGTTGATTACAGCTAGCAGGAAATTGCACTTGGTGGGACAGGGAGCATAAGGCAGAGTACTGAGGGGTTTGGTTTAGGGGATGTGGTATGCCTCCCTGAAGAGGTGCGTTTTTAGAGCACACCTGGTTTTGTGTGTCAGTGATTGCCCAGGTAGCTTTTGGTAGCGCATTCCAGAGGACTGGTGTTCCTCTAGAGAAGGGAAAGAGAAGTTAAGGTTAAAGGGGCACCCAGTCTGATTTTGTTTGTAGAGCAGAGGGCGCAGGCTGGGTGATGGAGGCAATGTAGGGCAGCATGGTGCTATGAAGAGCTCTATGGATGAGGGTGGCGAGTTTAAATTGAATTCTGTAGTTGATAAGCAGCCAGTGCAGTGACTGGCACAAGGCAGAGGCGTCCAAGTAGCGACTGGACAGGAAGATGAGCCTGGCTGCCGCATTCAGGATGGATTGGAGAGGGGAGAGTCTGGCCCGGGAGAGGGCAATCAGCAGCGAGTTGCAATAAATTGGGGCAACGGTGAGTTTGCTTTTTTTTTTGTGTGTCCACGGTGAGAAAAGGGTGGATTTTTGCGATGTTCTTGAGGGGCCAGAGATTGGATGTAGTTTTAGAAAGAGAGAGGACATAGCGTTAGAGACTGTAGACAGACAGTTGGTGGCGTTCTGGAGGAATATTGCTGTGATGTCACGGGAAGAGGTGTATAACTGGGTATCATCAGCATAGAGATGGTACTGAAAGCTAAAGTTCCTGACACTTTGTCCACTAGGGGCTGTGTAGATGGAGAAGAGAAGTGGACCCCAACAGCAAGGGAAAGAGAAAAGGAGGTAGAGCCAGCAAAGGGGACACTGAAGGAGTGGTCGGATAGGTAGGAGGAAAACAATTACTCGCATACTATGGGGTGCGTATTAACCACTGTACATATGCAATAAATTTTATAGTGGTATTGCGTATTAAACGCCACACGTATGCAGAGTGAAGGCTTAAATAAAAACATCAAAAAAACAACTAGTCACTGCCCGATACGACACGCTTGAGAATCGCTGCCATACGCAGCAATAGCCAGCTCACATGCCGGTACTACATGCAGCGTTTTACGCATATGGCAGTGTGAATGAGCCCCTGCACAAGTATGCTGCCAGGTCCTGGTGATCATTGTTGCAGACTGTGTTCCCAATGACGCATGCACTTTATTGGAAAATCCAGGGCACACTATGCTGGATCAGAAGCAGTACCACCAAATAAGTTTGGTAACTAAATAATACTGCCATACAGTGACTGGATACCACTATACTGGGATAGAGTAATGCCAAATATATAAAGCGTTGCTAAATAAATTAAAAACCAAACAGGAATATCAAAATTACCAACATGTTGAGACTGAATACAGTGATCATATACTGAACAATCTCACAGAAAAAGGACTTAGGATATTAAATCATAACCTTTAATATTTTGAAAAGAAGAAACCGTATTAAACCCCTAGTAGGCCCTACCTACTAACATTAGCTAATTTAAAGAGCACAAGCCCCGAAAATGGCGACCCAGTTTGAAAACTAATAATTTTCCCTATTACACCCTAGATAAGTGGGGAAGGAGGTGCAAGGCTAAATACAGGATTTCGTTATCAACATTTACATAGACATGCTACTCCTCTATGGGTATTAAGATTACAGTCAGTGACACTACAAGATATTGGTTATCCCAATTAAGTTAAATACCTGTGCGTTTCACCTTTCAATTTCAGCAGTTAATCAGGGAAACCAATAACCATGTGTCATTGCAATAAAATAATACATTTCAGATCAGTTATATTGGGGGGAAAAAAGTATACAAATTGTACAAATTGTCCCACTTAAAAAGATGAGCGAGGCCTGTAATTGACATCATAGGTAGACCTCAACTATGAGAGACAACATGAGAAAACACTTCCAGAAAATCACATTGTCTGATTTTTAACAAATTTATTTGCAAATTATGGTGGAAAATAAGTATTTGGTCAATAACAAAAGTTCATCTCAATACTTTGTTATATATCCTTTATTGGTAATGACAGAGGTCAAACGTTTTCAGTAAGTCCGCACAAGGTTGGCACATTCTTTCATGCAGATCTCCTTAAGAGCAGTGATGTTTTGGGTCTGTCGCTGGGCAACACGGACTTTCAACTTCCTCCAAAGGTTTTCTATAGAGTTGAGATCTGGAGACGGGCTAGGCTACTCCAGGACCTTGAAATGCTTCTGACAAAGCCACTCCTTCGTTGCCCTGGTGGTGTGCTTGGGATCATTGTCATGCTGAAAGACCCAGCCACGTTTCATCTTCAGTGCCCTTGCTGATGGAAGGAGGTTTGCACTCAAAATCTCACAATACATGGCCCTATTCATTCTTTCATTTATACGGATCAGTCGTCCTGGTCCCTTTGCAGAGAAACAGTGCCAAAGCATAATGATGCCACCCCCATGCTTCACAGTAGGTATGGTGCTCTTTGGATGCAACTCAGCATCCGTTCTCCTCCCAGCACAACGAGTTGTGTTTCTGCGAAACACTTCTACTTAGGTTTCATCTGACATTCTCCCACTACTCTTCTGGATCATCCAAAAGTCCCTGGCGGCGTAGTGTGTTACTGATGGTAGACTTTGTTACGTTGGTCCCACACTCTGCAGGTCATTCTCGGTTCCCCCATGTGGTTCTGGGATTTTTGCTCACCGCTGTTGTGATCATTTTGACCCCACGGGGTGAGATCTTAATGATGTACTCACTCCAAAGCCACATAACTGATGCATATAATGGATATGTCACACAAAAATGAACCCATAATAGGAACACTATTCACAACACATCTTAATAATCACAAAACATCTCAAGAACTCCCCTCCAGACATGCTGCTCTGTGTCTATCATAAACGGGGACCTACTTATACATGAAACCAGCACCTCCATTATGAGGATGGATACAGAGATACAGCTTCCCTGCTGAATGTACCAGAGATAGTACAATGCAGCATAGGATGTCAGGGCAAGGAAGTACAAGACAGTGAACTGCTGGTGGAATGCTAGGTTTGCTACATTCGCCCTCCCTGAAAGGAAATAAGGAAGGCCATCTGTAAATCAGAACTTTTAAGCAATAAAAGATGCAAATGAGTGGTTAAGGAGAACCTGGTGTATAATATGTTTAGAAAACACATAATAGCATTACTTAAAGTGTACCTGAGTTTTTCATAACACTAATGAGCTGACAATCTGAGACCATTCATATTTAGGCAAATGACCTAAAACTGCAAGAGGCATTTCCCAGCAGGATAATGCTCGGCTGCACACCAATAGAACATGTATGGGACCATCTGGTATACTGACTTTTGACAGCCAATGAGTGCACAATGTAGATGCTCCGTTACAGCAAATGTGGAAAGATATGCCACAGGATACTATACAGAACTTGTATGCCTCCATGCCCACCCGTATCACATCTTGCATCCAAGCTAGAGGTGGTACAACAGGGTACTAGAGCCTCCCTGCCTGCCTGTATCACATCTTATATCCAAGCTAGAGGTGGTACAACAGGGTACTATAGCCTCCATGCCCACCCGTATCACATCTTGCATCCAAGCTAGAGGTGGTACAACAGGGTACTAGAGCCTCCCTTCAAATACTCAGTTTTTCAATGATCCTTTTTCTCAGATATTGTAATCAATTACTTAGATCAACATTACAATCACACACAAGGTTTATTCCATTCTGATGTACAGCTTCATAGGCTTTACAATACACTGCTCTACTGCAGCAGAGCGAGGCTGGATTCGTGTGTTGAGTCTCGCACAAATATGAACCCCATTCCTTTGATTTCCTGCATGGCACCATGATGCAGTGGTATGTAGGAAGCTAACTGTGGCATGTTCCATCTTATTGCATGCTCTTGCATTGCAACGACCATTGATATCAATAGGGCCTGTGCCAGCATAGCACTACATGCTAGGTGCACGCAATGCGAGGTCTCCCATTGAAAACAATGCGAGAAACTCCACGATTCGACAGCTGTGCCAGAGAATCCCTGCACCCCCGAAGTGATGCGAGGCTGTTTTGCCATGAAAACACCTCACGTGCCCAGGGATTTCACATGGATAGTGAGCGTAATGTGGGGGCAGGATTCACAACCCCATACCGCGCACCCATGTGAAGTTAACCCTAAGGCTGGTCTAGTATGGGTAGATTTGAATTGCAGAATCCACAGCTGGACGGAGGATCCGCAGTACTTGGCATGTATTGATAGGTATGTTAAAACAAAAAAAACACGCAGAAGCTATTCCCTTCTCTGCTGTGTCTGACAGCAGAGGACCCAACCTGCTTTGTTGCAGGAGCAGAGGCTTTAATCCCACGCTGTACATCTGCTATTGGCGGTGATTAAAGCCCAGGACCAAGCGCCGTATATTTACCGCGTTTGGTCCCTAAGGGGTTAAAGGAAGTCTGCGAGGCGACAGTAACCCTATTAGTGCTGGCAGATTGGCACTCAGACATGGAGTGGCATCGAACCATGATTTCTTCTGACAGACTCCATCAGAGAAATCTTTACCTTTCTGCCCTGCGTGCTGTATGCAAACAAGCCCGAGACCAATCATTTGGGTGGGCTGCTCTGCTCAGACTCATCCTGCCTTAGCCTCCCCCCTTGCTTAATATTTGCAAACTGTAGTGGGCAATTATTAACCCCTTAGTGACGGCGCTATCATAAAACTATGTCCTGCTGTTGCAGGACGTGTATGGAGGGAGGTAGCGCCGCTATCTCCCTCCATACAGCACGGGCGTCAGCTGTTTATTACAGCTGACACCCGCAGGCAATAGCCGCGCTCGGCCGTTCGCGGCTATTAACCTTTTAAATGCCGCTGTCAATTCTGACAGCGGCATTTAAATCCCCCAAACGCTGCGGTGAGATCGGGGGAGCCGTGCAGGTGTCATGGCAGCCGGGGGCCTACTGAATGGCCCCAGAGCTGCCTTAACAGACTGCCTATCAAGCCATCCACACAGGGTGGCTTGATAGACTGCCTGTCAAAAAGCAGTATGACGTAATGCTATAGCATTACGTCATACTGCAGGAGCAATCAAAGCATCGCATGTTAAAAGTAAAAAAAAAAAAGTTTTTTTAATTGTTAAAAAAAAGTTATAAAAGTTTAAATCACCCCCCTTTTGCCATATCTATTAAAAAATCTAAATCATAAAATAAATGTATTTGATATCTCCGCATCCGTAAAAGTCCGATCTATCAAAGTAGTGCATTATTTTTTCTGCACGGTGAACGTCGTCCGAAAAAAAAAATAAAGAATGCCAGAAATACACTTTAGTTACCCTGTCTCCCAGAAAAAAACGCAATAAAAAGCGATCAAAAAGTCGTATGTATTCCAACAGGAAACTACAGGACATCCTGCGAAAAATGAGCCCTTGCTCAACTACGTCGACAGAAAAATAAAAAAGTTATTGAGCGCAGCAAATGACCGCAGAAAATAATTGAAAAAAAATTAAATATCTTAAAAAAAAAATACAAGTACTACAGCAAAAACAATACTATATAAGTTTGGTATCGTAGTAATCGTACTGACCCATAGAATAAAAATATCAGGTCGTTTTTGTCGCAGTTTGTGCGCCGTAGAAACAGGACGCACCGAAAGATGGTGGAATGTGGTTTTTTTCCCCCATTTCCGCTTAGAATTTTTAAAAAGTTTTTCAGTAAATTATATGGTACAATAATTAGTGCCATTGAAAAATACAACTCATCCCGCAAAAAACACAACAAGCCCTCATACAGCGACGTTGATGGATAAATAAAGGAGCTACGATTTTTTTAAAAGGGAGTAGGAAAAAACAAAAATGGAAAAAAGCAAAAAAGCTCCGTCACTAAGGGGTTAAGCAAAGGGAGGGGCTGAGGAAGACCAGAACAGAAGCATAGGACATAATTCTGAGCAGAGTAGCTCATCCATCGTACGGACTTGGACTCGTTAGCATACAAGACACGGAGTAGATCAATAAAAGATTACTTCATGATGGAAGCTGAAAATAAAAACTTTCTGCGCTTCTTTAAATGGAGTTGCCTCGTTTTGCAAAGGAATGACTATGAATGGCACACAGAGGTTTATTACATAAAACCATAGAGGTAATCTGCCTCTTTTTTTAAAACAAACAAAAAGGTGTCCAAAAGTATGCAATATATATCCAAAATACACATGCAACGCATTTCGTGTTATCAAAACGCCTTTATCAAGCACCATGAAGGAAGTGCTACCAGAAGAAATCCTGGCATGATGCCCCTCCACGTCTGTGCACTGTTCTGACAGTGCTAAATTAGTAGGGTTACTTTTACCTGTTAGACTTCCTTTTAAGGAGTTGTCCAGGGTTAGAAAAACCTGGCTGCCTTCTTCCAAACATAACGCCACCCTTGTGCATAAGGCTATGTGTGGTATTGCAGCTCCGCTCCATTGAACAAGGGTGTCGCTGTATTGGAAGAAAGCAGCCATGTTTTTCTAACCCTGTACACCTACTTTAGGGAAAAAAACAAAACAAAACACACTCGCCTAGTAGCCCGATTACCTGGCAGGGCCAGGGAGCGTCAACAAGAAAAAAGGGGTTGATGTTGTTAAAGAAATAGCACCATATCTGTATATAGTCCGTGTTTGGTGTTGCATTTCAGCTCCATTCACTGGAGACGGCCCATGAGCAATTCTGGCATCGTTTTCAGAAAAAAAGGGCTGCAGTCTTTCTAGTCCTGGACAAACGTATTTTAAGATGAAAGGCAGCTGCTGAAACGAGCATCAGTAGGCGACATAATTAGGGCATACGATTAGCCTTCCAGCTCTCCGCTTAGTGCAATTATAAACTCCGTGGGGGATCAGCATTTATCTCATATGCAACCTGTAACCGTATAATCTGCTATACACAGTCTAGTGCAAACTGCCAACCATCAATCCGTCTAGTAGAAATGCTGTGGATTTATTTGGCCCCTATTTTTTCAGGCTAAGGGCCCTTTTACATGGCCCGATAAATCGTTCAGATTTCTGCAGCCAGTGGCAGTCTGAACTATCATTCAGTGTAAATACATGCCCCGACTGAATGACAAACGAGAATGTTTGTTATTCATCATTCAGTTTTTGAATGAAGAAAACTGAATGAGGGATCTGCTCATGTAAAGAGGCAGTCATTCAGTTATGAATGTCTGCCTGCTGTGAATGGAGGCGGGTGGGTACGATTGCCGCTGCACTCTGCCTCCATTCATTGTGTAAAAGCACAGCAACGATCACTGAGACGACCTGTCAGGCAACCAAGTCGTCCTGGGTTAAAGGGCCCGTAGGCCAGTTTCACGTAGGATTTGTGCATTGCAGATGCACAAATATGAACCCCATTCCTTTGAATGGAGTCATATATATTTCTGCGTTCCTCGGTATCGCTTATTCTTTTCAATATAACAGTAAAACATCACATGGCATGCGATGTGCACGCTAGTGTGATGCGAGGTTTCCCATAGGAAGCACTTGCCGATCGCTACGTTACTGAGGTGATGGGAGGAGTTTGACATAAAACGCCTCGCATTGCAGTGATAATGCAAGTTGGTGAGTGCGATATCAAGCTCGCCCGGGTGTAGGTAGCCATAGACAGTCAAGTAAGCCTGAAGCCCTGTGCAGTAGCCATTTCTAGGCAATACTTTTACTTTTCATGTCTGAATGTCACCGAATTATTTACAGTCTTACTGATTGCAAACAAGACAACAATTTATTACAAAACTATCTTTATAGCATAAAGCATGAGAACAGAACCAGAACAAATACACAACATATTAAACTGTGCCCGTGGTCAGATTTATGTTTCTAGCTGGTTGACATTCTCTTTGCTTCGGTTTGCCAGGTGAGATTCTATTACTTCTGCAAATAAGTCACGTTTCAGAAGCCTGTATGCAAGGGGCAAAAGTTGGCCAGCAACTTTGTGAAAGTACTGAAAAATAAAAACAAACAAAAAGTTGAAACTAGTTTTCACATTGTGGCAATACCCTGACAACAAGGAGTTAATGGTCACAGAACTTTCAATACATTTTTGCATAAATCAATTTTACAAGCGAATATAAGAAACTCCCAATATATCTTAGACAGACTTCACACGGGCGAGAAAATCGTGCAAGATTTGTGCATTGTGAGTCGCACAAATCTGAACCCCATTCTTTTGAATGGGGTCATACACATGAGCGATGTTTTCTAGCATGGCACTGTAATGCAGAAAACAAATCGCGCCATGTTCTATGTTATGCGTGCTCTCGAATCATATAATATGCTAGGTGCATGCAATATGATATCTCCCATTGTGATCCTCCTCCGCTGTGACCTGGGTTAAACTGGTGATATTTAGTGGAGAGTTTACTTTATCACGCTGCATCTCATCTGACATTTTATTTTCTTTTAAATACACTGGAGAAAAAAAAACTAATAGATTTGCTTTCTCCTCCTCATCCTCTACAATTTTTCCTACATTTAAAGGGGTTGTCCCGCGCCGAAACGGGTTTTTTTTTTTTTCAACCCCCCCCCCCGTTCGGCGCGAGACAACCCCGATGTAGGGGTTAAAAAAGATCACCGGAGAGTGCTTACCTGAATCCCCGCGCTCCGGTGACTTCTTACTTACCTGATGAAGATGGCCGCGGGGATCTTCTCACTCAGTGGACCGCAGGGCTTCTGTGTGGTCCATTGCCGATTCCAGCCTCCTGATTGGCTGGAATTGGCACGTGACGGGGCGGAGCTACACGGAGCCGGCATCCAGCACGAGCAGCCCCATTGAAAAAAGAAGAAGACCGGGACTGCGCAAGCGCGGCTAATTTGGCCATTAGACGGCGAAAATTAGTCGGCTCCATGGGAACGAGGGCGCCAGCAACGGAGCAGGTAAGTAAAAAACTTTTTACAACTTCTGTATGGCTCATAATTAATGCACAATGTACATTACAAAGTGCATTAATATGGCCATACAGAAGTGTATAACCCCACTTGCTGCCGCGGGACAACCCCTTTAATAAAAGGGCCACCACCTTCAAGAAACATTTTTTATAATTAAAAGAACAGTTTAGGGTTAGTTTAAGGGTCCATTTACACGGGATGAATGTCAGGCAAACGATGCCCGACACTCGTCCCTCCGTTTCCTTGCTCCCACATGGGAGCAAGCAGAGCTGTCTCGCACACGGAGCGGCCAGCAGGGGGCAGTGCAGGAGATTTCTCTCCTCTCGCTCCCCTGCCCCCCTCCATTGAGGGAACACAGTGGCTGTTCACTGCTGAACCGCCGCTGTTTAAACAGAACCATGAGCGATCTATTTCTTTGGTTGCCCTGAATGTTTAGTTACACTTTAAAGGCTATGGACACCTTTAGGCTGGGTTCACACAGGGCAGATCCGCCTGCGGCCTCGCTCCTCTCTATGGGAGAGCCAGCCGCACCGGAAAAGCATGCAAGCCGCTCCAAAACCCACAGCGCGCTTATCCCGCAGAAATCTCACGTTTTTTCGCTGTGGCACAATTGCTGGATTTCCGCGGTGAAAGTGTCCCGTAAACACCCAGCATTTTAGGAGCAAAAATTTTTATTTTTTTTTTAAACTTAAATGCATGTATTCTGAGCAGACAATGACCGTGTGGAGCTTGTTTACTTACATGAGATCCATAGCAAAACAGGTCGATCCCCAACTCATATCCCATGCCGTAATCGCACTCATCATTTGCAAACTGAACAAAAGTGATCATTTCCTGAATGGGAGCAAAAGCTTTCATTCGTTTCTCATCATTTGAGGCCTCCACTATGGCTTTACAAATCTTCTTTAAGTTTCCTTAAAGTACAAAAGATAAAAAATATGACCTTATATGTAACACTAGATTTGTTAATGTGACTTGATGAACAATTTATTGCAGAGAATGAGGAGAATCAAAGGGTGACTTTAATGAGACACTTACATATACAACACTGCAAACAATAAAAGGGAATCTGTCACCACTAAGCTTATGTGCTGAAAGTAGGCGACCCGTGGAATCCAAAGATGGAAGCTTTAGACCCCTTTAACACTCCAGCATGTACAATTATGTCGTGGAGGTTCAGGGTTGGGCCTACTATGGATACCTTAGTTACAGTAGAAAAGTGTTTAAATAAAAACACCACCATGTGAATGACCCCCACAGATCTTACACATTGTAAGGAGGGATTTTTTTTAAACAAGTTGCAAAAGAAACTGAATAAAATAAATCAAGAAAAAACAAAACAAAAAAAAAAACCAGCTGACAACCTAAACTGTCGCCATAGGTGCCTTGTAATGGAAGGCTATACCAATTTTATATTAACCCTTTCCAATCCACTGTGATGTCTAAAGACATTATGATTTATTTAAGGCTGTACAGCTCCGATGTTGGTAGACGTCCGTCGGGGTTCTCTTACTGTATGTTGCCAGCCTCTCCGCTGTCGGAGCCTATCCAACGTGTTACCTCATGCAGTACTGGCTTTAGCCAGCATATAGCGCCGTTGTATAACGGCAAAAAAAAAAAAAAAGAGTAACCACCCTAGGAAAACCAGGATACAAATTGGATTGGAAAGGGTTAAAACAGCCAAGCAGAATGAGGCAGGAAAAAAATCCAAGCATGCGCATTAGGGTCACCTAAATACATCCACCAAACAACCTCCCTAGTTTCATTTGTTTACACACAAAAAAATTAAGGTTTGAAAACACCTCATTCGTAGTCAGAAAAAGAAAAATTACACAGAGTTAATAAAAAATCGACCAAGACATATGTACTCCTACATAAGTTTTACCACAAAAAAACTGGTAAAAAAAACCCAAAAACGTATTGATTCGAGTATAAGCCTAGCTATACTCAAGTATATACGAGGTAAAGAAAAAATACAATGCTCACCTCCCAGCCGGGGTCTGGCGTGATGGTCTCCCCGGTGGTGCAGCAAGCTGCTTGAGAATTCTCCCCGCTGTCATCTCCCTACTGGGCTTTGAATTCCCCCGCCGCCAGCGCTGTGTAAGTAAACGCTGTGATTGGATCGAGCGCCAGCCAATCACAGCCAGCACTTGATAAACCAATCACAGCTATTCAGTGATGTCACCCACTGAATGGCTGTGAATGATCGAGCTCCGGCTGTGATTGGCTGGCGCTCGATCCAATCACAGCTCTTACCTACACAGCACTGATGGCGCGGAAATTCAAAGCTGAACAGGGAGATGACAACGGGGAAAATTCTCAAGCAGCTTGCCGCACCGCCGGGGAGACCATCACACCGGGGACACAGATGCCGGCTGAGAGGTGAGCATTGCGGGGTTTTTTTTAACATTTTTTTACCTCACTCAAGTATAAGCTGAGGGGGCTTTTTTAGCATAAAAAAAAACGTGCTGAAAAACAAGGCTTATACTCGAGTATAAATGGTATTTGATATTGCTGCACCCATAAAAGTCTGATCTATCAAAGTAACGCTTTACCCTGCAGAGTGCACGTAGTCATATAAACAAACAAAAAAAAAACCAGAATTGCGCTTGTTGCTCACCTTGTCTCAAAGAAAAAAATTTAATAAAAAGCGATCGAAAAGTTCTGGAGCCCAGAACTTTAATTGGGGCATTTGAAGGGTTAGCAGCTGTAAGAAACAGCCAGCACCTCCCTTGTATGAAGCAGGTCATCCCCCTCCATAACACAAACCCCAAATGCCCAGGTTGTAACTGTACATCACATAATGGAAGTGTATCCCTCACTTGGAGTCTTCATCAATTGTAGCTGCTCTCTGGTCCTGATAAAGGGACATTCTGGAGGACCTGCACATCTTTGAATTACACAACCTACTGATCTGAATAGTATGTAAAGCTCCGTTTTTCATGTGGTGGTGTTATAAGGGAGTCGAAAACATGCTGCCAGGTTCATACAACCTTGAGGTTGATTACTAACGGCTCCAACAGTGGAACAACCAGTGTTCAGCAAGTTTTTGGGGAACCATTATGACAAATCATAAACATCTGACAGCCCATTAAAAGAAAAGTCTCATCATGCTTTTAGATGGCGGTTCGCTTGTGCAGCCCGTTTATACAGGTAGATAAACAGTTTGCTCGCAAATCGTTCACATTCACTGTACCGGTGAATGAGAACAAGTAAATGACTGGTATTTAAACTGAAATTAGCAAACGAGCTAAAGATGATTTTCATGCTATGAACGCTAAGTGAACGAATTAACGTTCGTCGTTCGATGCATTTGCACTGAATGATTATCGCTCAAATTTGAACAATCCAGCGATTTTTGGAACGATATCCGTTCCGTGTAAAAGCACCCTAAACAATAGAGTAGTTTGTAATGTATGTGACCGGCACTAGTAGACAGATAAATCAAGCTGCCAACTTACCGTCTGTTTCGGGCAGTTCTCTGTAGCCTACATTATTCTTCTTATCTACAGGGACAACCAATCCCGTGCCGTGGAAGGACTTTGTCACCACCTAATAAAAAGAATGTGTAAATCATCAAGTACCACCTTCATTAACCCCTTGAGTGGCACGTCCGGAAAATTTCCGGGACGAGCTCCACTGCTCATAGCGATACAGCCCGGAAGATTTCCGGGCTATGTATCACTATGGGAGCTGCAGAGCACAATGCCACAAGCTGTGACAGTGTGCTCTGCCTGCACAGACCCACAGAGAACAAAGCAAGGGCTTTGAAAAACCAGCAGAAGATATTGCCGATATGTCGGCAATCTCCTGCACTGGTTTGTTTACAGGTTGCCATAGAGACCATCGGCTTGTCAGAAGCAAGCCAATGGTCTCTGTGGCAGGGAGAGCTGGTTGTTAGCTGTCAGAGGACAGCTAGGTACTAGCTCTTACAGCAGAGATCAGAGAAAATCTCCGATCTCTGCTGTGTTAACCCCTTACATGCTGCAGTCTATGTGACTGCAGCATGTAAAAGGGCTGTCACTGCAGCATGTAAAGGGCTGTCACCATCGGACCCCCGGAATGTGATCAGGGGTCCTGATGGGTCCCTGTGGAAGTCCCCTAAAGGGACAAAAAAAAAAAAAGTTAAAAAATTATAAAAAATAAAAAAAGTATATAAAATAAAAACACTTGTCTCCCTTTACTTTGTAAAAAAAAAATCAAAAATACAATCACACATGTGGTATCCATGCGTCGTAATGACCCAGAGAAGGAAGCTAATGCATTATTTAACCCCTTAATGACATGGCCCCTTTTTTTCTTTTTTCCTCATTTCTTTTTTTCCTCCCCGTTTAACAAATCACAACTTGTCCCGCAAAAAGCAAGCCCTTATATGGCCATGTCAATGGAAAAATGAAAAAGTTATGGCTCTTGAGACGCAACTGCAAAATTAGTTGAAATTCAATTAGACCATTTTAAAAAACCTGCCCTGGTGGGCACGACAGGGTGGTAGGAAACCCGCCACTCAAGGGGTTAAAACAGGTCTGTTTAAAGTTACATCGCTGAATGCCAAGTCCAACTTTCTAGGCTCTTAGTGCAAATTTTTCATCAAGTTTTATGTTCTCTGCTAACAGCACACATCCCCAGAACTAAAAAAAACTCTAAACTGGAATACTTTTGGCTTACATACTGTTAAGTGCCATTTAGAGACAACGATTATTGCTGAAAAGACTGCTTTTGAGCAAGAATCGTTGGGTCCAAACGCGCAGCCATCGTGCCGTCTTCATTAACAACGAGTCTTATCAGGACCATGCGCTTGGGACACCGCTGATATTGTTGTTTCAGCTGGTATCCCGCCCTGTGAACACAACAAGAGTATGCAGAAGACAGCGCTCCAGCTGTCTTCTGTATACACCACTCGGAGCGCTCAGCTGTATACCAGCTGAGCACTCCATGAACGCACTCCAGCTGTCTTCCGTAAACCACTCAGCTGTATAACACCTGAGCGCTCCGTGAACACAGCAAGAGTATACAGAATACAGCGCTCCAGCTGTGCGCTGCATACCCCGCTCGGAACACAGAGGGATACCACCTGAGTGCTCCAAGAACACAGCAGCTGTATACAGAAGACAGCTCTCCAGCTGTATTCTGTATACAGCGGGAGCCTACATTTACACACTAATAAGCTCTTAAGTAGGTTTGAAAAAAATACAAGTAGTACAGCAAAAAAAAAAATAAATTTTTTTTTTTAACTTTGGTATCGTAGTAATCGTACTGACCCATAGAATAAAGTTTCATATCATTTTTGTTGCATTTTGTGCGCGTAGAAACATGGCGGAATTTTTTCCCCCCATTTCTCTCCACTTAGAATTTTTAAAGAGTTTTTCAGTACATTATATCGTACGATTGAACAATACAAGTCATCCTGTAAAAAACAAGCCCTCATACAGCTCTAGATGATGGATAAATAAAGGAGTTAACGATTTAAAAAAAATAAGGGGGGGTGGATGAAATTGGAAAAACGAAAATAGCTTGGTCACTAAGGGTTAAAGCGAGCCTCTGGATCAGGAAAAGCAAAGATTGACGAACCACCTCTGACCACCTGATGAACACTGTGCATGAATAAGTAGTCTAAAGGCCCATTTGCATGTAACGATTGAGCTAATTTTGATTGACAAACGAACAAAAGTGCACAATAACAGTTATGCCCAAATGCGAGCCATCGCGCACTTTGATTGTCGCTCAGTTTCAGCCGGCATAAAAACAATTGCTGATTCGCTCACTTCTCGTTACGGCTAAACACTCCCCGCTTAGAGTTTCACATAGGAAACTCCACGTCCCCGACCCCTGCCCCTACTCTTCATCATGTCGGATAAAGGATAGAGCAGGGCCCAAATAAATTATCCCACTGTATAGCGCTGAGAACTGGGGCTAATTCACCGCACACAGAGACTTGTAGATACCAGAGGCTCTATGCTGTGACAGAAAAAATTAAACTACTGTCTTGCGCTGATTCCTGTGGGTAAATTTACCGCTCACAGAGACTTGTAGATGAGAGGCTGTATAGAGTGGCAGAAAAAATTAACCCACTGTATAGTGCTGAGAACTGGGGCTAATTCACCGCACACAGAGAATGGGAGATGCTCTGCACAGGCCTAGAAGAAAAAAAAAAAATTATCCCACTGTTTAGCGATGAGAATTACGGCTAATTCACTGCACACAGAGAATGGTAGATGTGAGATGCTCTGCACAGGGGCAGAAAAAATTAACCCAGTGGATAGTGCTGATAACTGCAGCTAATTCACTGCACACATAGAATGGTAGATGTGAGAGTCTGCACAGACCTAGATGCTTGAAAAAACAAAAATTGGTGCACTACTGCTCACAGCCAGCCAAAAAAGTAATGCACACAATAAGGAGTAGCCCTAAGCAGCACCGTTGGGTTCTTGAAGACAGGATCCCTGCCTAACCGCACCCTACACTAACACTTTCCCTAACCTCTGCAAGTATGTGTCTGAGGCGAGCCGCGGGCGGCACCAGTTTAAGTACTTGGCGGTCACCTGATCCCGCCAGCCACTCACTGCCGTAGACATGTAGAGGGTTGGCACGTCACAGCAGGAAGTGGTAATGCCTTCCCCGCATGTTTATCGGCTAAAAAAATGGCGCTAAACATGCGGGGAAGGAAATGGAATTTTCTCAAGTACCACGTGGTGCTCGACTTGAGTAGCGAGCATCTCGAGTAGTCTAATACCTGATCGGGCATCAAGCTTGGACGAGTGTGCTCGCTCATCTCTAATGCTTACTAATGTAGTGTGCATCAGGTTGTCAGAGAAGTGGTGCGGACATCTTTGTTTCTCTAGACCCGGAGAGTCGCTTTAATATAACGAGAACCGTTCTAGGTCGTTAACCAAGAAATAGGTATAAGGTCTAGCCTAGAAACAACTTTACTTTTAGCTGGATGGAAACTCGTGCATATTGGTGTAACTTTGGCACAATTGACAACACAAGTAACTAGATAACAAGGCAGTCACACAATTTTCATTAACAACGGCTTATTAGTCAAGCAAGGAAAACCTATTAGAACTGGCATCTTGCAGTAGTTACAACATGTGGCTCAAGTCATGTGATGCAGCTGTGATTGAGCAAGCCTGTAGTAGAAGTATGAAAAATGGAGGATTTGTAAATTTAGAGTAAATATCTGAATTAAAGGCAAAGCCGAGGACTCCGGGTAGAAGACTGTTTATAGAGAACAAACTGCTATAAAGAATAATTGAACCATAGAAGACTAACTTTCTTATCCCTCCGTTTCATGGATGCCGTTTTCTGCTCCAGCGAGTACCCCAGGTTATCTGCTGCTGCCGTTACTTTCTCCACCAAGTCTTTCACCATGTTCAGTGTCTTTTTGTCAGAAATGGTCTTCATTTTCTTTACAGCAAACTGTCTGAAGAATAAAACAGGTAGTTATTTATGTAAATGACATATTGTGTGAATGACTAGGTGGCAGAGTTTTCCTAAACCTAATTAAAAAAGGGTTGGCGGATTTGCACAACCACAACACGCACATTCCTTCCAACCCTACCCATACTGGGATCCATAAGAAAGATCTCTCACATGCATAACACTATCGCATCAGGAAACATAGTAGCAAAGGAAATACCCTCCGATAATGGCAAGGGTTGCAGGGGGCGGGTTAGAACAGCAGAGGGTCACGTATAAAAGTTATTTATTTCGGCCTTAAAAATAAATCTACCTTTTGGGTCTGTTCTCATCTGAGAGACACTTGAATCAATAGGGATACCCCATGGAGTATGATTTATGGCAAGCATGACATGACCACTGCACCCATGGTTTTAACAAATACTCGGTTTCAGAGGTAAGGCGAGTCTCTAGTATAACATGTGGTTTTCATGAAAGTAGAAGTGAAAAATATCATGGAACGTTTCCTAGCAGAACCCATACGCCCGACGTTCTATGACAAATGTTATTCCAGCCATCTATTAAACCAAGTACAGATAGTCCCCGACTTGCGAACATTCGACTTGCGAATTTCGCTAGTTGCGAACAATCTGTTCTGCACAGTATGATGTCATGCTATGGCATTACATCATGCTGTGCAGGGACCGGAGAGGCTTCTATCAAGCCTGATAGAAGCCTGTCCGGTCAGATCGCGGTTGCTGGGCAGCCGGGGGTCTTCTGAAAGGCCCTAGGGCTGTCTATGTAGAGCGCCTAGCAAGCCGTGCGCTTGATGGGCACTCTGCATAGGCAGCCCTGGGGCCTTTCAGGAGGTCCCCGGCTGCCTAGCAACCACACAGCGTCCCGCGATCTCATCGTGGGACGCTGTATGGGCCCCCTGAACGGCGCGTGTAGGCTGTTCTTACAGCGGGCACCGAGCGGCAGCAGTCCCGATGAGCCGCGCCACTCGTCAGAACTGTTAACACTTTAAATACCGCTGTCAGAGCGGTATTTAAAGTGTTAACAGTTCCGACAAGCGGCGCGGCTCGTCGGAACTGCTGCCGCCGGGTGCCCGCTGTAAGAACAGCCGGCACCCGACGTTGTATGGAGCGGGATCCACCCGCGATCCCGCTCCATACTACTACTTGTTCGACTTGCGAACAAAACGGACTTGCGAACAGGCTCCCGGAACGGAACCTGTTCGCAAGTCGGGGAGTAACTGTATAGAAAGGATTCAGGACGGCAGTGAGCTCCCTAGATAGGTGCCATTGCAAACTCACAGTATCACAATGTAAAAGACAGAAGATATAAAGTAATGTAATAGTGGAGCTGCAGAAAATGGGGGGGAAAAAATCAAACAAAATATATGGTCTAATCGTAGAAATTACAACAGGATACATATAGAAACATCCACTGGTAGCTAAATTAACCATATTAATAATGCAACTGGTGGCTAAGGAAGAACACGGGGGATACTGGAGTAGATTATGATGGTATCAACTACACATACATATAGCAATAGGAATACAGGTAATCACACCATTAACCATAGTAAAAGTATAAAAACCCTCTCAATAGCTTGTAAAAGATATACGAATTATAAGGACTGTTGGCGATCGTCCAGGATGTTAAGGCACAAGGGGATAAGTCAAAGGTGCTGGTTGGCAACACAGGACAAGGTCCCCATCTGCATAGAGGTTGCTCCCCTGAGAACAGAAAGCAGCCCCCCCTCCAGCAAACAGAACTACTCTAACGACTGAACTCACATGGGGATCAAACAGATTAATGAGTCTGTTCAGATTTTCCACATAGCGCCTGGTGGAAATCCATTCCTTTGCCATAGATGGGGAAGCAAAGAACCCGACATGGTCACCATCATTCACACGCAGGCGGCCCGGATAGTCCGTGGAATAAGTTGCATCTCTCATAGCTTGCGCTTGACTCCAATGAATGATGCCCTTTGTTTTAGGAGGTCCGTAGAAAAATCCTGAAGGATAAAGACCATAGAACTGTTGCAGCGGATTTCCTCATGTTGATTGGCAGCTTGCAGGACATCATCCCTGTCTAAGCAATAAAGTAACCGTTCCAGTAGTGTTTTTAGGGGCCCTGGAATAGAAGGCTGCCTTTGCCCCTGGTGAGCTCTCTCCACAAAGAAAGCTCTAGAGAAAGGAACCTCAGGAAACAGGTCATGTAGCCACTGTTCGACAAATTCCCCTGCCCCTCTGGGAGTCCAATGATGAGTAGATTGTTTCTCCTGGAGCAGTTCTACAAGTCATCCGCTTTATGCTTCAAAGTCTGCTTTTGGGACTGCATTGGACACCGTGGCCATGAGTGGTATAATAAGGTCATCCAGAGAGGGGACTCTGTCGTCCTCCACGTGCGTCACATGGTCTCAGGTTTTGGAGATCGTTTTGCAGAAGGCAAAGTCCACTTTAACTTCCTCCATTTTGCTTGCAAGGGCAGTAGCGAGGATTGGATATTCGCTTAAGCATTAGATCCAGTTCAGAAGGGCCAGGTGTAGGGTTTGATCATTCACGGAGAGTAGACAAACAGGGTGAGACCAAGTGCATATCAGAAGGAGGAAGACTGCCGTGAGGGACCAATAGGGCTTGCAAAAATCCAGCCTTTGTGCGTTTTAGATTTGGACTGGATTAAGATCCTCCAAGAGGCCTGAGGACAAAACAATGAAAGTGCAGGTTGCGGCCCCTTTGAGCCCAGTCAAGGAACAGCAGCAACAGAGTCAGGAGCTGCGAATGGAGTGCACAAGTAGGGCAAGCTATATCACTGGAGAATAGGAGTTATCCTCCAGTCCAAGGGGCTCAACGAGAAGTACTGGATATCACCACAAAGGATCCCAGAGTGGTACAGAATAAAGTCAAGATAATTATTTCAGGCAGCCTGGCACAGGAGCGCTCACACCTTGCAACTGTCTATAGAACATAAATAAGGGTGAACACCTACTTAACAGCAGAGAATACATTATCCCCAGATGGAAAGATTAGGCATCCTTTAGCAGCGTCATTAGATCCGAGGAACACAGGCAGTTCTTCTGGAGAATCTCTGAAACGACAGACAGGGGATTTACATACACTGCAGTATAGGAGCGTCTATAAAGCCTTAGGCTACTCTCACACTTGCCTGCACAAGACTCTGCATTTGAAGTTGTGGCATTTTACCCTGATTTCGAGCAGTGTTTTTGAACACACTGTATAGCGTTTGACAGCGTTTAATGTATCACATCATTGTGATGGGTGATGAGGTGCGTTAAAAAGCGCTAGAAACACGCAAAAATAGAGCAGACAGCGCTTGAAAATCACAGCATTAGAAATGCCACGTTCAAGTGCAGGTCTGCAAAACCCTATTGAAATCAATGGGAGCATTGTACCCTCAGTCACAGGCACAGCAGGACAGAAGAGATTAGACACCCACCAATTATCTTGTGGATGGGGATAACTTGTAATCTAGGCACAACCCCTTTACCGACACAGCCTGCGTTTCCATTACTCATCTCTTATTTAGGTCAGCCTAGCCATATGAGGGCTTGTATTCAGCAGGACAAATTGTGATTTTTAATGGCACCATTTTGGGATACATATAATGTACTTTTCTTGGGTGGTTGTGTGAGAGAAACAGCAATTCTAACATTTTTTTGAGATGTGTGCCATAAATGACAGAATTAGTCTTTGGCTGGGCTAACCCGAGCATATCTCACAGCGTGCCAGCTGCAAAATATACATGCACGGCATGCAGCCAGTATACAATGACATTACATACTGGCTGCATGCCGCCCATCACCATGTACCATCCTGGCGTGTATGTATGCGTAATACACACCAAGATAGAACACGCGTATTAAACGCAATATGTGTGAGTGGTAACCTGGCCGCTTATGGGAGATTAGTACAGCACGTCGCATGCGGAACACACAATAGTGACACACTTGTGCGCTCGGCGTTTGTCTCACTGCATACAAAGACTTTTTCTGCATGACAATTTGTAGTTTTCATTGGTTTAATTGCGCAGTACAGACTAGTTTCCAAAATGAAAAGTGATCAAAGAGTTATAACAAAAGCCATTTTGGCGGCTTAGCTTTTTTGTGTACATTCAGGACATAACGATACTTTTTATAGTTTGGGTTGTTCCATATGCAGCAATGTCAAGTTTATATCTTTAATTTTATCTAAATATTTTTGTAATGCAAAAAAATGCGATTTGGGGGATTTTATGTTTTTACTTGAAATTGGATTTATTAATTTTTTTTAAAACCTCTTTTGAACGGTTAGGGCTAATTACCACGGCCGGATTTCTGCTGCGTTTTACAGGGCAGAAATCCGTTGCGTTACCCCAGACCTATTAGGTTCTATTGAACCTAATAGCTCAATGTCCACGCCACAGAATTCCGCAGTGTGAACCAAACCACGGCATGCTCTAATTGCAATGGGAATACGCGCAGCCGGCTTCCATTGTAGTCAATGGAAGCTGGCCGTCACGTTATACTTCCGCTGTAGCACAGTGGAAGTATCACGTGAAAACGCGTCCCCGCCCCGCGTTGTACTGCGCATGCATGCCGGCTTGATGGACAAGAACAGCGCAGCGGAACTGGGAGGCGAGTATGAGGGTTTTGGGGGGGGGGGGGCTCTATGGCGGACTCTGCTGCGATATTCCGCTAGCGGAATCTGCCATGGCCGTGGGCATGAGGCCTTAAAGTCAGTCTGTCCTCACTTTTGCTGACGCAAAACTACTAACTGTTCCATGTAGTTACTGGAGAGTAGGCACAAACATACCTGTGTCTTGTCATGTGCAGTGCCAATAAAACCAACTTTTATCCCCATTTTCTTGTTACTGCAAGTGCTCTGGGAGTGTTCCCTATTCCTATAGTGCTTTCCCTTCACATCCAATGAGCTGGGCAGAACTTCTGTGTCCGTGCTATCATTGTGACATTATTACACCAGCTCACGGGAACGCCCCAGTTCCCGTAGTAGTAGGTCACAGGGCACAACAACCATTTAGATTAATAAAACTTAAAGTCGCCCTCCAATGGCAGGTTTAGTTCTCAGTTGTAGTTGTAGACTACACACTTACAGCAGTAGTCATGGTGACGAATGTTGCCATAACTGCAGACCATTACTTACTCCCATAAAACTTAGGGGCTCCAGTCATATGAAGCTGAGTCCATAGAATGTGCTGACGACATAAGCACAGTCTCCTATTAGGCAGAGGGCGGTGACGTTGGGTCATGGAGGCCAGGCGTTTGATAACAGAACTCATTTTGATTTGAAACAGTCTGCAGCTAGAAAGATGCTCAATAAGCAAAAACAAGCTACGGTGAAATACATACTGGATAGAGGGGAAGCCTCACCTGTAATAGCCAATGTGATGCTTCATATTGCTGTCCCCTACAATGATGGTCTGGAATTCAGGGGGGTCATAGAAGAACCTCCAGTGCAAATGGTAATTAATATCAGATGTTTTCTTTGCCACTTTGTGTTTGCCAGAAAGAATATCATACGGGCCAACAAGCTGAAGGCCAAGGCTGGATTTCAGTGCATCTTAGAGGAAATAAAATACAGAATTAGTGTAACATACAATGAAGCATATTCCATAGAGACGAGCGCAAATGTGAAATGTCCTTTATATCCTTTGCAAGTCCTCTTAAAAAACATGAAATCTTCCAAACGGCAGATGGGTAATTTCTAGAGATGAGCGAGCATACTCGAACGAGCATCAAGCTTGGACGAGTATTAGGGTGTTCGAGATGCTCGTTACTCGAGACATGCACCACGCAGTACTCGTCTCGATTAAACGAGCACTGACCATTGAATTCAATGGAGCCGGCAATACAGGCGGCTCCATTGAAAGCAATAGGCTGCCGGCGAGCGCGGGATGAATTTTCAGGAAGGGCTTAAAAATATAAGCCCTTACCTGGAAATCATCCTAAAATGTGTAAAAATAAAAAAAAATGTATACTCACCTTTTCGCTGCAGCCGGAGTTCAGCCGCGTCTGGCCGTCAGTTCTCCTGAACTGCTCTGAGTAGTATTCAGCAGCCGGGGATTTAAAATCCCCGCACGCTGAATGAGCTGCCTCTAATTGGTCACAGCCTCACCAATCAGAGGCAGCTCTCACTTACACCCATTCATGATTTCATGAATGGGAGAGTGCTGCCTCTGATTGGTCCCTGCGGTGAGTCAATCAGAGGCAGCACTCACTCACCCATTCATGAATGGGTGTGAGTGAGAGCTGCCTCTGATTGGTGAGGCTGTGACCAATCAGAGGCAGCTCATTCAGCGGGCGGGGATTTTAAATCACCGGCTGCTGAATACTATTCAGAGCAGTTCAGAAGAACTGCCGGCCAGACGCGGCTGAACTTCGGCTGCAGCGGAAAGGTGAGTATCCATTTTTTTTTATTTTTACACATTTTAGGATGATTTTTAGGTAAGGGCTTATATTTTTAAGCCCTTCCCAAAAATTCATCCCACGCTCGCCGGCAGCCCATTGCTTTCAATGGAGCCGTCTGTATTGCCGGCTCCATTGAATTCAATGGGCTAACATCGTTCTTCTCTGCCACAGCTGTTACAGCTTCTCTGCCACAGCTGTTACAGCTCCTCGCCTGCCCTATCCATTTCTGTGTTTTTTACATGACTTTGGTGATTTGCTAAGATTTTCACAAATGAAAACCTTAGCGGAGCACCAGTCATATACAAAAATGCTCGAGTCACCCATTGACTTCAATGGGATTCGTTACTCGAAACGAACCCTCGAGCATCACTGAAAGTTCGACTCGAGTAACGAGCACTCGAGAATTTTGGTGCTCGCTCATCTCTAGTAATTTCACATTATGCAATTTGCCACACATCAGTCGTGAGATGACCGCAGTCTGATCTAGAGAAAGGATTCATGGTAACACATACAATAAAGGTTTTGTAGGCATTTTGGTTTTTTCCCTGAACTCAGTTTGCCCACTTTCCTGAAGACTCACTGTACACGTGATAGTTTTCCTGCTGAGGAATAATGTGATGATAGAGGATAAGGGAAAGAATTATCAAGCCCACTCTGCACATTCATGATTATGGGGGAGGCACATAACGTATTGGTTGGCTTACACAGCTTTACATGCAGAAAAGAGAACACCTTATGCACATTTTTTGATAAAGGCCATGGAGGGGAAACATGGCTGATGATAGCAGCACTATGAGCAGTAGATTTGGTGAGGAGATGCCAGAACATTTAGGCCACTCTCACACAAGCGTTGGTAAAAACGCTGCAGTATTTTTAATGCTGCGGTTTACAGCCTGCAGAGCATCTTTACTGCATATTTTGTGCAGCAACAACGCAGGCAGAGCCAGCTGATGGCACTATTTTTGCCCTCCCGGTGGCATCGTGAGCAGCATTAAAAACGCTGTTAAACTGCATTATAAAGCATTTTTAACCGGACCCTGTACATTTCAAGGGCGGTGGAAGGCATCAATAACGCCCAGCAACACTGTAAAATAGAACATAGAGTGTTTAATTTAGTGCGTGCTAAAAAGCTCGTCCGAGGGGCCCCATTGATATGAATGGAGGCTTAGTGCAGCGTTTTCAGTGGGGGATTGAAGACGCCACTAAATGCTGTAAAGAAAACATCTGTGTGAGAGGCCGTATAAACTTCCTCACTCACGAGTGAAGGATGAGCTGTGAAACACTTTATTCACATTTTTACCACACAAGGTAGCAGTGACTACATAAAACAACAAATATATATATAAATCAGCATCTCTATCAGGTAATATATATCCTACCGCATGGCTCTTCCTCATTGATTTCAGCACAAAGTGTCCAGAATTGATAGAAGTCCTCCGGCATAGTAAGCTTATACAAGGATTCCACTTCCTGCCGCAGGCTGAGCGGTACATCTGACTGGTCGGAGCGTCTCTTCTTAACATCTTCTGTCACTGTGTCGCTGTTCTGCAGAGACAGGTGTAATACACAAGGGAATGATGGCGGGTTAGTAAGCCATTTACAGTAGGAGCCAAGGTGACAGGAGAAAATCTGACAGTCTCCCAAATACTTGTAGCCGAGATCACGGCCTGTACCTGCCCCAGAGTCCAGCAGAAGTAGAGATGTGCAACCGATCGCTACCCGTCTGATGAAACAACTATTGTGAACAGTGGAGTAAGTGCCTTATACTACTGTGCCCACTGGAGTGCCCACCGCGTCATTGTGACGTGGCAACCCAAAAGAGCCCGCCACGTCACCCATGGGGGAATAATCTGAGAAGGAGCGAGCGCTATTTAGACCTGCCAAGCCTCCGCTGGGGAACAACATGCGATTTTCAAGTAAGTGAAAACCAAAAGTACGGGAACATGGAGGATTTTTCTCACAAAATGCATAGCAATCACAGAGGAAATGTTAAAAAAAATGTAATTGCAGGTTTAATAGTACGATATCAGTGCAGGTTTCTAAGACCAATATCACACTCGTCTATTTAGATACGGCCTTAGGTGGGCACACAATGATGTGTGAGTGTCACCAATCCCCATGCACTATCTTGGCATGTATAATACATGCCAAGATAGAACATGCTGCGATTTTTTGTCACATGACCAATACTCACGCAGGTGTGATAGGCCCAATACAAATCAGCGGGCTTCTGGCATCGCCTGTTGTCGGCCTCAGGATGTGAAGGGGGAGTTGTCAACAGAATGACAATATGGCGACAGAAAGCAAGTTGGTTGTTGTATTTAGCAAGCAGCAAAACATAACAAAAACTAGATAAACTGTAATGACCCGCAGAATAACTCACTCTACATAAACAAAGGTCTGTTTTCTATTCTTTTGCCCATTATGCACGGCCAAATGACCGGACCAAACCGCACTAAATGTGCGACATAAGTAACTCACGCACTTCAGAAGGTTTTGGCTCTGTAAGACCCACCGCTCCACACATTCAAAAAGAATTAGAATACAAATATTAAAGGGGTTGTCGGGGTTCCTGGACGCCTCCCTTCAATAGACCCCCTGAATTAACCCCTTAAGGGCTTGTTTTTTGCGTGGCAAACTGTAGTTTTCATTGGTGCCATTTTTGGCTACATAGGCTATATTGTAAAACTAATTATTTTTATGATCGCAGGGAGAGAAAACGCATCAATTCTGCCATAGATTCTTTTTTTATGCGATAATTATGCAGCATAAATCACACAATACATTTCCACTTTCTGTAATAAAAACCCTTTTTTGGATTTTTTTTTTTCTAAATCGCTGCATTCAAAGTCCTGTAACTTATTTTTCCATGGACGGAGCTCCACGAGGGCTTATTTTTTGCGAGTCGAGCTGTAGCTTTTTTATTGGTACCATTTTGAGGTACATACGTTTTTTAAAAATCATTTTTATTGCGTTTTTTTTAATGCTTTTTGCCATGCAGGATAAAAAGCGTGTTCGATTTATTGGTCTTTACGGACACGATGATACCAAATATGTTTCTTTGGCTTTTAAAAAAAAAAAAAAAAAAATTACCGTATATACCGGCGTATAAGGCGACGGGGCGTATAAGACGACCCCCCAACTGTCACCTTATACGCCGGTATTCAGTGGAGAAAAAAAAAAAAATTTTATTACTCACCTCCCACGGCGTTCTGTCGCGCTCCGGCAGGATGTCGCTCGGTCCGGCAGGCTGTCGCTCGCTCCTCGTCCCCACCGCAGCATAGCTTTCTGAATGTGGGGCTTGAAATCCCCGCTTCCAGAAAGCTAATACACACGCCGGCAGCCATGACATCATTGAATGGCTGTGATTGGCTAAAGCACACGTGGCTTCAGCCAATCACACTATTCAATGACATCATTGAATGGGTGTGATTGCTAACACGTGCGCCTTCAGCCAATCACAGCCATTCAATGATGTCATTGAATAGTGTGATTGGCTGAAGCCACGTGTGCTTTAGCCAATCACAGCCATTCAATGCTGTCATGGCTGCCGGCGTGTGTATTAGCTTTCTGGAAGCGGGGATTTCAAGCCCCGCATTCAGAAAGCTATGCTGCGGCGGGGACGAGGAGCGAGCGACAGCCTGCCGGAGCGAGCGACATCCTGCCGGAGCGCGACAGAACGCCGTGGGAGGTGAGTAATAAAATTTTTTTTTTTTACACTTTTTTTTTTTTGTATTACCGGCGCATAAGACGACCCCCGACTGCAGAGCAGATTTTTCGGGGTTCAAAAGTCGTCTTATACGCCGGTATATACGGTATGCTAATATGAGAAATAGCATAAAAAAGGGTGTTTTTTTTACATTTTTTATTTTTGTACATATTTATTTTTTACACCATCTGTGTCCCTCTGGGGGGCTTACACCATACCACTGATGATCGCAAACTTCTCTCCTGCAATGCCTTATCGCTTATTACAGCGATCATAGGCAATGGCAATACAGGACGCCGGTATCTGGCGTCCTGTTGCCATGGTAACCAGCCGGGCTCTCTGTGATAACATCGCAAGACCCGGCTAAAGTCACAGAGGGAGCGCGCCTTTCCCTGCCGCGATCTTTTTTTTTTAAACTCCTGCTTTTCACGCAGTATTGGCAGCCCGTCCGCAATGTCCGCTGCAGACGGGCCGCAGGTCAGACGGCTTCTATTGACGCTGTCTGTGCGGACGCTGCAGGAAAATAGAGCATGCTGTTCATCCGCAAGCAGAAGCCACAATCGGTTTCCGCCCATGTGCAGGAAGAATCACTTTTCTATAGCGTGCTACGGAGGGTCATTGCTGCAGAACCCGGAGGCGGGCGCCCGCCCTGATGCGGCAGCAAAACCCAACAGAACTAGGACAAGGCTGGCACAACTGGCAGGAAGGCATTGCAGGGGTTGTGCCGCCAGTATATGACGGTTAGGTCCTGAGCCCTGCTGTACAACATGGTAACGTATGACGGCTGCAGTGCCACCGCCCTGTACTGCTAGCATCACGGTGCCCAGGATGTGGGCGCTGATGCCAGGAGTATGGGCAGTGGCACTGCAGGCTCTGATTGGCTGTGGCGGTCCGTTTCACCAGAGGAGGAGTGCGGGGCTGTACCTCCGGCGGACGGTAAGTACAGCTGCATCGAACATGAATATCCAGTGCGCCAGACCGGGGTCACACCAACCACGGACTCCACCAGTCAGGCTGCGGCCACCATATCGCCAGAGCAACGACATTTATTTTTTCTTTTAGGGTCCCATAGAAAACTGGTAATTATTTTTACAAAACACATTGAGATCGAGGTGTTGTAAACCGGCGGGGCCGTAGCGCCGCGGTGCAGCCCGTGCATGTGTCCCTCACAGTGCGCCCCGCCACTGCGCTCCACCGCCTGCTCTATTTTACTGCATCTCAGCGGTTTCTAATGCAGCGATGGGGGGAGGGGGTGGGGCATAGAAACCCCCTGTCAAACGCATTGGAGCCGCCGCCTGTGTGAGCAGAGCCCTAGTTACACTGGCCGCTAGGAGGACGCCGGCCGCGTACCTATACTCCGTGCTACCAGCCCCTGCGGACAACAAGTCCCAGCATGGCCTGGCAGCCCCTCCTGCATGGCGCCCCCGCTTCCCCTCACCTGTTGCTCGGCTTGCGGCGCTCTTTTCCCGCCTCCCGCCATGTCAGACGGTTTGCCTGGCTTCCGTGACGTCATCCCGTCATGCTCTCCTTCTCCCGCCTCTTACCAGAGCGCGCACGTAGCGCGACGTTCTTGTAGCGCGGCAGACATCTTGGTTGGGGCAGCTGGGTGGCGTAACAAGGTTTTAGCGGTTTTCTGCTGGTATAGCGTTCAGACCGTCATAATACCGTGCGGCTTCTGCTGACACGGGCTGCCGGTTCATTACTGGACAGGGAGCCGGTGATACAGCCTGCCTGTACTGGTGGTGCAGGGCCGTGCACTCACTGCTGCCACTAGATGGCGCTAGAGTGCAGGCTATGCTGAGAGCTTATGTAAGCCCGTGTACTGCGATGTTTTTGCCTCCTAGCATTGCTGTGAGAGAACAATCGCCAAATCCACTCATTGTGAACAACAACGTGCCGGATTGTCATGCGAGTTTTGTGCGTAATGCAACGCATAAAAGCCGCTCCGTTTTCTCGCGCCGTATGAGTGCACCCTGAGAAAGGCCCAATGGCCACCGGCGGATTTCATTTACGGAATTCGCGCGTGAGATCCGCAAATCAAGCAGCCCACAGGGAAGCATTGGGCGTCCGAATTTCATTTAACTCCTGCGGATTTGTTTTTATGATTTGCAGATGTCACGCAAGGATAATAAACCGCAACATGCCCCATTTTACCGCGGATCACGGTGCGGATGTGCTCCATTCATCTCTATGGGAGCTTACGATCCGCAAAAACATTCGCAGATTCACTGTGGATTTGAAGGTTAAAAATCAATTAGGGAGGTGGGGAAAAAAACGCAATCCACGCTCTCCTGCAAGCAACAAAAATCACTTTAATGGCGACTCGCAGTGCCTCCGCTGCAGAAATCCACAAGTAAAGTCCACGCGGCCCGAGGGCATGAGGCCGTAAATGTTATACACGATGGTCTAGTCAGCGGTCATGATACAAGCAAATGGCAATGCAGCGTGCAGAGACTGAGGCCGCACGCACACGGGCACATTTGTGCTGCGGAATCCAGAGCAGGCGTCCGCCTCCGGGTTCCGCAGCAATAACCCTCCTCAGCACGCACACGAGCGGAAACTAATTGCGGTTTCCGCTTGCAGAGGAAAAATCACAGCGTGATTAATAGAGGCCATCTGACAATTAACATTACGGACAGGTCGTGGATTCAGCGGGAAAAGCAGGAGTTAAAAAAAATAATCAGCACCGTGCATACCCGACGGCGAGCCGTGCGCACCATCCGCAGTACAAGGGGGCAGGAGAATGACAGGTCGCCGGCCGTGCCGTGTGCGTGTGCCACTATGCGTGCTCGTGTTATCCTCACAGGAGGAATGTTCCCATCCGAGTTCTGTCCAATTACGAGACACACACAGGAGAAGAACCCGCTCACTGCAAGGGGTTAATTCACATGAGCCGATTTTCTCTTGGACCGAACCTCTGAGGTCAAGAAATCACGGCGTGACTCTTGTTCAGGAATCGCCCGTTATTTCTTGCAGTAGGGGCCATGTGTTTGTAATTTGCATGTGAGTGCAAAGTTTTTTTTTACCATGTTAACTATTGGAAGCACACACAAATTTGTTTACATGCGTGAAAAACACGTGCAGCAAAGCGATTTAAGGCAAAAACGCATCATAATCACAGCAGGTTAGGAAGTATACACATCTGATTTTCTCAGACCTATACCACACTCAGGGCCCCTGCACACTGGCAAGCGCGATATCGCCCTCGCAATCCTTCTGAAGCCCTGGATGCCGGGCTTTTTCACAGGGAAACAGCCTCACATCCCAGCAGGGCTGAAGGAATCCCCTGCCGCAGTTGTCACAGCCACGGCAGGAGATTGCGATCTTCTCCCATTGATTTCAACAGGGCCGGCACTGCTGCTGCTGTCGGCCCCTTTGAAAGCCTGTGGAAACCCCTGGACATGGGATGTTTTATTTGAAAACAAGCTCACATCCCTGTGGGGGTTCCCTTTCTCCCCGCCGCGGCTGGAGATCACTATGTTCTGCCATTGGCTTCAGTGCGACCGGCAGCAACAGCGCCACCCCATTGCAATCAATGGGAGAAGATCGCTGAAGGAATCCCCTGCTGCAGCTGTCACAACCGCAGCAAGGGATCGTGATCTTCTCCCATTGGTTTCAATGGGCGGGCACTGCTGCCACCGGCCACATTGAATACAATGGGCAATATCGCTAAATAGCGAACATGCTGTGATTTGTTTTCTGCATCACAAGGCGGTGCTATGCAGGAAAACATCACAAATGTGAATGAACCCATTCAAAAAAATGAGTTTCATATTTTTGAGTCTCGCAACGCACAAATCTCGCACATTTTATCGCCAGTGTGAAGGAGCCCTCACCTGTGTGACTACAGCCTCATTCACACAAGCAATTTTGCTCTGGGATATATAGTCCGGGTTAGGCTATATTCACACGGGCGAGCGTGATGGCAGTGTACGATTTTCACAAGAATGCAAAGCGTTTTTGATCAAAAATCGCATCGCTTCTGTGATGTTGCAATCCTCATGCGCATGATAGGTTTGCTAGTGTTTTTGCGAGATGCCCTGTAGTTTACGTTGGTACCATTTTCGAATACATACAACTTTTTTATTGCTTTTTTATTGCTTTTTTCTGGGAGACAGGGTGACCGAAAAAGTGCATTTTTGGGTGCTCTCCTTAAGGAGAGATGACACCCCTCTTGATTCTTTACTCTGTGATGCATGATAAACCCTACAGGCATGTTTACACGGGGAGGACGTGCTGCGGTGTCGTGTCCTGTGAAGGAACGCCAACTTTTGTGGTAAACACGTAGGGAAATGACTCGCCACCCAAGCATACGGCTGAAGTTTGGAGGGTGTAGTGCATGGACCTATCACGGTGACACTTACCAACTCCTAGTCCCGGAGAGAGTAACCGCAGCATATCATTGGGCCAATAGTTCTCAGGATGAGGGGGGTAGTAGTTGTCAGTTCGTGACGCCACTGTTCCACACACTGGCATTCATACACGGCGGATTAATAACACTGGACAAGTGTATAGTACCTCGGGTCCTCCGGAACAGTAGAGGCCCGGTAAAACTTTACTAGTGACTTTTAAACACGGTACAACAAACTTCAGCAGGCGGAGTTTACAGTGCAGGCAAATTAGTATATAGGTGTACCACTATATGGTGATCCAGACTTCAGACGGCCGCATACGAATCATCAAACGGACTTAATATTTTTTTCAGAGGTTCGGTAGACTTCTGCACTGGCCTTGTTCATTTGAAACGTATAGTCACTAGAAGAGGTAGTTACTTACAATGGCTCAATTGGAATAGGACTTTTGGGGAAGAAACATTCAGGCTCACTCACTCCCATGCACTTCGCATAGGGTTAGGCGGTGTTTCTTTCTCCTCCATCTTCAGCGACATAAGGGCAAATGGTGCCCTCATGTGCCTCTGTGGTAACAAACCCTCAAATGGAAGATGGGCGCTCCTCCACAGGCAAGATGGATCTCCATTCTAGAACCCAGTCACCCATATTTATAGCTTCATGCACACCATGTCACATGACATAGAAAGATAGATACATTCAACATGCAGCAGAGCTGACAGGCAATGATTTTAAGGGAGTTAACCCTTCAAACGCTGCAACTGTACAACACACATACAGAAAATACACATGACAGTTTTGCACAGTGCATCTATATTAGACAGACATGTATGACAATTATAGAGGGGTTCAGAATGATGTTCTGGGACACAACAGCTGAATACTCGAAGCGGACATTCTGTAGCAGGTCTGCAACTAAACAATTTGCATTAAAACCCACATCAGGTAGCGATGCAAATTTTGACTTAGTTTTTAACACAAATTTGGGTGCGGAATAAAAGAGAAAGGTATCGATGAAAATTCACCACTATCATAAAGTACACTGTGTCACCAAAAAAAACCCAAAAAACAGTCCCTCACATAGGCGTTTGCAAAAACGCTGCGTCTTTCAACGCTGCGATTACTGCATTTTCAGCAACATTGGCATGTGTTTTGACAGTGTTTTGGCTGCATTTTCAACACAGCTGGAAACGTAGCCAAGGAAGCTGGAAGCTTTTTTTCAGACTTGCTGGCACAGCAACCTGCGTTTAACGCTATAAAAACTCAGTACAGAGTTGTGCCGCATGTTCTGCAGTGCTGAAAATGCAGCCCATTCGTTTCAATGGGAGACACAGCTGAAAACCACCGAGAATAGAACATGCAACACTTTCAAAACGCAGCATTGTATGAGCCCTGTGTGAGCAGCCCCATTGAAATGAATGAGAGTGTTGTACAGCATTTAGTGCAGCACTGAAAACCCAGTGCTAAACGCTGTACAAAACACACCTATGTGAAGGAGGCCTAAGGGCATATATCGGTTTTCACGGCCGGCCGATATACGCTGTCCCTCTCTGCAAGGGAAGGAGGCGGGCCTGGCCGGGAGCTAGTGCACTGAGCTTCTGCCCCTCACCACTATTCGCAATGGGAGGGGGCGTGACGGGTGGAACTTAGTTCTGCCCCTGTCCTGGCCCTCCCATTGCAAGCAGTGGCGAGGGGCGGGAGCTCAGTGCACTAGCTCCGGGCCAGGCTGCAGGGATGAAGGAATCCTCTATCACAGCTGTGGCAGAAGTCCGTGATGCTATACAATCACTGCGGGGGTTGCCGGCAACCCACTTCTTTCAATGAGGTCGTAGCAGTGCCAACCCCATTGAAAGCAATGGGATAGCATCACAGACTTCTGCCACAGCTGTGACAGAGGATTCCTTCATCCCCGCGGGGATGAAGGAATACTCTGCCATAGCTCTTACAGCTGTGGCAGAAGTCCACAATGTACTCCCTATGTTTTCAGTGGGGCTGGCGCTAATGCTGCCGGCCCCATTGAAAACACTGAGCGATATCGCAGAGTTTTCTCTGCGCTGCGAGGCACTCGCTCTCGCATCGCAAGAAAATATATCGCTAGTGGGTCGGCACCCCAAGGGAGTACTTACTTTTTCACAGAAGAAAGCAGTCTTTTTGTTTAATAATGGCAAAGTTGATTCTTGCTTAATTCTATCCCCTTTATCTTTATGCAGTGTTTGAATAAAGATCAAATACTGCTATTTTCATGTGTCTGTGTGTCTCTGCTGTAAGCAGGCTGTATGGAAAGAACACTGAACAGCATGACATCCCGCTGCCCAAGGGAGCGCTCGTAATTAATTTTTCATCTAGGAAAAATACTGTTCTGTCCGCTCTGCAATGAATGTTTTCGTGAAGCTTTAACAATTAACCACTTGGTTATTATTTATGGAGATTAGGACTACAGGGTGACCAAGTTGGATTTTTTTACAGTAATCCCACGCTTTGTGTTTCCCACATCAAACAATTGAAGTTGCTCTGTGACTCCATGTCACCAATATTTTGCGCAATATCATGTTGCTGTGTAGCGTATAAAGAAGCCTTGCAGATGAGACCTACATTAAGGGCTGCCAGGCTCGCCTTGTTTACCCGTCCATACAATCATGTCCTGACATACACTTGTAGAGTTCAGTAGCGCAAGCACACTCTTCTCCTGCTGCTATACAGTACATGCCCGGTTATGGTGCATTCATCTGCTTCTTCAGTGCCGGATACGTGCTAGGAGTACCATGCTTCACTATGGCATTTGTTCCTTCTGTGAAAATATAGTCAAGATTAGAGATGAGCGAGCCTACTCGGTAAGGCAGTTACTCGAGCGAGCATCGCTCTTCTCGAGTAACTGCTTAGTGATCCGAGCAGGCTCGGGGGGCAGCGGAGCGGGAGGAAGAGCGAGAGAGATCTGTCTCTTCCCCCTGCTCCGTTCCCACCCTGCTTACCCCCGCAGCCCACCCAAGCCTGCTCGGATTACTAAGCAGTTACTCGAGAAGAGCGATGCTCGCTCGAGTAATTGCCTTACCGAGTAGGCTTGCTCAAATCTAGTCAAGATCTATCAGCAAATCAGTGTACAAACCATTTCCAATACCCAAAGAATGGCAGCTATATTCATCCGAGGCAAAACAAAAATGCTCTGAGACTAAGATTCTTTATTTGGTGTTGCATTACCTCAATTTTTGAGCACCTTCGTTGTTTCTTCAGTACACGAATGGCCAAGGAGGTCATGTGAATCAGGTTTCCCTTTAAAGGCTATGGACACTTTTGGGGGCATTTTTTTCTCCTTAAATACACGTATTTGTGACCAAAAATCATTTTTGCTATAGCGTTTTATTAAAACATTTGCACAATTTAGCTTCTGCAGCTTGTCTGCAGAACACCGCTCAGTGTGCCCGTCTGATGCCTCAGTCTCCAGCCCCTCCTGATAAACTAAATTGATTTATGAATAAATTAAAGCATAACTTTGATTTAGTACATGACTGCGCAACCCATTAATTGGCAGCACTGGCCCCCCTCAATTGTAACCACTATCACTGTGTATACTGGTATCCTGGCTCATGAGTGTTCAAAAGGCCATGTGTACCCCAAAATGGTATGCATGAAACCAGCAGCTCATTCTGCAAAATACAAGCCCTCGCACAGCTCCATGGATGGGAAATGTAAAAAGTTATGGCTCTCAGAATATGGCAAGTTACGAGCTCTATAGTGCAAAAGCAGTAAGAAAAATAACCTCTACCTGTTTGTATCATTGTTGTTGTACTGAAATTCATAAATAATTATAATTATGTGCCTCATTTTAACCCTCATTTACCAGGTTTCACAGGCATAGCAGCTCCAAGTAACAAAAACTAATTCAGTACCCCAGCTGTAAACAAAGATCAGGATACGATGCAGCAGTTACATAGTTACAAAACAATATAATATGTATTAGCAAACAAAGAAAAGAAAATGAGTAATGTTATAGAGTAATGTTATAAAGTAATGTTATAATGTTACAAGCAGTTTACCTTTTACTGTAGATTTAACTGACACTAGCTATGATTAACTAAATCCTAGGATCAATAGTACTCTATGCACAACACAAAATAACAGTAATGCAAAAAACAGTATCAATAAAGCTGTGAAAAGATCAATCCTGTTAGAGAAAAATATAAATCACACAATCTGTCATTTAACTAGCAATGCAGTCCACTTGAGACACCGTGTTTTAAGTCCAGTCTATATGTCTCTGTTCCTTCTCACAGCAGGCCTGCTAGTGAACTATTTTGTCCCTGGCAGTGTGCACATCTGTTGGAGGCTAGACCCACTTACAGTGGCGTTGCGTGGGAGTCACCACTTCCACTGACCTTGGCGGCTTCAAGCCAGAAGTACCACTCAACCTCATTGTTCCCTTTGGTCCTGGTTGCAGTCCCAATGCCTCCAGCAGGTAGTGGTTCTAGCATGGCTACTTTCTCTCTTCTAGTAGCGCCCTCTCTGGTCTCCACAATAGTCTCTCTTCCAGGGGTCCTGGCTCCTGCTGCCCTTTCCAGTCTTTTTCCTCTGCAGACTTATGCACTTTTTCAGAAGCAGCTCCTCTGCAGACTACTGCACATCCTTCTGCAGCCCCCAGCAGCATCTCACCTCTCATATACTGTCCCTGCTGCTCTCCCCTGTGACAGAGCACGAATTGTCCTTTATGCAGCCAGGGCTCCAGCCACCAGAAAGTTTCAGTGGGCATGCCTGTTCAGTTTGGAGCGTCTATCTTGGTGCTCAATTGTGAAAGCCCAGTACACCCTAGGCATGGCAACACCTTCAGTTCTTTCAGAGGCAGCATTAACCTCGTAGGGGTGAGTTTAAAGCACTATGTGAAAAGGTCCCACCGCTGGCAAGTGCCACAGCCGGGGTGGCAAGGAGACCTGATAGGCCTACAGGTGACACCAGAAGATACAGATGTTCTGAGTGCCAGTACTGTGCTTGCCCTCCTCTGGTCAGTGAGGCAGCCGAAGAGAGGAAAAGTGAAAGCACTGGGAGAGAAGGCTCTGCTTCCCTATGAGGTCAATGGTGATGTGATCTTGGGTCACCGCTGAGAGGTCCAGCCTCAATAGGGAAAAGAATTTTGACCTAGCCATGCCCTTCTCACAAGGGTTGCGGGAGGGAGAGAAGTGTGCTGCGCCATCAGGAGAGGTGCTGTGGATGCAGCATGCAGAGTCTGTGAGGAGATGGAGAGGGGCACTAAGAATGTGTCAGCAGCCATTGTAGAGTCTGTAGTAGTAGTTGGCAGCAAGAGGCTGCTTTGAAAGGACTGAAAATGTCGTGAGTCACAGAAGTGACTGATGGCCATGCTGGGGGAGGGTCAGATGGCTGGAGAAAGCAGCAATGGATACTGTTATCAAAGGGCTCCGATGACCTAGGGGCCAAAGGGAAAGATAAGCCATGATCCGGGGAAAAAAAACAAGCCATGTGGAATGAGAGGGAAAAGTTTTCCTGCAGGTGACTTGGTCCCCGAAGGAGAGAACAGCTTCATGTCCGGGAAAAAATGATCTAGTCTCTGGACATGTAAGACTGGTGTGATATTACTAAGTATGCGCATATTTTACAGACTGTGACAGATGGACGTGACAGTTTAAGAGGATTGAGGGCATAGTATATGTTAATGTTTTGTATTGGGTATTCGGTGGATAAGTGTTAGGAATAATAAATGTATGTACTGGAGTGACAAGGCAGTGCACAAAGGCACTACACACCAAGGAAAGTTGTGAGATATGGAAGTGATGTTCCTCATTCTGTGCAGTCTGGAAATGTACTCTGGCACTTATGGTGCACTGAGTCCACAAAGTTGTGGAGCTCCAAAATTCAGGTGTTTGCATCTACGGTGCATTGGGCCACGCCGTTAGGGTCAGGACGCGCACCTGAAAGAGATAGCATGAAGTATGATGACAGACATGCATTGATGCTACTGTGGTTCATGTGGCTTGCCATTCTGAGAATGCTGTATATTGCAAGTGTGAATTCCCATTAAGGTTAACAACATTTAAAGTGCCAGTACCCTCCTATGGAGCCAAAGCATTTAATTATTTCGTTAGTAAAATTATTTTTATAACAAAAAAAAAAAATCTGGCCTGCCTCTCCGTCTGTCAGCTGTTGCACCATCCTGAACCTGTTTCACAACACCACCCGTGACATAGTCTGCAGCTTTTAAATGTTCACTAAACATGAGGACTATTTTGTCTATATTAACCCTTTCCAATCCAGTGTTGAACCTCGTCTGACATTCAGATTTCCCTGCATAGCTCTCATGTCGAGCGAGGTTGAACTTCTGTTTCTAACACTAGGCAGGACAGCTCTCCAATGTCAGAGGCTGTTTTGCATATGTTTTACACTATGCAGGACAGCGCAGCTCTGATGTCGGAGACTGTTCTGCATATGTATATTACACTATGCAGGACAGCGCAGCTCTGATGTCAGGGGCTGTTCTGCATATATATATATTATATATTGTGAGGGATTAGCGTTTAGGATCGGTAGCAACCTGGGCATAAGCAGTCAGAGACAGTGACACATGGGATAAAGTCTTTAGTCCAGGCTTCGCCTGGGTTTATTTCCGTGCAAACAAAGCAAAATACAGGCCTTAACTTCAGGCCAACATAAAGTAAATCCTGCTCGTCTGAGCACTTACTAAACATGGAGCGTCCCTGTCTACACACTTGTAAACAAATGGTATCTGCGGACAGCCAGCCAGGCTCTTAGACCTGCAAAGGTCTCAGCTCTTCTCCTCCAGGACCTGTAGGCCCAGGCTTTATAAGGCCTGGTACCAGCCTCACCTGGTACGTGGGAGTGGCCATCCCACCCTTCGCTTTGACCACTCCAGGAAAAGCCGGCCCGGATTATGTGGCTTGGAGCCACTTACACACTACAACGTGTCAGTGACTTAATGTTACTGACACCATACTGCCGGCTTCCTCCACCGAGCCCAGGCTGCTCGTGGCACGTATCTGCCCAAGTGCTCCCTAAAGCCGCATAGGAGAGCATCCTAGGCAAAATGTAACGGCCCTCCAGCACTTTGGCGGTCACTGTCTCACAATATATATATTACACTAGGCAGGACAGTGCAGCTCCGATGTCCGAGGCTGTTCTGCTTATGTATATAACACTATGCAGGACAGCGCAGCTCCGATGCCGGGGACTGTTCTGCATATGTGTATTACACTATGCAGGACAGGGTAGCTCTGATGTCAGAGGTTATTCTGCATATGTATATTACACTATGCAGAACAGCATAGCTCTGATGTCGGAGGCTGTTCTGCATATGTATATTACACTATGCAGGACAGCCCAGCTCTGATGCCGGGGGCTGTTCTGCATATGTGTATTACACTATGCAGTACAGCGTAGCTCTGATGTCGGAGGTTATTCTGCATATGTATATTACACTATGCAGGACCGTGCAGCTCCAATGCTGGGGGCTGTTCTGTATATGTGTATTACACTATGCCAGAGTGTAGCTCTGATGTTGGAGGCTGTTTTGCATATGTGTATTACACTATGCAGGACAGTGCAGCTCTGATTGTGGAGGCTGTTCTGCATATGTATATTACACTATGCAGGACAGTGTAGCTCCAATCTTGGAGGTTGTTCTGCATATGTTCTGCAGTGCTGTCCTGCATAGTGTAATATACATATGCAGAACAGCCTCTGACATCAGAGCTGCGCTGTCCTGCATACTTTATTTATTTCTAATTGACATAATAAAACTCTAATTATGCGCTTTCCTACACAATATAAAGAGTTAGAGAGTGTGTGGGTGGCAGAGAAATTGAATTGGAAAGGGTGAAGGGTTCGTTCACACGTTTAGGATTTGATGAGGATTTTGGCTGTGATACCGCTGATTCAATTTTGCTAACATTACTCCTGTAATACATGTGAATATGCGGTGGCCCAGCGCAGACCTCACCGGGTTGAGGGAGACAGTGGGGTTGAGTAGATGGTTGTTACAGGTAGCTCTACTACACCACTCCATAGGTTGGCTGCAGCCTGGCTCAACCACTTGCCGTTTGCAAATGGACATAGACAAATAGCTCATAATGCTAATACCCTTAATTGTGCTGATTACGATGATAGAAAACAATCCAGCCAGGGATAGTTAGGTAAACCAAGGGTATAAGGTTGCTCAACTCTTCAATAAAGTCCATAACAAATTCCAAACAATATTCTTACAGTGGCAGCGTTCAACATGAATTACTTCTCAGGCAGAGGATATTACACAATATCTGTCTTGCTATCCTGAGGGCGTTATTAACGGTGATATAAAGGAACTTTAAATTAGTCTCATGTCTCTCTTAGACTCTTCTCTTTTTTCTTTTTCTCCCTCTAAACCCCTGCGTTATCTTTTATAAACTCCCCTTTGGCTAGACCCGGGGGATTCTGGGTGAACTACTCTAACCAATCCTAGGTCTGCCTTTGGGGGTAACTCACAAGACACATGAGGGAAGGGTTTCTCATGTCCAGACATATGCCATACAAGTTAGACATACAAAACACCAGACATTTAACCTTACAGTGACTCTATATAATACACAAAACCCCCACCTGTCTCCTCCATTATACATGACAGACAATAAATCATGCATACAATCACACACTCCACAGGAGGTAATTAAAGTGCTGTGTGGACCTAAGTCTGGGACACTACAGTTTCCCCCTACTTAGAAAAAGCCGACCCTGGCGTACTCTTCAATACAGAGTTTGATGTCCGGGATGGAATTTCCTCAGGGTTTTTGTAACTCAACTCACATGCTCCAGAAAATAAACTTTGCCATGAAAAAAAATCTGTAAAATTAAATAGCACACTATGCTACTTGCAAATTTCTCATGAAAAAGCCAGTGGATCAGCTAACAGCATTATGGAGATCTATGATGCTGTCAGTTTAGGACATTAGACCTGCTGTCATCCCGGGACTTTCAGCCATAATATGAGTGTACAGATGTATCCATCCTGTGCTCCTGTGAAGTTAGCCTAAACATCCATCATGTACTGCTGGGAAAGACTGTACAGTTCTTCAAAAGAATGTTAGAAAGTCCAGAAAAATATCTACTCCATAATCACTACTTTATCTACAGAAACATTAGATAGATATGAGTGAATGATATTAGAAGTAGAGATGAGCGAACGTACTCGTCCGAGCTTGATATTCGTGCGAATATTAGGGTGTTCGGGATGCTCGTTACTCGTAACGAGTACCACGCGGTGTTCCGGTTACTTTCAGTTTCCTCTCTGAGACGTTAGCGCGCTTTTCTGGCCAATTGAAAGACAGGGAAGGCATTACAACTTCCCCCTGTGACGTTCAAGCCCTATACCACCCCCCTGCTGTGAGTGGCTGGGGAGATCTGATGTCACCCGAGTATAAAAATCGGCCCCTCCCGCGGCTCGGCTCAGATGCCTTGTGAGTTAGCTGAGAGACAGTGGTATCGTGCTGGAGCTGCTGTAGGGAGAGCGTTAGGAGTTAGTGTAGGCTTCAAGAACCCCAACGGTCCTTCTCAGGGCCACATCTAATAGTGTGCAGTACTGTGTTAGCACTGTATTTTTTTTTTTTTTTTCTAAATTGGATCTGCAGAGCATTGCGCCCTGCAATAGGGACAGAAGTGGTGGTTAGGCAGGGAGAGTGTTAGCAGTGAGTGTAGGCTTCAAGAACCCCAATGGTCCTTTCTAGGGCCACATCTATCCGTGTGCAGTACTGTCCAGGCTGCTGTTAGCAGTGTTGCATATTTTTTTTTTTTCTCAAAACCGGCTGTGCAGACCATTGCACCCGGCATTAATACTACAGGGATAGAATTGTGTAGGCAGGGCCAGAAGACATACATTATTCATTGAATAGACGCAGTGTGGCTTGTCCTTTGAAAAACAAGGGAAAAAATTCTATTTTGCCTGCCTCTGACAGTCCTCAGGGCTCTGGGTACGTGTGTGCTGCGTGCAGAACGTTAAAAAAAATCAGACGCAGTCAGCTACGTTTTACTGCAGGCTTGCGCCAATTTTTTTCCTGCATGGGAAATCCCTGATCTGCTGGAGCCAATAACTTTGCATCACTGCAGTTCTCTGACACATTTGCAGGGCCACAACACAGTTATTAAACTTAGTAGTATTCATTGAATACACGCAGTGTGGCTTGTCCTTTGAAAAACAAGGGAAAAAATTCTATTTTGGCTGCAGGCTTGCGCCAATTTCTTTCCTGCATGGGAAATCCCTGATCTGCTGGAGCCAATAACTTTGCATCACTGCAGTTCTCTGACACATTTGCAGGGCCACAACACAGTTATTAAACTTAGTAGTATTCATTGAATACACGCAGTGTGGCTTGTCCTTTGAAAAACAAGGGAAAAAATTCTATTTTGGCTGCAGGCTTGCGCCAATTTCTTTCCTGGCTTGGAAATCACTGGCAATACAGCATGCTGAGGGGTAGGGGTAGGCCGAGAGGACGTGGACGCGGCCGAGGACGCGTAGGCCCAAGTGAGGGTGTGGGCACAGGCCGAGCTCCTGATCCAGGTGTGTCGCAGCCGACTGCTGCGCGATTAGGAGAGAGGCACGTTTCTGGCGTCCCCACATTCATCGCCCAATTAATGGGTCCACGTGGGAGACCTTTATTAGAAAATGAGCAGTGTGAGCAGTTCCTGTCGTGGATGGCAGAAAGTGCTTCGAGCAAGCTATCATCCACCCAGAGTTCTGCGCCGTCCAGTGCTGCAAATCCGAATCCTCTGTCTGCTGCTCCTCCTTCCTCCCAGCCTCCTCACTCCACTACAATGACACATGCTCAGGAGTGGGAAGACTCCCAGAAACTGTTCTCGGGCCCCTGCTCAGATTGGGCAGCAGTGGTTCCTTTCCCACCAGATGAGTTTATCGTCACTGATGCACAACCATTGGAAAGTTCCCGGGGTCCGGGGGATGAGGCTAGCGACTTCCGGCAACTGTCTCAAGACCTTTCAGTGGGTGAGGAGGACGATGACGATGAGACACAGTTGTCTTGCAGTGAGGTAGTAGTAAGGGCAGTAAGTCCGAGGGAGGAGCGCACAGAGGATTCGGAGGAAGAGCAGCAGGACGATGAGGTGACTGACCCCACCTGGTGTGCAACGCCTACACAGGACAGGTCTTCAGAGGGGGAGGCACGGGCAGCAGCAGGGCAGGTTGCAAGAGGCAGTGCGGTGTCCAGGGGTAGAGGCAGGGCCAGACCAAATAATCCACCAAGTGTTTCCCAAAGCACACCCTCGCGCCATGCCACCCTGCAGAGGCCGAGGTGCTCTAAGGTCTGGCAGTTTTTCACCGAGACGCCTGACGACCGACGAACAGTGGTGTGCAACCTTTGTCGCGCCAAGATCAGCCGGGGAGCCACCACCAACAGCCTCACCACCACCAGCATGCGCAGACATATGATGGCCAAGCACCCCACAAGGTGGGACGAAGGCCGTTCACCGCCTCCGGTTTGCACCGCTGCCTCTCCCCCTGTGCCCCAACCTGCCACTGAGATCCAACCCCCCTCTCAGGACACAGGCACTACCGTCTCATGGCCTGCACCCACACCCTCACCTCCGCTGTCCTCGGCCCCATCCACCAATGTCTCGCACCGCACAGTCCAGCCGTCGCTAGCGCAAGTGTTGGAGCGCAAGCGCAAGTACGCCGCCACGCACCCGCACACTCAATCGTTAACCGTCCACATAGCCAAATTTATCAGCCTTGAGATGCTGCCGTATAGGGTTGTGGAAACGGAGGCTTTCAAAGCTATGATGGCGGCGGCGGCCCCGCGCTACTCAGTTCCCAGTCACCACTACTTTTCCCGATGTGCCGTCCCAGCCCTGCACGACCACGTCTCCCGCAACATTGTACGCGCCGTCACCAATGCGGTTAGTGGCAAGGTCCATTTAACTACGGACACGTGGACAAGCACAGGCGGGCAGGGCCACTACATCTCCCTGACGGCACATTGGGTGAATTTGTGGAGGCTGGGACAGAGTCAGAGCCTGGGACCGCTCACGTCCTACCCACCCCCAGAATTGCGGGCCCCAGCTCGGTGGTGGTATGTTCGGCGGTGTATGCTTCTTCCACTAAAGCACCCTCCTCCTCCTCCTCAACCTCTGTCTTGCAATCTAGATGTGTCAGCAGCAGCAGGACGTCGCCAGCAGTCGGTGTCGCGCGGCGTGGCAGCACAGCGGTGGGCAAGCGTCAGCAGGCCGTGCTGAAACTACTCAGCTTAGGAGATAGGAGGCACACGGCCCACGAACTGCTGCAGGGTCTGACAGAGCAGACCGACCGTTGGCTTGCGCCGCTGAGCCTCCAACCGGGCATGGTCGTGTGTGACAACGGCCGTAACCTGGTGGCGGCTCTGCAGCTCGGCAGCCTCACGCACGTGCCATGCCTGGCCCACGTCTTTAATTTGGTGGTTCAGCGCTTTCTGAAAAGCTACCCACGCTTGTCAGACCTGCTCGTAAAGGTGCGCCGGCTCTGCGCACATTTCCGCAAGTCCCACACGGACGCTGCCACCCTGCGCACCCTGCAACATCGGTTTAATCTGCCAGTGCACCGACTGCTGTGCGACGTGCCCACACGGTGGATCTCTACGCTCCACATGTTGGCTAGGCTCTATGAGCAGCGTAGAGCTATAGTGGAATACCAACTCCAACATGGGCAGCGCAGTGGGAGTCAGCCTCCTCAATTCTTTTCAGAAGAGTGGGCCTGGTTGGCAGACATCTGCCAGGTCCTTCGAAACTTTGAGCAGTCTACCCAGGTGGTGAGCGGCGATGCTGCAATCATTAGCGTCACCATTCCTCTGCTATGCGTCTTGAGAAGTTCCCTGCAAACCATAAAGGCAGCCGCTTTGCGCTCGGAAACAGAGCCGGGGGAAGACAGTATGTCGCTGGATAGTCAGAGCACCCTCCTGTCTATATCTCAGCGCGTTCAGGAGGAGGAGGAGGAGCATGAGGAGGATGAGGAGGAGGGGGAAGAGACAGCTTGGCCCACTGCTGACGGTACCCATGCTGCTTGCCTGTCATCATTTCAGCGTGTATGGCCTGAGGAGGAGGAGGAGGAGGATCCTGAAAGTGATCTTCCTAGTGCGGACAGCCATGTGTTGCGTACAGGTACCCTGGCACACATGGCTGACTTCATGTTAGGATGCCTTTCTCGTGACCCTCGCGTTACACGCATTCTGGCCACTACGGATTACTGGGTGTACACACTGCTCGACCCACGCTATAAGGAGAACCTTCCCACTCTCATTCCCGAAGAGGAAAGGGGTTCGAGAGTGTTGCTATACCACAGGACCCTGGCGGACAAGCTGATGGTAAAATTCCCATCCGACAGCGCTAGTGGCAGAAGGCGCAGTTCCGAGGGCCAGGTAGCAGGGGAGGTGCGGAGATCGAGCAGCATGTACAGCCCAGGCAGTGCAACAGTCTTTAAGGGCCTGGACAGCTTTATGGCTCCCCAGCAAGACTGTGTCACCGCTCCCCAGTCAAGGCTGAGTCGGCGGGAGCACTGTAAAAGGATGGTGAGGAAGTACGTAGCCGATCGCACGACCGTCCTCCGTGACGCCTCTGCCACCTACAACTACTGGGTGTCGAAGCTGGACACATGGCCTGAACTAGCGCTGTATGCCCTGGAGGTGCTTGCTTGTCCTGCGGCTAGCGTCTTGTCGGAAAGGGTGTTTAGTGCGGCTGGGGGAATCATCACAGATAAGCGTACCCGCCTGTCAACCGACAGTGCCGACAGGCTAACACTCATCAAGATGAACAAAGGCTGGATTTCCCCAGACTTCTGTTCTCCACCAGCGGACAGCAGCGATACGTAAGCAATACGTAGGCTGCACCCGCGGATGGAAGCTACGTTCTCTCTCACCATCCAAAACGGGGACATTTCTGCTTCATCAATCTGTGTCTAATATTCCTCCTCCTCCTCCTGCTCCTCCTCCTGAAACCTCACGTAATCACGCTGAACGGGCAATTTTTCTTAGGGCCACAAGGCTCACTCATCTAATTTTTCTAAACAATTTTTATATGTTTCAATGCTCTTAAAAGCGTTGAAACTTTAGCTTGAACCAATTTTTAGTTAAACTGGGCTGCCTCCAGGCCTAGTTACCACTTAAGCCACATAAACCAAAGCGATTAATGGGTTTCACCTGCCATCTTGGTTGGGCATGGCCAATTTTTACTGAGGTACATTAGTACTGTTGGTACACCAATGTTTTGGGGCCCTCACCTACAGTGTAATCATAGCAATTTGTATGTTCTTCGCCTGCACTCATGGTACAGAAGTGTGTGTGGGGTTGGCCTACACTTTAGCTACATAAATGTAACTTGGGCCTTGGCTATACTGCAGCTACTGAAATGGAACTAAGACTGCGCTCCCACTATACTGCTGCTTCGGAATTGTTCCTGGGGCCTGTGTATGCTGCTACAATGACTTAAATGGAACTAAGACTATGCTCCTCCTATACTGCTGCTTCGGAATTGTTCCTGGGGCCTGTGTAGGCTGCTACAATGACTTAAATGGAACTAAGACTATGCTCCTCCTATACTGCTGCTTCGGAATTGTTCCTGGGGCCTGTGTAGGCTGCTACTATTACTGAAATGGAACGAAGACTGCGCTCCCACTATACTGCTGCTTCGGAATTGTTACTGGGGCCTGTGTAGGCTGCTACTATTACTGAAATGGAACTAAGACTGTGCTCCCCCTATAATGCTGCTAGTGATATGTTAGTGGGGCCTGTCGCTAATGCTACGGCTGAAATGTTACTAATTCTGGGCTCTGCCTATACCGCTGCTAATGGTATGTCTCTGGGGTGTGGAAACAGAGGCTTCCCAAAGACATGATGGCGGCGAGGCCATTTCCCACCAACGCTGTTACTGTTAAGGTGCATATAACCACGGACACGTGGAGAGGACACGTAGTGCCTCCAAAACATCCCCCGCCACGGCCCACTTAATCCTGGCCACATTCCGAAAACCAACAAAATAAAACCGCGCTACTAGGTCCGCAGTCACCACCACATTACCACCAACGCGGTTACTGTTAAGGTACATATTACCAGTCTGACTGGGGCATGCAGTGTTGGCCGGAGCCCACCTGCATTAAGCACGACATTACTACCTCAGCTGTGTTGGGCAATGCAATGGGATATTTTTGTGTATCGCCGGTGGGTTCCAGGGAGCCACCCATGCTGTAGGTGCACACGGAGTTTAACCTACATGTGTCCACTTGTAAAGAACCCCAGTCTGACTGGGGCATGCAGTGTGGGCCGAAGCCCACCTGCATTAAGCACGACATTACTACCTCAGCTGTGTTGGGCAATGCAATGGGATATTTCTATGTACCGCCGGTGGCTTCCTGGCACCCACCCATGCTGTGGGTCCACAGGGAATTATAAATGCATCTGTTTCCACTTGTAAAGAACCCCAGTCTGACTGGGGCATGCAGTGTGGGCCGAAGCCCACCTGCATTAAGCACGACATTACTACCTCAGCTGTGTTGGGCAATGCAATGGGATATTTTTGTGTATCGCCGGTGGGTTCCAGGGAGCCACCCATGCTGTAGGTGCACACGGAGTTTAACCTGCATGTGTCCACTTGTAAAGAACCCCAGTCTGACTGGGGCATGCAGTGTGGGCCGAAGCCCACCTGCATTAAGCACGACATTACTACCTCAGCTGTGTTGGGCAATGCAATGGAATATTTTTGTGTATCGCCGGTGGGTTCCAGGGAGCCACCCATGCTGTCGGTCGACAGGGACTTCACAATAGGGAGTTGGACATGCCTGTGTCTATGAATTAAAAAGCCCGGTCTGACTGGGGCATGCAGACACCTTGACAGAATGAATAGTGTGTGGCACATAGGTTCCCCATTGGTATGCCCACGTGTGCAGCTCCTGATGGCGGTGGCACAGGATTCTATTTCTCATTGCTTCTGTACAGCATTGTGGGCTATCGCCCCGCCCCTTTTAAAGAGGGTCGCTGCCTAGCCGTGCCAACCCTCTGTAGTGTGTGCCTGCGGTTCCTCCTCATGGCAGACGCACTTCTAAATAGACATGAGGGTGGTGTGGCATGAGGGCAGCTGAAGGCTGCGCAGGGACACTTTGGTGTGCACTGTGGGGGGGGGGGAGGGGGGGCGGTTGGGCAGCATGTAACCCAGGAGACGTGGCAGTGGAGTGTCATGCAGGCAGTGATTGTGCTTTGTTGGAGGTAGTGTGGTGCTTAGCAAAGGTATGCCATGCTAATGAGGGCTTTTCAGAAGTAAAAGTTTTTGGGAGGGGGGGGGGGGCCCACTCTTGCCGCTATTGTGGCTTAATAGTGGGACCTGTGAACTTGAGATGCAGCCCAACATGTAGCCCCTCGCCTGCCCTATCCGTTGCTGTGTCGTTCCCATCACTTTCTTGAATTGCCCAGATTTTCACACAAGGAAACCTTAGCGAGCATCGGCGAAATACAAAAATGCTCGGGTCGCCCATTGACTTCAATGGGGTTCGTTACTCGAAACGAACCCTCGAGCATCGCGAAAAGTTCGTCCCGAGTAACGAGCACCCGAGCATTTTGGTGCTCGCTCATCTCTAATTAGAAGCTTACAAGCAGCACTTTAATATATTTTATGGCTCCTTTAATCAAAGTAGAACAATTGATTACATCCAAGAAAACAACTGTTGGATATATCACAAAATAGAAAAAACTCGGACTGAGTATTAATATGTCCCCAGATGCAGGAGAGTAGCTATGGGGGGGGGCAGGGGTAGCAGTTGCCACCAGGCCCTGGAACCTTAGGTGCCTCAAAGGCCCTTCTATCACATTAGGAAAGACCTGTATTATAAATGGCACATAGCAGGTAGGGGGCCCTGTTACAGATTTTGCATTGGGACCAAGAGCCTCTATTTAGCCCTTGGTAATATTGTATCTTGTCACCACCAGAAGTGTGGGTGGTGACAAGATACAGGCTGCTTGACAGCCTGGCCATGCCCCCAGTTTGTAATTGGCTGCAGGGCTGCCTCCCCCTGCTCGGGCTCTCAGGTCCTGGCAGTCACTAAGACCGGCAGGGAAGGCCCTGTCATGGCCGGATATGATGCCACAGCAGACACTGAGGGAGCGGCGGTGCGGCATCGGGCACTGTACACCACAGCACTGGGTGACAGTGAGGAAGAGGGACAGGGAAGCTGTGGGGAAGGCTGGAGGGAAGTGGGGACACTGCAGTAAGAGTGTCCCCCACGGCTCTCTGCTCCGACGTGTGCTGCGAGTGCAGGGAGGGCAGCAGGGAAGGCGCTGTCACGGCCGCATACGAAGCTGCAGCGAACAGTGACGGAGCGGCGGAGCGGCATCACCCACTGTACACCACAGCGCAGGGTGAGAGTGAGAAAGGGGGACAGGGAAGCTGTGGGGAAGGCTGAAGGGGAGCGTGGACACTCCTGTAAGACTAGCCGATGCCACTTCCTCACTGTCCGTCGCCGCTGTCTGCTCCCACGTGTGTTCCCAGTGCAGGGAGGCCAGCAGGGAAGCCAATGTTGCTGCCAGCTAAAAAGAAGAAACCGCTGTTACTCACTGCCAGGACCTGAGAGCCCGAGCAGGGGGAGGCAGCCCTGCAGCCACTTACAAACTGGGGGCATGGCCAGGCTGTCAAACAGCCTGTATCCACTTCTGGTGGTGACAAGATATAATAACACCTTAGCCCTCTGCCTAAATTTTTTATATTCTAGCAATGTCCCTTGCTGCTAGTGTTGCATCAATGGGCTGCTCAAAAGACCCAACAATGCTGAGAAAAGTTGGGGGGGAAAGGGGGCCATACTAACCTTTTGCATCTGTGCCCGTCAGCCTTTAGCTACGCCTCTGCCCAGAAGATTCTTTCTTGCTCCCTCTTACTACACCACAATATTCTAGAAAAAGAACATAAATTATACACGATACAATATAGCAACCCCAGCATGTGAAAGCGGCCTAGGTTGAGTCATTGGAAAGACTTCTCGAATTCAAAGTTTCCCTTTCATTTAGGACAAGATGTAATATATGTGTCAGGATTTTGAGAGGTATGTACCAATTAGAATTTCATATTTACGCTTCTATAAGGTGAAACTATTGAGAACGTACAGTTTCTTTTAATGACACCAGAATAAAAATACCTGAATTGCAGCTGAGAAAAGTAGTTTGCTGTGTCAGAATTAATGACCAAATTCTTAACTGCAATAATTAGCTCCGTAGAAGGCAGTGAATCAGCATAGACACGCAGTATGTTTCCAGAATTCCTATTAGCTTCTGCTGAGTACAGACAGTTGGCAGAGGTAAAGTGACATCAGGATAACATAAGAGGCATGCACCTAAATACATACCATTAGCTTGCTGATGGCAACATACCTATGCACCGCTCATACCTGCGAACATTATGGATGCTATATATAGAGAGGCCCACGGCTGTTTAATACTATAGCTTATGGCAGATCTATTTTACATTTAGAATTAAGAGAATTATCTAGTGTGTCTGGAAGATAATGTTGCCTGGTTACCATATCTCTATTATTCAGATTCTCCAGCAATGATGATTATTAACAACCAGAATATGGGATGAAATATGCTAAGCAGAAAAATAGCGTTTGATTTTAAAAGCCCTGAAAGTAACTAAGCTAAAAATAAATAGACTGTCAAAATAATCTACACTACATTGTCCTAGTATCTGTGAGCACGAGCGTATAGTATATAAGAGGGCAAAGCTAAATACATTCAGACCCCTATATTGAAGGGGTTGTCCAGTTACAATTTACATTTTTAAAATTTAAGTCAAATGGGTTAAAACAAAGGGTACTACCTGTCTTCAGCCCCATTATTCTCCTGGTCTCTGTTGACAGCGGACATCAGAGGACCACTGCCTGACAATCCAAGGCCGCAGCATCACCATTCAGAACTCCTGACAGCATGGCGCCCAGGATGTCAGCACTGATGCCAGGGAAATGGTCAGTGCCACTATGGCCTGTGATTGTCAGGCAGCGGTCACATAGCTTCCCCTGTCAACGCAGACTGGTAGAAGCATAGGGATAAAGGCAGGTAAGTACCCTTTGTTGTATTACTTTAACCCATTTGGCTCAAGGTTTAAAAGTTAAATTGTAACCGGACAACCCCTTTAATACCAGACTCTAGACCAGACACCTTATATTATTAAACTCCAGTCCAGACCCCCAATATGCGAGGGGGTGCTGATAAGTTTTTGGCTTTGTGTTCTTTTTTTGTTTCTATGGTAAATAATGTTACATCACATGAAAGCCTTATGTGTTTAATATATATTTTCAAAATTTTGTGTTTGTAGCTTATGGCAACAGTGATCTAGGTGCGCAGGAAAACAGAATGGCGGAGTCTAAGGAGATATTCACAGCAAATGAGAGCAGAGGAGTGATAAAATTCTTGTTTCTGCAAGGAAAGTCTGCGAAGGATATTCATGGTGATATGTCACAGACATTGGGGGATCAATGCCCTTCATATTCTACAGTTAAGAACTGGGTTGCCAAATTTAAAATGGGCCACTTCAGCACCAATGGTGAGGAACGTCCTGGACGACCGAGAGAGGTTGTTATTCTGGAGATCGTCGATGCTGTGCACAACCTCATACTGGAGAATCGGCGAATTTTAGCTAAAGGAATAGTAGACATCATGGGGATTTCTGGTGAACGTGTTTGTGTCATTATCCATGAACATTTGAACATGAAGAAGCGATCTGCAAAGTGGGTCCCCAAATGTTTGACAACAGATCAGAAAAGCATGCGAGTGAAAACTTCCCGGTCCATTTCTCAGCGGTTCCGGACGGATAAGAACTTCCTGGATCAACTGGTCACTATGGATGAGACCTGGATTTATTTGTATGACCCTGAAACCAAGGAGCAGTCAAAAAAGTGGAGGCACAGTGGTTCTCCTCGCCCAAAGAAGGTCAGCCACTAAGGTGATGGCATCTGTGTTCAGGGATAAGGAGGGTGTGCTGCTAGTGGACTACCTTCAAAATGGTTCCACCAACAATGCAAGGTATTACATTGAACTTTTGGACCAAGTGAAGGCAGCTCTGAAGGCCAAAAGGCACAGCAAGCTGTCCAAAGGAATCTTGTTCCTGCAAGACAACGCCTCCGCTCACACTGCACAAGCGACCATGGCAAAACTGGTGGAGCTAGGCTTCCAGCTGGTTGACCACCGACCTTATTTAACAGATCTAGCTCCCTCCGACTATCATCTGTTTCCAAAATTGAAGAAGCACCTCAAGCACACCAAATTTCACACCATTTCTGATGCCATGGCTGCTACGGATGACTGGTTTGAGGCACAACCGAAACCCTTCTTTTTGCAAGGCTTACAGAACTTGGAATACCTATGTAAGAAGTGTGTTGACATCAGTGGAGAGTATGTGGAACAAATGTAAAGTTTCATCTTCCTATCTCGTTTCTTTCTGGGTAAAACCAAAGGCTTATCAGCAGCCCCTCTTATATTCAGACCCCAGACCCCTAAATATATTGAGACCCCCAAACTTTATTAAGACCCTAGATTAGGCAAAAAAAATAATAGTTCCCAGCCCTTGCTCCCAGTATTACTGCACTGGTCCTCACACAGTCCAGTATCAGGATGTTAATTGCACCGCCACACAATATGTCCTAATGTTGGATGGCATCATGACCAGTGCAGTGGTGCTCAGAGCTGGACAAGAGTCAGGCGTGAGGAGGGTAAGTATACAGGCTGCTGTTTATTGGATTATTGGCAATAGATAATGGTTGATTTTGTTTTCTTGCTGTGCCTGTGCCCTATTTTTGGCCTCCATTCCCTGAAACAGGTTGAGAGGATACAATAGGGTGACTCCCTATAAAGTTGGGTGAGTTTTTTTTTTTTTAAATTGTTTTTATTGAAATGGTGACAAAGTCAGAAATAATCTAGTGCAGACTGACCTCGCAGGGCCACTTGATGTTTTTTTACAGAACACTACTAACATTATAATTAAGGCAGACAGTCTTAAGGAGTGAGCATTGCAAATCTGACATTGACGCAGGGCAAAAACAAAGGGTGAAGGGGGGGGGTAGGGATTTGGGTGAAACATGGGGTTGAGTAACAGGGGAAACATACGGCAAAGTGCTGATTATTCGAACGTTAAACGTAAGGCGGAGCCAAGCGAACCTCTGGTAGTTATTGTTGGCAGTCGGTTTCTTATTTAAAGATCTGGGTTTCCTCTGTCACCTTGAAATAGGATCCAGGGTGTCCAGAGGGTAGTAAAGTCGTCTCTTGAGCCGTTTTCCCAGGCCAATATCTCTTCAAATCTAAAAATTTGTGATACCTTCTCTAGCCATTGTGAGATTTGTGGGATGTCTTTTTTCAGCCAAAAAAGGGGGATCAGCAGTTTAGCTGCTGTGAGAAGGGTAGTTGTTAGATTTTTGTGGGATGGTTTAAATTGTTTAGTAGGTAGCCAGATGAGGACCTCCTCTGGCTTAATGGAGTATTTTGTGTGGCAGATTTTATTAATCAAATTGTTGACTGATTGCCAGAAGGGTTTGATTCTGGTGCAGTGCCACCAGATGTGTAGGGCAGTTCCTCTTTCTTCCCCGCATCTCCAGCATGTGTCTGATGTCTCCGAGTTCATTTTAGAGGATGTGACAGGGGTTCTATGCCATCTTGTTAAAATCTTATATGAGTTCTCTTGGACACGAACACATCTGGAGAATCCGTGTGAGTTTTTTAAAACTCTGAGAGTCTCTTCTCTATTTAGTGTTAGGTCCAGTTCTTTTTCCCACTCCCTGAGTGGGATTGTAAGAGAATGCCTTTGTAGAGTCGGGTAACCAACTTTTTAGGGCGGGAGGAAAGTGTGATGTATGCCTCAAACCAGAGGGGATCCCTCAGTTCTCCGGGGTAAGTGGATTGGAATCGCCTCAGGGAGTGAAAGAGGCCCACCCTGCTCAGGAAATCCAGTGGGACCTGTGGCAAGAGAGTGTCTAGTTGCGTCTGGTTGGTTAATTTGGGACCCTTTAGAATATCGTAAATTGTAAGGTCACCTAGCCTGTCCCATACCCCTTCCGTTCTAAGTGGTTTGTTTGCCAAAATGGCCGGTATCAGGGCGGCTGGAGTCATTGAGGGAGGGGGGATTTTTCTCCCGGTGCCCCCGATCTCACGAGTCTCAGTATTTTTATTGTACATTTCGTTATCGGGCTAAGATATGTATATTTACCGAGAGGAGGCCCGTTTAACCAGAGCAGTGCTTGGTTGTCCCTACCTAGCATCTCTTTTTCCATGTCCAGAGAGGGGGTGTATACTTCTATGTCCAGCAGGGAGATCCATCTGGCGCTGTGAATCGCCCTGTGGTAGAGCTGGAGATTCAGCAGTCCCGCACATCCTTGGGGGCATTTTTGTGTAAGAGTGGAGAACGCCAACCTTGGTTTGTGCCTATCCCAAATAAATCCCCTAAAAAGCTTATGTATGTGCGTGAAGAAAAAGCTCGGTATCTCTATTGGGACCGAGTGCAAAGTGTAAATTATTTGGGGTAGTATGTAGGTGGCAATAAGATTCTTTCTGCCCAGCCATGAGATCAGAAATATGTTGAATTGTGTGAGTTGGGTCTTCACTTTTTTGATGAGCTGGGCGAAATTGGCTTCGTAAAGCTCGGAGGGGTTAGCTGTTAAAGTGACGCCTAGGTACTTGATCTTGGATGTTGGCCCTTTAAATGCATATTGCTCCTTCAGTTTTTTGACTACTAGAGGTGGGGCAGAGATATTTAGTGCTTCTGACTTATTGTAGTTTATTTTAAAGTTGGACAGCCTGCCGAAGAGGTCGAACGTTCCCATAAGTGCTGCCATTGCCCTGGCCAGGTTAGTGATCAACACCAGGAGGTCATCGGTAAAAGCCGTGGTGGTGTGTGTCATGTCCCCTATGTTGAGGCCTATGATTTCTGAGTTTTGCCTAATTTCTTGTAGGAGGGTCTCCATTATCAGTATAAAAAGCGTTGGGGGTAATTTCTTATGGCAAGGGGCCTGGATAGCGTGCCATTTATTAAGACTCTGGCCGTTGGTTCTGTGTAAAGAGAGAGGATAGCTTTAATAAACATGGGCGGAAAGCCAAATTTGTTTAGGGCAGCCTCCATGTAGCTCCATTTAACTTTATCAAAGGCCTTTTCGGCGTCTGTAGAGAGCAGATCTAGGGGAAGTTTGTTTCGTTTAGCGTAATGGATAGTGTGAATTGCTCTAGTCGTGTTGAATTTGCCCTCTCTGCCCGGTTCAAAGCCGACCTGATCCGGGTTTATTAATTTTGTGAGAAAAGGGGTTATTCTTTGGGCTAATAATTTTGCCCATAGTTTAATGTCCGTGTTCAGTAAAGTAATTGGTCTATAATTGCTACATAAATTTGGATCTTTGCCCTCCTTTGGGATAAGTGAAATATGGGCTTCTAAGGATTGTTTAGGCAGATGCGATCCCGAGAGAAGGGAATTACAAAGTTTGGTTAGGTATGGAACCAGTGTAGTGGCAAATTTTTTATAGTATAAGATAGGGAGTCCGTCAGGGGCCGGGCTTTTCCCATTAGGTATAGAGGTCAGAACCTCCCTCACCTCGTCATCCGTAACTTGGTGCACAAGCAAGGAGGTGTCCTCCTCTGTTACACCTGGGAGATTTAAATTTTTTAAGAAGTTGAGCGTAGCCTCTTGTAATTCCTCAGTGCCTTTGTCTAGGTTATATAGGTCAGTGTAGTATTTTTCAAATATTGAGGTAATATCTTCAGTAGATGTTGCCATCTTGCCTGTGGGGGTCCTAATTTGGGAGATAAAGGCTTTCTCTCTTTGTTTTTGGATGAGTCTTGTCATTGTCTTTGATCCTCTGTCTCCGTGCACGTATATCTTATATTTAGCTGAGAGCAAGGTCTTTGCTGATTTTATATTTAGTACGTTTTTGAGTTTGTCTCTCAGGTTTATAAGTTCTTTTAGTGTTTTATCATCAGGGCTATTTTTATGAAGAGTTTCTTTATTTGAAATTTGGGCTAAGAGGGAGTTGATTTCTGCGTTCCTTTGGCGTTTGGTTCTGGTGCCTAGTGATATCAATTCCCCTCTTATGAAGGCTTTATAAGCTTCCCAGATAGTTGGGATGGGGATTTCGTGGGAATCATTGATTAAGAAAAATTCTTCCAATTTTTCGGTTAAGCTGGAGAGGTTTTCCCTCCCATTTATCAGCATGCAGTTTAGGCGCCAGTTCCATTCCTTCTTCGGCAGGCTGTCCACTATCAATGAAAGAGTAATAGGGGCGTGATCTGATATGGTGATTTGGCCGATGTCGGCCGCAGTGACTGAGTGTAGGAATTTGCCTGAGATTAGCAGGTAGTCGATCCGGTGATATGACTTGTGGACGTGAGAAAAGTATGTGTATTTTCTAAGGTTGGGGTTTTTCAGTCTCCAGGCATCTCGCGGGTTCAAGTCTGCCAATAGGCTCCTTAATCTGCGGACCCAGCTGCAGGGGACCGCTGCGGTGTTTGAAGTTGTATCGATTGCGTGCTCTAAAGCTAAGTTAAAATCGCCGCCGACCACCTGCAATCCCTCCGCGAATTCTCTAAATTTAGCTAAGACCCGGGTGAGCCACTGGACCTGATTTTTGTTTGGGGCGTACAGATTGGCCAGTGAAACCTGTCTGTGGGCTATTGTACGTTTTAAGAAAACATATCTCCCACCTGGGTCTTGTTCCGACCCCGTGGGCATGAAGGGGACGTTTTTGTCAATTGCGATGGTGACACCTCTAGAAGCTGAGGAGTGTGTGCTATGGTGCCATTGATTATATTTGTAAGTTGGGAGTCTAGGGACATGCTTATGGCGGAAGTGAGTTTCTTGAAGAAACAGTACTTCCGGAGAATGTTTTTTCATAAGGTTTAGAGTCTGGGATCTTTTTTGGGGGTTGTTCCAGCCCCTGACATTAAATGAGGTGACTTTAAAGGGGTTGTCTCGAGGAAGCAGTGAAATTTTTTTTTTGCCCAGTCCCCCTTATTAAGCATACATTACTAAGCCCCCCTGTAAATGACTTTTCTAGCCGGTTTCTACTTACAGTTCCAGCGTTTCAGCAACTTCTAAAAAGTTTCCCCAAGATGGCCGCCGGCTCTTTTCCCGTCGCTTGCTGTAGCCTGACGTGCGCGCTCCCGAGACGCTACCAGCTGTGTCTCCCTGACAACCAGATGCCCTGCAGCCGCCGACTGGACCCACCGCAGCCACCGACCGGACCCACCGCAGCCGCCGACCGGACCCACCGCGGCTGCCGACCACGGCACACGCTCTTGGGCCACAGTCACCCACCGCCAGGCAGCAGGTAACCGGCGCTAAGCCCCGGCTCCCCAGCGGTAGGCCCCGGCTCCCCAGCGGTAGGCCCCGGCTCCCCAGCGGTAGGCCCCGGGGCCCAGCGGTAGGCCCCGGGGCCCAGCGGTATGCTCTGGGGCCCAGCGGTAGGCTCCGGGGCCACAGCGGTAGGCTCCGGGGCCCAGCGGTAGGCTCCGGGGCCCAGCGGTAGGCTCCGGGGCCACAGCGGTAGGCTCCGGGGCCACAGCGGCAGTCCGTCACTCGTCACCCCCGTCAGTCCGTCACCCATCACTTACCTGGGCGGCTTCTAGGCACTGCTGGGCGGCTTCTTGGCTGGGCTGCTGGGCTGGGCTTCTCGGCTGGGTGGCTCAAGTTTCTGCACCTTCCTCTAACAGAGGATGGTAGCAGAATGGCCGCTCCAGCACGCTCCCAAGAAGATACAGCTCGTCTGCGCATGCGCAGAAGAGCTGTAGCGGCGAGCACACTGAAGCGGCTCGTGCTCAGAGCAGAAGACCTGACTGCGCAAGCGCGTCTAAAAAAGCAAGCCGCCAGCAAAATTAGACGGAACCATGGAGACGAGGACGCTAGCAACGGAGCAGGTAAGTGAATAACTTCTGTATGGCTCATATTTAATGCATGATGTATATTACAAAGTGCATTAATATGGCCATACAGAAATGTATAACCCCACTTGATTTCACGAGACAACCCCTTTAATCTCTGCCATAGTCTATCTCCAGGGAATTTATTCTGGGGTCCGGCTCTGCTCCACCTCCGTACAATGAATAGAACATAAGCTTGCTGCCTAAACAAGGGATAACAGAAAAGTGAAACTCCACGTAAAGTGGGTAATAGAGGAAACATATCAAGCACGGGGAAGAGGGAGGGCCGTACCCACAGGGGCCCCGGGTCTGTTCCTCGGTCAGACCACAGGGTGGGGATAGAACCCCTTGGCTTCTCCCCTTCTCCATGGAGTTGGGGGGGGGGAGGGTTGGACGCACACCTTTTTAAAATGGGTGCGACCCCCGAAGGCCACGTGAATCACTAATCGCAAACTTTTCAAACAATAGTTAGCAAACACAGAAAGTACATATAAATGTGCAATTTAAATTGTCGGCAAACCAGTTAGCCATCAGTAGATTTAAGCCATGTGACCCTGCCTGGTGTCGGGGAACTCAACACCGGAACTCATAACATAGTAACATAGTTCGTAAGGCTGAATGAAGACAATGTCCATCTAGTCCAGCCTGTCTAGCCTCCTGTTTTGTTGATCCAGAGGAAGGCAAAAAACCCCAAGAGCAGAAGCCAATTAGCCCTTTTGGGGAAAAAATTCCTTCCCGACTCCCTAATGGCAATCAGACTGTTCCCTGGATCAACGCCTAATAGTTCCTACCTGCCTGTATACCCGGATTAACAAATAATCTTAGATTTATAGCCTATAATATCCTTCCTCTCCAGAAAGACATCAAGTCCCCTTTTAAACTCCTCTAAGGATTTTGCCATCACTACGTCCTCAGGCAGAGAGTTCCACAGTCAAGCTGCTCTAACAGTAAAGAATCCCTTTCTATGTTGGTGATGAAACCTGCTTTCCTCTAAACGTAGCGGATGTCCTCTTGTTACCGTTTCAGTCTCGGGTATAACCAGATCCTGGGAGAGATCCTTGTATTGTCCCCTCATGTACTTATACATGGTTATTTGGTCGCCTCTTAACCTTCTTTTTTCTAGAGTAAATAGTCCCAATTTGGATAGCCTCTCTGGGTATTCCAGTCCCGTCATTCCATGTCTTAGTTTAGTTGCCCTTCTTTGAACCCCCTCCAATACCGTAACATCTTTCCTGAGCATCGGTGACCAGAACTGTATGCAGTATTCCATGTGAGGCCTGACAAGTGCCTTATATAATGGAAGGATAATGTTCTCGTCCTTCGCCCCTATACCTCTTTTAATGCATCCGAAAACTTTACTTGCCTTTGCAGCAGCTGATTGGCATTGGTTACTCCAGTTTAGTCTATAGTCCACTAGTACCCCCACTTCTTTTTCCATATCACTTTTCCCTAGCAGTACCCCATTAAGCGAATATTGGTAACATCCATTCTTGCTGCCCATGTGCATAACCTTACATTTATCAACATTGAACTTCATTTGTCATTTTCCTGCCCAAGCCCCCAGCTTATCTAGGTCCATTTGTAGCTGCACATTGTCCTCCATTGCATTAATTATATTGTATAGTTTTGTGTTATCTGCAAATATTGAAATTTTGCTGTGCAGCCCCTCTATCAGGTCGTTGATAAATATATTGAACAGAATGGGGCCCAATACTGAACCTTGTGGCACCCCACTAGTGACTGTGGCCCAATCGGAGTATGAGCCATTTATTACCACCCTCTGCTTTCTATCATTGAGCCAATTTTTAACCCAATTACAACTCAACGGTGATATTGCTATTGAGTCCTGAGTGGGTTATGAAGCTGAGTCTTTGCGGCGTGGGCAGGGGGTGCCAGGCGAGGCAGGGAGATCTGTAGGGGGAGAAGGAGGGGGGGGGGGAGAAGAGTGGGGGGGGGGCAGAGTCCGAGTCCCCCCTGGCACCGGGGTGAAATATTCAGGGTTGTGACCCCGCTTCCAAAGTCTTTTACCTGTTCAGGTCCCTTCTTCGTAACAGCGAGGTAGATAGTGAGCGTCCTCCTCTCCCCTCTCTGTCCCAGGTGCCGGTAGCATCAAGAATCTAGATGTCGGAGGAAGAGGTGTGGAAAAAGTGGGAGGAGGGGAGTGGGAGCAAAGGGGGGGTAGGTTTCCCCGATCGTCCCGTAGCGAATGGTGGAAAACAATAATAGTCAGTCTATCTTAGATTTCGGTTTGTGTTCTTTTTTTGTGTCTCGGTGTCCTGGGGGGCTTGTTGATTATCTGATTATCGGGCTTCTTCAGCAGAGGCAACGGGGTTTTTGACTGGCAGGGTAGCCAAGATAGTATTTCAATAGGAGGGATCTCGAGTCTCTCCCACACCTTCCCAAGGTCATTCGGTGTTCTAATAATTATTTGTTGGCCATCTTTAAACGTTGCGAGTCCGAACGGGTAGAGCCATCTCACTGGTAGCTTCCTTGCTCGGAATGCTTCTGTTAAGGGCTTTAATATGCGCCTTTTTGCCAGGGTACTGGGGGCAATGTCTTAGAACAAAAGGATTTTGTTCCCTTCATAAAGAATTTCTTTTGCTTCCCTAGCATTCTGGAGGATCGCAGAGGTGTCGAGGTAGTTCAGTAGGCCACAGATGACGTCTCTTGGGGGCTCCAGTGACGGGGGTTTTGTTCTCAGGGCTCTGTGAATTCTCTCTCCATTACAATATTCTCCGCTCTATCTTCTCCAAGAAGCGATTGAAATATCTGTGAAGCGGCAGAATTTAATGCCTCCGGAGCTATGGATTCTGGTAGGCCTCTGAAGCGGATGTTTTTCCTCCGGCTTCTATTTTCTTGATCTTCTATTAGAAGCATTGCCTGATTTACCTGGTCTTGTTGCTCCGCCACCGTGGACTGAAGAGCCAAGTTATGCTGAATCAACTCTTGTTGGGTTGTCTCTAGATCTTCAACCCTGTGGCCTATTTGTTTTACTTCAATTTTTATATCGGCTAGTTCTTTTAGGACTGGAGAGATGGCTTGGGTAAGAATTTTTTTTAGGAAGGAGCGAGATATTGGGTCCCTGTCGAGTTCCTCGTTGTGATCTGCAGCGGCCGAGAAACTTTCCCTGACCTTTACCGACCCCAATTCCGCATCCAGTTATGGGGAAACTACAAAAACAATTGACCAATTATGTCTGAAATGGAAAGCCTCCTAGAATATCTCTATCTGTCTTATCCTTACATAAAACTCAGGGAGGAGTCGATATGCCAAACTCAGAGGCATACCGTAATGCCTTACCCTTAAATCAATCCATCGATCAGCTGGCCCAATCTAGAATTAGAAATAGCTGATTTTAAACCCTTGTCTTCCCTGATTTATGTGAAAATCTTGGCAGTTACGTTTCCTTCCCCCAAGACGAAGCTGGACATTCCCCCCCTGTCATTACTAATTTTGAGATAAAGGTGCAGGAATGATGCCAACGGGGCAGCGAGAGGGAGGTACTAAGGTCTGTTTCCCAATGTTGCATAAAGGTAAGTTTGGATCCCGGTGGGGGTTTATTCATACAAGCATACAGTTAGGATATCATACCTGATCGGAGCGATGACCAGATACAAGATCTCTGGAATGCTGTGGGGGTTTATTGGGGATCTTTTTAATGACGATACTCTTAAACCTTTTCTGTCCCTAGTTGATGAGTTCGACCGATCTAAAACAGATATGTTTCATTATTTCCAAATACGTTCACTTCTCCATTCAGTCTATTTACATAAAGTTAGATTCCTGAAAGCAGTCGCATTGGGGCTATCAGGTGCTAGCCAAACAACAAAATCAAAAACCAGGACTTCCTATGACTATATGGTGGGAGATCTGAAAATGGGGAAAATATGTCATCTTTTAAACTGGGAGAGAGATTATGGAATGAGAATCTCATTAGAAGAGTGGGTGAACGCTTTCAAGTGGGCAAAACAGGCTTCTAGATGTGCAAAATCAATAGAAACATACTTAAAAGTATTAACTAGATGGTGCCTCACACCCTTGGAACTCAAGAACAGACACTTGGCCTCAGAGGCTCTTTACTGGGGAGACTGCGGCCAGGAGGCATCTCTCTTACATATTTTTTGTTCTTGTCCGTTAATCTCACCCTATTGGAGAGAAGTTTATTCTATCTTCACAAGATAGTCAGCATGCAATGGTGCGGTGCACTAATACAAGCTTCTCTGGAGAGAGGGTAGAAAAATGTGAGCAAAAACAATAAACAAGAAAACTGGTAGCAACTTCAAGTAGACTCTTGAGGCACACATCTTAAACATTGCAATAACTTTTAATAACTTGGAACTGGTAGGACACTCTGAGTAGTCTCTCAGGGCAATAAGCTTGGTTACGGCAAATGTTGCAATAAATAAAGGTACTCCTGAATCCATAGGATTGATAAACTGAAGCTTGTAGAATAAGTTCATTCCAGAAATCTTGGTGCTGGTAGGCCACATGTGGTCCTCATGTGGTCCTAGTGGATCTTCTTAGGCCTGTAGGTAAAGCTTGTAAGCCTCTTCTGGGACTTGGTGATGGTGATGGAGAAGCTGGTGTGGAGTTGGATGAATTAGATAAACTTGAGGGTGAAGAACTTAAAGCTGAGCGATTTGGCGAGATTTCTGTGGAATTGAGTGGTGGTGCTTGATATATTAGACATGGGAATGGATTCAAGTACCAGAGCAATTGATTTTCCAGGCTAAATGGAAATTAACATTCTTGGGCTGATTGGTAAGTCGATTTGGTGTTTTCCTCTACTTCTTCTCCTTCTGAATCTGTAGGTGAAGCATGTTGGGCACAGCAAATTTTAAGATGGTTACGGCAGACAACTTGAATTTTTCCATCCGGATGGGCTATATGGTAAAGTCCTTTTTTCTGGAGATGGCTGTTATGATTGTATAGGCGTTGAGTTCGCAACAGGTATCTCATTTTCTGGTATGGTGTTCTTTCCTTAGCCAAACCCGATCAATTGTGATTATCTGATGAGGATGGGGGAGGGGTGGGGAGAGGGTTATGAGGTTTCTATCTATCTGATAGATATGTGATTATCTGATGAGGATGGGGGAGAGGGTTATGGGGTATCTATCTATCTGATAGATATGTGATTATCTGATAAGGATGGGGGAGGGGATTAGGGAGAGGGTTAGGGAAAGTCGGGGAGGCAAGAGGTTTTAGCTGTCGTCCGATGTCTTGGGTTTGCAGCAGGCAAATAGATTTCTGACGGCTCTAAACAAAGAAGAACACAAGTGTGAGACTTTAAGAGAGAAGACTGGTCTTGTGAGAACAGTAGTGACTGGGGAATCGGCTTTATACTGGAGGAAAGGGGGGTCAGGCGAGGGGTCTTGTGGGTGCAGAAGCTGGAAGTGCAGGGTCAGAGACGCCATGACATATATAAGGCTTCAACTCCAGGTAACAGAATAAACCAATATGAGGGTTCAGGGGGTGCTTGTCCCCCATTATCCTTCCCTACAAGGACTAGATGTACTTATCACTGTCTCAGCAGGTTGTGGTTTTATCTAATGAACATGAATCTTGTCATTATATGCTCATATACCGCACAACATGTAACTGACAGTATACAGTAGTATATACTGAGCACAATACCGGTGGCCAATGGAGACTTGGGCGGTAGAGAAGTGCGGCTACTGATGGCAGTAAGGGGCTTCCTGTATTCGATGGATAGGAGAGAAGTGTCAGGGGGGACGTAGAATCCACAACACACATGTGAACATAAGCTGCAGGACATAAAGAATGAATGAATGAATGAATGAGTCTTGTACTCACCTGTGGAATCTTCTCCATCTGCTGTCTTTTTTGATGTTTTTGCTGCTGGAAGAAAATATGATGAGAAACCAAATGTCCAAAAGCCAAACTAAAGCCTTCTATTCTGTGGCCGCCCCTGCCGTACCGTGAACTAATGATGTCATTGTTGTAATGCTTGTCTATTATTTCCCCATCATGTCCGCCCCTTGTTTCTGAAGTGTGATTTCTGATGAGGGAGTGTGGGGGGATGTCCAGGAGGATGAGCCCAGATATTGGGGTAACAGTCACTGCTGTGGGGTCCTACAATGAGATCCATCTCATCATGTATCCTGCCTCATCCTCCTCATCATCACCCTCCAATTCCTCATTCTCCTCCATGTTTATCCCATCCGTATCCTTCTCCATCCTATTATAGACACTTATTAATCACCATGACATATCTGTAATGTAGTGTAATATGTGGTGTCTTATACAATAAGCCCGCTGTAGAGGATTCTCTACTTACACAGTGATGGGATGAGGTTCAGTCATTGATGGATCATTAACTGAACTGCTTTCTTCTTCTTCTTCTTCTTGTTTTTCCACCTCTTTATCTTCTTTATTACTGAATAAAACATAACATATGTATATTATAACCATAAATATCTGTCATGCCATGTAATATGTGTATTTATACAATGAACACATTGTAGATGATTCTCTACTTACATGCTGGTGTTCTCTGGTGGCATTATCATGGACTCAGTGACCAGTTGGTCGGGTTGGTCACCTCTATTGTCTTTCTCGTCTTGCTCTCTATTGAACAACATATAACATATACATAAATTTAGTTCTAGACGCTAATGGGACCAGAGGATAATATGATAACTGCAAGTATGAAAAGGAAAGTCTATAGGTGGCCGGGTTCAGGCCGGTCTCACATGGATGGGTTGGATTCTGCATGTGGGACCCCGCAGTGGAACCCGACTCTGACCGCAGCTGGCGACCCTGCGTACCTGGTGTTCCTTTACTGCGGATGATCGCTGACGCTCACCGTCGGTCATGCACAATATTAATTTTCCTATGCCGACGCTAGGCGATGTCTCGGGTACCCACAGCCTATCCACAATGTCAATTGCAGATGGGCCGTGGATTAGATGGCTTCCATTGACTTCAATGGAAGCAGTCCGTGAGGAGACCACCCAAAAATAGAACATATTGCGATTTTATTTTCACCTGCGGAAAACGCAATCGCTGCCCGCTTATTTGGGCGGATATGCAAAGGTTTTATTTTTTAGTGTGTGGAAAAGCGCGGGTCGTCTTCTGTGAATGTGTTTCGTGTAGCGACCGACACATCAGCTATTAACTATCTGTCATGTAGTGGAATATATGGTGTCTGTATGCAATAAGCACTTCGCAGATGATTCTGTACTTACATACTGACGGCATCGGTGGAGTCGGTGGTGATTCCGCTCTCCGGTTCAGGACTGATGGAATGAGATCCGGTCCGGGGGGAGTCGCTGACTTGTGTGGTGGTCTCATTCTGATTGCGTCTGTTGAACAACATATCACATATATATTAATTAATTCTGGCAGCTAATGTGACCAGAGGCTGATATGATAACTGGAAGCTTGAATAGAAAATCTATAGGTGATTGGGTTAACCCTTCTGGACTGGTCTGTTTTGGACTTTAAGAACGCAGCGATTTTTGCTATTTATTCATTTCCACGCTCTGAAGGCTCCTTCAGATTAGCGCTATTTTCGCGCTGCTAATAGGAACTAAAAGGTTCCTATAGAAGCGTTCACACGGATGATTGTTAGACATGCTAAATTAGGGCATCTAACAGAGATAGGACATGCGTGGCTACAAGGTCTGTGGTGCGTGATACGATAGGACCCGTCCTATCTGTGCTGCGAGCTGTGCAGGAGTTTTCATTGACTTCTATGGGAGCAGGAGTTTATGGAAACTCCTGCGCTGGGACTAGATTCCCCGCTGCTTACAGCAGGACATTTACCGCCTGCTGAAAGGAAGAACTTTTTAAATGTCTGAGTCCTCTGAATGTGGATCTGCAGCATTTTCTCGAGAGGGTCTCTGTTTTGGTGTCGCCGGGGAGCTGTATTTCTTTTTTAGGTATTTATCCATCTCCGCTTGGCTTTTGTTGGGTTTGGACGCTTCAGCGGGATCTTTACTTTTGTCTTTCCCAATTTTCACCATCTTACGGAGGTGTTGGTTGTGTGTCGTTGTGGTTTGTTAACTTAGGATTATGTGGCCGTGTGGTGTAGCTCTGTGTCTGCTGTTAGTGTTCACATGCATCTCAGGGGTCTATTATTGCATTGTGAAAGATTAAGTGCCCATTTTAGGCCCTCCTCGCCCCCTTAGCCCAGAAGCACGTTTCGTTGGGTTAGGCGTGCGTAACCGGTGTTTAAGTTTGCTTGAGAATGGTTAGAGCTCCCAGTCATCGTGTCTGGTTAGGTGCTTAGGTGAGCGGGGAGTGGAATATAGAGGGAGCCCCACTTATAGGCAGGGTGCGCTGTGAGGTATCCGATGGCGTCTGTTGTCTGTTATCAGGGTAGAGCAGGCTGGCGGGCAGTGTCCGTGGTGGTGCGTTTATCAGTGTTCACACACCAGACTTCAGAACCTATTGGGCTCAGCAATTTGTGTTGTGGGGGGGCTGAATGTTGGCTATCTGCCAGTGGGGGTGCTAGGTCTGTTCTGGGCGCAAAAGCCCTTCAGCAGTCCCCAGGTGCAAGTGTGGAGAACTTATATGGTAGCAGCAGGGGAGGGGGTCAGTTCTGTGTGCTGGTTGTGTCTCCCCCTTCTTTGTCCCGTTGCTTCAAATGCGCTGTTCTCTCCCGCTCCCTCACACTCCGATATTGTGTGCGCGCGCAGGGGGGGGCGACCCCGCCGTGGGCCCTCCTGTGCTCCCCTGTTAAGTTCTGCTGCCTTCTACCTCCGGTGGCATGCCCGCCGTTCGGATTGTCTGCGCCGACCGCCCACGCCTGGAAATCTAGGCCGGGGATGCGGCCGTCTGAGTAGGCCCCGCTCGCGACTTTCACCGCGGTGGGTCGGAGCGGTGTCAAAATGCTCCTCCGGTGGTCGGGAGCTCAGCAGTAAGGTAATCTGCGCTGTTAGGGCCTCCGGTGAGGTGTTATGGGCCATTTTCTTCCGCTGCTTTAGGGAGCTCGGCAGGCTGTGTCCTCCTTCCTGCACGGCTGGCTCCGCCCCCAAAATTGGGTGAGTTAACATATCTGTGTCATTGCTATATGACTGTTGTCATATGAATGGAGCTAGATGCTTTTGATTAAGTGCCAGTATTTCTTTGGCAATACAGTATAGTGCAATAACTTGCAACATTGCTGGAGCAGAACAACCTGCACTGCTCTAGTTGAATGGCTGTGTTCTTCAAAAGAAGACAAAGTTAAAAATAAAGTTATAAAAGAAACTAGAGAAATTCTAATTGCAGACTGACAATAAGGCCAGGACATGCCCTATAACACAACGAGGCATAAGACAAGAACTTGACACACCAAACATATTAGTAGAATAATTTGCTTTGTGAGCGGGAGCAATCTGCTAATAGCTAAGAGAACAGGCATAATGTGTGAAATGAGGCTCCTCATGCTTTGATTTCATTTGGCTTCCCGTCATTATTATCACATCAATCCAGCTCATAAAGAGAGCAATTCAGGTAATCGTACTTGACTGTGTATGCAGTCCCAGTAACAAAGGTGAATGCATGCTTTATATCAAATGGGAGGAAAATATATGCTATGACTTAGAGGCTCTGCAAAATGTTTGCTTGATGGATACAAACCTCTAAACAATGGATGTATGATAGCTAAGCTAAACAAAGAGGCTCAGGGTACTTTTATATGGGACAGCTGTCAAGTGCAGAAGTCCCCCGTTCCAATGACTATCACTCTTGTGCTTTCATGCAGGTGCGCTAATCGTTCAGTTGATGCAGGCGAAGCACGCCAGAGATCTCTTCAGGTCACCCGCCTCCATTCACTGTGAACAGACAGTCAGTCCAAGATGAACGACTGCCTGTTTATACTGAGCAAGAAATCACTCACTAGTTGTTTTGTTTCAGTGAGCCAAAACGAAGCAACTAGTGAGTTATGAGCGATTCGTCACTCAATACCCTGTCGGGTCTGGCATTTTCAGAGGACAACTATCACACAACCTAATGATAAGCTTTAAGGAACAAGCAATTTTTATTGTCACATTACAAGAGCCAGAACTTATTGACATAGCTGTATGAGGGCTTGTTTTTTTTTGGGATGTGTCATATTTTTTAATTGCACCACTCTGGGTAATATATAATGTGTTATATAACTTTTATTACATTTTGGGGGTGGGGAGGGGGGAGATAGAAAAAATGCCAAATTATTTTTTGTTTTTATGGCATTCACCATTTGCTAAAAATAAAATTACAACTTTCTTAACTAGATCAGCACAATTACTGTGATAGCTTATTATTTTTTACTACTTTTGCACAATAAAAACATGTTTTTAAAGAAAAACAATTGAATTGCCGCATTTTAAAAACACAAAAATTTTCATTTTTCCGGTTTAAGAGCTACATAAGATCTTGTTTTTTTGCGGAAAGAGTTGTAGTTTTTATTATTACCATTTTGGGTGACTGTTGTATTGCTTTTTATTACATTTTTTTGTGAGGCAAGGAACTGAAAAATAGCAATTCTGTCCTTTTTAAAAGTAGCAAATTATTTTCATTGTTTAGGTCATTTCAAACACAGTAATACCTATTATTATGCTAATACACTAAAAACGCTCACTGTTGCCCTCATCCACTCTTGGCTCGATTATTGCAACTCGCTGCTAATAGGCCTCCCCTGCTCCAGACTCTACCCCTCTCCAATCCATCCTGAATGCGGCAGCCAGCCTCATATTTCTGTCCAGCCGCTACTTGGACGCCTCTGCCCTGTGCCAGTCACTGCACTGGCTGCCCGTCTAAAACAGAATACAATTTAAACTCACTACTGTGGAGGGTTAATCTGTTCAAACAGACTGGTCAGTTATGTTGTCCGGTTCCAAATTGACCTAAGCAGGAGCGCTCCTTGAGAGTCAAAGTACTGACCATACACGGTATATGGTGAAGTAATGAACTCTGAGTTTATTATTGGCATAGTCTCAGTCTTTATAGAAGATCGCCCACGCAGGGACGCGACCTCTGGTAATACAGGGAATAACCTCGTGATTTTACATACATTCTGACAAAAACCTTGTGACTTAATCCTTGTGATATATGACATTCAAGAAATAGCTGATTTCGCATGACTTTTAGACAACATATTAATTTTAGACAGAGAGCTGACAACTTCTTTGCGGTTAGGCTATGTCTTACTACATTTATGAACATCTGCTCTTGTGACTTCCTGATTCCACTTCGGTCAGACGTAGACCTTCAGTGTAGACAGAAAACCACAAAAACAGTCATGACTTCTGTTACACATACAATATATTGCTAAAATATTCATTTTGCTAAAATAGATTGATATATATTCATTTTTGATAAGCGACATATATTAATTCCTTTACAGCCCCTCTTGGCCCTTATCATTCCCCCATTTTGGACATCAGGAAGACACACGCAGGGTCCAGTTCTATTTTGAAAAGTCATAGTCGAGGTAGGTCCTATTGGTCGACTAGTCCATATAAGGCGTCTCTAGTATGATGTTACAATACTAGTAGCGTGCACAGGTACGCACGGCAGGGGATTCCCTAATCTTCACCCACACCAATGTCCCTCCTGGAGATAGTCCTAGTGGTGAACACGTCCAGGTCGCGTTACCCTGACCCTACACTACCTAGTGACAAGACTGGAAGGAACCGCTGTATGTTCTGCCTTCATCCAGCAGGGGTCGGCCTACACAGGGGCTGCAAAGGCTTTTGCCGTACATTTGCTCACACAAGAGATTATGACTTTGATTATTATATATATACACAACAGCATGACAATTATGGGAATTTTGAGGCTGAGTTGATCCAGAGGAAGGCGAAAACCCTTTTAGGAAAAAGCCAATTATCCTTGTGTAAAAGGGAAAAATTCCTTCCTGACCCCAAATATGGCGATCGGAACAAGTCCCAAGATCACAGCCGACATCTGACTTTTTAAAATGTATTATTGTTTTCCTGAATCTAAACAAATCTTTTACCATTTGTTTGTGTGAAATATAAAGTGTATGTTCGACCGCATCACAATAGGAACAATATTCATATGCATTAAGAAAGGTATTTTCCTGAATAACATTGCTCTCTTCCACATCACTATCGTTATGCACTATTGAATATATATCGCGAAGTGTCTTTATTGGAGTGGGGATAGACAGTAAGCAAGTCCGTAAAATATCTTCCCCACTCCGAAGGTTGGGCATGCACATATGGGAAATATTCAGTACGTCTTTTGCAAAGTATTCCCACATGTTGGGGTGTCCTTCCGCCCAAACAGTCCATCTTCTTCTTACATCGACAGTTGATGAGGAATTGTCCCGAAAAGAGAGTAGTCCAAGAAAACAAAGGGTAAATAATACACCTATCCAGACTATCAATGCTGGTGTCCAGGTTGCCATCCCCCTCCCCCACCCTGGGTTGGGCTTACTCTCCACCCCCCTCGTGGTGCTGAGGCGTTGGAACTTTCTTGCAGTGTGAGGCATGGATCTAACTGGGTTTGCCTTCTAGCTTGACCGAGGTGGGAGTGGTTAACAGCACTTGGTATGGTCCGTCAAAGCGAGGTTCCAAAGTCTTTCTGACGTGTCTCTTTACCACCACCCAATCTCCGGGATTCAGAGAGTGGGATCCTTCCAAACTATCAGGGTCTGAAATAGAAGAGAAAACTAGGTCGTGCGTTATTTTTAGCTTTTGGCATAAGTCCTGCACAAAGGAAGTAACTTTATCATGACCCAGGGATAGAGCTTGGGGGTGATACAGTCCTAACCTAGGCACGGAGCCAAAGAGAATCTCATAAGGAGACAGTCCTGTTTTCCTATTTGGCGTGGTTCGTACTGAGTAGAGTGCCAGAGGTAGGCACTCGGGCCAAGGTTTTCCTGTTTCAACCATGGCTTTCTGTATCTTAAGTTTGAGGGTGCCATTGAGTCTTTCTACTTTTCCGGAGCTCTGCGGATGGTAGGGGGTGTGAAAGGCCTGCTCTACTCCTAAGGCGGACATGACTTCCTTCATTACCTCACCAGTGAAGTGAGTACCACGGTCGCTCTCAATGGTCTCTGGTACCCCAAATCTGCACACTAACTCTGACACAAGTTTTTTTGCAGTGGCCTGGGCGGTGGCCTTCGTGACCGGGTAGGCCTCAGCCCACCCAGAAAAGAGGTCAATGCATACCAGGACATACTCATACCTTCCTGACCTGGGCAGCTGGATGTAATCTATCTGTAGTCTCTGGAAGGGGTACAAAGGTCGCGGAGTGCACTTCCGAGGGGTCTTTACTACTTGACCGGGGTTGTGTAGTGCACAGATTTCACAAGCCTTGACGTATGCCTTTGCCATCCTGTCAAATCCCGGAGCGTACCACATTTTCTCCACCAGGGCTACCATGGCATTACGAGAAGCGTGCACCTTTCCATGAGCCAAAAGGGCCATACTAGGATAGGCAGCCGCAGGTAAACACATACGGGAACCCATCATCCAACCTTCATTTCCTTTTACTGCCCCTGCACTTGCCCAGCACTCCTGCTCTTGCCCTGAGGGGAGTAGGTCCACCTCCTTCTGTGGTGGGACAGAGAGGGTCTGGTCCTTGGCAGGGGGATCAGGATCCTCCTCCGCTGGGCAGGACCTGGTCTGAACTCTGCACACGGGTGCCCTCCAGTCCAGCAGGGCTGCAGCCTTAGCTGCTCCGTCTGCCTTCTCGTTGCCTCTGCTTTCCAAGGAGTCCCCTCGGGTGTGTGCCTTTACCTTTATTATGGCTACCTGCTTCGGGAGCATGATAGCTGACATTAAACTACTTACTGCCTCACCATTCTTTATCGGTCTGCCTTGAGCTGTTAGGAAGCTCCGCGCGCACCAAATCGGCCCATAGTCATGCGCAACGCCAAACGCGTACCTGGAGTCCGTGTAGATATTAGCAGTGACTCCCCGGGCTAACTTGCAGGCCTCGGTCAGAGCGCACAGCTCCGCTTCCTGTGCTGACATATGTGGGGGCAAGGCGCGGCCTATCAGTACTTCATTCATTGATACTACAGCAAACCCTGTCACAAATCTGCCCATCTCATTCTGGTATCGTGATCCATCCACAAACATTTCAAGGTGGGGGTTCAGGAGAGGCTTATCTGTGACATGAGCAAATCCAGCTGTCTCCTGCTCCATCAGAGCAGCACAGTCATGCTGGTGCTCGGTGTCAAAAGCTTCCTCTTCGCCTAGGGAATTGACAAAAAGTTGATCCCCTGTGCTTACTCCCCCTTTTGAATCAGTGTCACCTAATGGCAGTAAGGTGGCCGGATTCAAAGTTGTGCAACGTTGAAATGAGACATTGGATGAAGAGTGTACTGCAAGTTCCATTTTAACCTGTCTAGCAAGAGACAGATGTCTACGGCTCACCTGTGTCAGAATTCCATGTACGTCATGGGGCGTGAGGACCACAAGAGGGTAGTCTAGGACCACCTCAGAAGCTTTCTCAAGTAGTGCTTGTACAGCCAGAACTGCTCTTACACAGGAGGGTGAACCCCTGGCTACTGCATCAAGATGTGCACTGTAGTATGCTACAGGGCGCTTTTTGTCACCATGCTCTTGTGTGAGGACGGCAGTAGCATGTCCCGCCATCTCAGTCACGAACATCTGGAAGGGTTTATCATAGTCTGGCAGACCCAGTGCTGGAGCACTGGTGATCTGTATTTTCAGCTGGTGAAAAGCTGACTCGGCTTCCGGAGACAAAGCAAATGGCTTGGAACTCAGGCAGTCGTACAGAGGCTGCATGGTCATGGAGGCAGAGCGAATCCACGGTCGACAATATGAAACTAACCCCAGAAATGTCCGCAACTGAGCATGGGAGGCGGGGAGTGGCATGTCCTCCACCACCTTGGTACGTTCTGGCGTGAGGTGTTTTGTACCAGGACCTAGGCAGTGACCAAGAAACACAACATGAGATTTGCAAAACTGTAATTTGTCTTTACTGGCTTTACACCCGCTGTCTGCAAGAAAACAAAGGAGGCTGAGTGAGGCCGCAACACAGGTAGGTCTGTCCGGTGCACACAGTAGGAGATCATCAACATACTGAAGCAGGGCCACACCTGGTGGGACCGTCCATGCATCAAGTACAAGCCTCATACATCGGGCGAATTGATTTGGGCTGTTTTGTGCCCCTTGTGGTAGGACAGTCCAACAGTACTGTTTTCCTCGGAACGTGAAGGCAAACAGGTACTGGCAATCGGGGTGGAGCGGGACGGACATAAATGCATTGGCGAGATCGATCAGAGTGTACCAACAGGTTGCGGATGGTATGGTGGACAACAGAGTGTAAGGGTTGGGGACCAAAGGTGTTTCTAGGATGGTCACCTTATTGATTTCTCTTAGATCGTGAACCATCCGGTAGGTATCAGGTTCACCTTTCTTCCCAACCGGGAAAAGTGGCGTGTTAGCGGGTGAGACGCAAGGTTTTAAAGCATTCAAGGCACATAACTCTGTAATAGTGGAGGCTATTGCATCTTCCTGTGCCATGGCTAGGGGATACTGGCGGATCATGGGGGCTTTTTCCCCATCTTTGAGATATACCATGACTGGGGGTACGTGGAGATGGCCCAAGTCTGTCTTCCCTTTTGCCCAAAGGGTCTCTGGCACTGCTGAGAGAACCTGTGTATCTTCTGGGGTCAACACATATACAGTACAAGAAGGAGGCGGAGTGACCAAGTCTGCTGCCATGAGACAGAATACTTGGTGGTCGGCCGCAGAGGTACTGACATGAGCCTCACCGGAAGGATGGAGCTGAATACAGCACCCCAGGGGTCCCATCACATCGGTTCCCATGATGCAATCCCCAGCGGGTGACACCAGGAAGCGAGTGAGGACTCGTGACCCTTGAAAGGAGACTTCTATGGGCTCGGTCTCACGCATGGGTGTTGGTTCACCGGACACTCCAACGGCTATGGCTATGGAGTCTGAGAGGGGAATACTAAGGTCATTGACTTGTGAGGTACTGACACATGATTTAGTAGCCCCTGTGTCAATTAAAAAGGGCACCTCCTTCCCCTGGATTTTTAGAGGCTGAAAAATTTGTGGCCCACGTGCGTCAGTAACTATAAGGGACACGGGGGAAGGAGTGCTAGACCTTCATTGGTAATTGGTATACCCGTTGTTTCCCTGTGGGCGGGATGATGTGGTAGTGGCCGTACTTCCCTGTTGCCCCCTTTCGTCTGACATGTTCTGTCTAGTGCGTTTAGGGGCTCTACAATTACGGGCCAAGTGTCCAGTCTTCCCGCAGTTATAACACTTACGGGTCTCCCGCCTGGGGTCGTTAAGTCGGACTGTGTCCCCCTCCATGGTGTAATGTTTAACCATAACACCCTTTGCGTGGTCTTCTGTGTCCATGACAAATCCTACAGCTTTCTTATATAGATCACGCAGTTTGGCCTGTCGCCAATCGGGGGTACATGCTTTAACGCGTTCGGACAGGCGCTTATCTATTCCTTGCATAAAGGCTTCACAAAAAGCAGCATTACGTATTGCTTTTGGACAATCATATAAACCCAGATCTCTGCCAACTTCCTCTAAACGGCCAAAGTAACATTCAATAGACTCGCCCTTGTTCTGTCTACACTGGGTTAGGGCTGTACGTCTCTCTTGGGCTTTATCCTTAAACCAGGCCTTAACCTTGTCCACATATTGAGTACCACTAAGTAATGTCTGGGGGTCATCTGGGCGATCTTCAAGACCACAAAATTGAGCAATACTATTGTAAAGGCCCAGAGGACATTTTACATTCATAAGACATTCCATATCTGTCCAAGTGGCAGAGTAGTTTTTCTGTATGACTTCCAACTTTCTATGGAAAGCTGCTGGCTCTGTCTGGGGATCGGGCAGTTGCTGACACAGTGCCATCTGGTCTGTGGCGCTCCAGGGTCGCCATGTAGTGACTGTAGACCCGGGAGTTGGTCTATGTGCGTCCGTAGGTCTGTCATTAGAAGACGATGGTCTGTCAGTGTCCTCTTGTCTGACCGTGCCCAATGGTGGACTCGGTCGGTTTGGTTCTCTATAATGGGTAGTGGAGGTTGTAACTGGGAATAAGGGAATCGGTTGTCTACACTGATCCCTGCGACGTGGAGTCCCACATACCGTACAGATTTCTTTAAAACAGGCATTCTGTTGACCACAACGTGGACAGTCCCAAGCCGGACCTCTATTTACTTCAGGGCCTGGGGATCCTGATTGAGGGCTGTAGGGAGGTGTATCCATCTGGGCAGTAGCTTGTGGATACGTAGGAGGCAAGGGTGGCAAATTGGGATACAGAGAATTAAAGGGATTATTTGGAGACATTGGTGGAGCGGCCGGGACGACAGGAGAGACTAATGGAACCGTAGGGGTTTCCATGGGAACGTCTATTGGTGGCCGGGGCATAGGACAATAAACTAAAATGCCCTCGCCTCGGGACTCGGAGTCCCAGTGTTCGTCTTCTGCTGTTTTAGAGCAGTCCAGAATAGCCTTCATGCCTTTTTCCAAACCCTTATTTCTTATTTCCTTTCTATGCTTATCCTCATATTGTGACCAAAATTCATAATTGAATGTTCCCGCCTTCTTGAGGCCTATACGTTTGTAAACTTTATAGGCTTGTCTGCAAATGTCCTCCCCTTCTCTATCTTTAATTATCTCAATAGGAGTCTGATATATCTTAGATTGTTCAGAACCCATCTTTGACCACTTCCAACTATTCTTCACTAAGTATACAGGACGTATATTTCACACAGTAAACTAAGATAATCACTGAGACTATCTGGGAACACACAGTTCCCTGTCCCGGAATAGATTTACAGAACTAAAACGTGGTCAACTTCAAACACTAGGATTCAGGGGAGACCAGACTTCGCCTCTTAGGGAACTTTTAGTAATATTATAACAGATCCAGAGTAACAATATGACTGCCAGAAATGAGACTATAACAATAACAATTATTTCAATCTCCAATACAGACAACATGACTCTTTAAGTCCCAATGAGTGAGTTCTTCCGTCTAGGACAGTTAAATGAACTTATTCACTCTAAAATATGGACGGGGCAGAAAATATAGGAAACAGGCAACAACCAACCTCTAGTCCGTTAGAGACACACAGATCAAAAGAATCCAGACTGTATAATAGTAAGATAAGCTCTTACCTCTACACCGGTGTTTTTCAGTCTGGGGTCTCAGAATCCAGTATCCACGTCAACGGGCCAGGAGCTGGTTTCAGTCTACTGGTTGCGATGTCCCGTAAAGGTAAGCCCCGCCCCACGTTGGGCGCCAAAAACTGTGGAGGGTTAATCTGTTCAAACAGACTGGTCAGTTATGTTGTCCGGTTCCAAATTGACCTAAGCAGGAGCGCTCCTTGAGAGTCAAAGTACTGACCATACACGGTATATGGTGAAGTAATGAACTCTGAGTTTATTATTGGCATAGTCTCAGTCTTTATAGAAGATCGCCCACGCAGGGACGCGACCTCTGGTAATACAGGGAATAACCTCGTGATTTTACATACATTCTGACAAAAACCTTGTGACTTAATCCTTGTGATATATGACATTCAAGAAATAGCTGATTTCGCATGACTTTTAGACAACATATTAATTTTAGACAGAGAGCTGACAACTTCTTTGCGGTTAGGCTATGTCTTACTACATTTATGAACATCTGCTCTTGTGACTTCCTGATTCCACTTCGGTCAGACGTAGACCTTCAGTGTAGACAGAAAACCACAAAAACAGTCATGACTTCTGTTACACATACAATATATTGCTAAAATATTCATTTTGCTAAAATAGATTGATATATATTCATTTTTGATAAGCGACATATATTAATTCCTTTACAGCTCCTCTTGGCCCTTATCACTACCCTCATCCACAAAGCGCTCCACAGCACCATCCTGCTCTACATTGCCTCCTTCATCTCAATTCACCATCCAGCCCATGCTCTCCGTTCTGCTAACAAAATCAGACTAAGTGCCCCTCTAATTTGAACCTCTCATTCCCACCTCCAAGACTTCTCCAGAGCAGCACCAGTCCTCTGGAACGTGCTACGAAAAAATATCCGGGCAATCACTGACACACTAAACTTCAGGCATGCTCTAAAAACGCACCTCTTCAGGGAGGCATTCCATATCCCCTAAACCAAACCCCTCTGTACTCCACCTGATAACATGCTCCCTGTCATATTGACTGCAGTTCCTGCTAGCCGTAATCAACCAACATCTGCAGTCATACCGATTCAGCCATTATATGGCCCATTTGACTATTGTCTGTGTGTATAGCATCCCTCACTCTGCTATGTTATAACCCAGCCATAGACATACATACTGTTTTAGGAAATGCTCCAGACATATTGCTTTGAATGTGCCCATAAAGTTTTACTGGCCATATGTCCTTTCTTGGAACAGAACCTAAGGCCTTATTCACACTTCAGTATTTGATAGCAACTTTTAATTCAGTAGTTTTAAGCTAAAACCATGAGTGAATCTTAACACAGAAGAAAAATAATGGAAACATTGATACTTCTCTTTCTTGAATCCCCTTTTTATCTTGGGTTACAAAATGGATAAAATGACTGATCCGATGTTGTACATGAGGCTAAATTGTAGTGCCAAATGAGGGTCACAAAAGATAAACATTAGTCCTCTCTCTACATATTTAGTATATGGGCAGCATACATGCTCAAGTAATGTTTTATAGTAGAGATGACCAACTGTCATCGGTATCACATAGATAAGTTTGAGGAATGAGATCTGTATTTGGTCTTTAACATCTCGTATTTAATGATCTGACTGGGTGAACCAGTAAATGGTTTCCTGTGTTATGGATCTGACTTTGATATACTCTGCCTTTCATTAATATCCGCGCACCTGCTTATCTACAAACAGACTCGATTTACAGGAAGCGAATACGGAGTTCTGAAATCATTAGCTTAGATGAGAGGTTTTAGGATGTCAAGGTTTTACTGTGTTGAAATGAATTAGTTTGTTATCAGAATTACTGAGATGGTTCTAGTAAAATTACTTTCATGAAAGGTGTTTTAACCCCTTCCTGCTCCAGGGCGTAAACTTACGTCCTGGGGATAGTGCCAGATCACTTATGATCTCGCGCTATCCCGCAGCGGAGGCCAGCTGTCAGTCATAGCCGGCCTACTGCTGCAACAGCGGGGGTGCATCGGAGATGTGCCCCTCACTGTTAACCCCTTCCCTGCCGCGGCATGGGAGGGGTTCACAGAGGGAGCACGCTCCCTCTTTGAAGTTGCCGGGCTCTTCTGATATAATTGCAGAGAGCCTGGCCTGTTGCCATGGCAACAGTACGCCAGACACTGGCGTCCGCAATTGCCATAGCCTGTGATTGTTGTATAAGCGATAAGGCATGGCAGGGCAGTAGCCCTGCCATGCCTTATCACAGCGATCATCAGTGCTGTGCTGCAAGTCCCTCAGAGAGGCACAATTTGTGTAAAAAAAAGATAATACAAAATGAATAAAAAAAGGTAAAAAAAAATTAAAACCCCACATATTTGGTATTGTCGCATCCATAACAACGCGTACAATATGTTGCACATGTTTTTGACTGTACAGGGAAAAAAGTGTTAAAAAAACGCTAAAAAAACTGAGACAAAATGCTAATTTTTAGCATTTTGCCTCCCTAAATACGCAATAAAAGTGATCAAAAAAGCCGTATGTACCCCAAAAATGTAAGGGTTTTGGTATCGTTGTAACCGTACCGACCAGCAGAAAAAATGGATTCTGTCATTTATGCTGCATGATTAACGCTGTAAAAAAAAAATCAATTGCAGAATTTATGTATTTTCTCTCCCTGCGATCATAAAAAAAATAATAAAAGTTTTACAATATAGTCAATCTACCCAAAAGTGGCACCAATAAAAACCACAGTTCGCCATGCAAAAAACAAGCCCTTATACGGCCGCGTCTACGGAAAAATAAAAAAGTTATGACTTTTGAAAAATGGAGAAGAAAATCCACCAAAAATCGTTGCGTCCTTAAGCCCAAAATAGGCCGTGTCCTTAAGGGGTTAAAGACCTTTTATACAAGTAGATGATCGGGTGAGCGATCCCACTTTCGACTACTTGTTCCTGATCATTGTTTAGTGTGATACACCTCTCCTTTGTCATTTGTAGTATTTTTTATGTTAGTGCAAAAATAATTCATTTGTTGTGGGCACATGCCCTTGTGTAAACAGGATGTGCCGCCAACAATAATGTAAAGTGCTTTGTACAAACGTTTGTCTGAACGATACCATTGCACTATGGAAGTGGGAATCCAACTAGTGTTGATCGACTTGCTATATCATCAATCGACACTTGTTGCGGGTAATAAGCTGCGCATTTAAATGGACCCTTAAACATGGAGATTTTTGTGGCTGTCTCCAAATTTTGAATAATCTTTTTTTAAATTAGTTTTTTGGGATATAAATATTGATGGCCTAAAAAAGGCCAATTATGTGTGATTCATGGGGTACAACTTTGCGTACCCGCTCCAAAAAGCAGTCTTGAAGGAGCTGTGGCACAACGTTGTATATACCAGTGTGACTGTTTCTGGTACTGCAGTTTAGGACTATTCAGGGGAATGAGATTGAGCTGTAGTATCAGGCTCAGCTGCCAGTACTGACCAACCACTGTGCCTGTCAAGTGCCGCAGCCTCCAGACCCTTCATTCTGCTGATCGCTGGGGGTCACACCACCAATCAAACATTGATGGCCTATTGTAAGGGCAGACCATTAGGTGATAGTCATAGCATGATCGGCGGCGATAAATAGCCCATGGATCACACTATGAAAAGCTTTTTATAGGCCAACTATGGAAAGCGCAGCCCGACGTCCACGAGTGGAGAATCATAGCAATTCTCCACTCGCGTGATTAAAATCGTGGCATGCTGCGATTTGCCATGATTCTCCGCAGTGAGCCTATCTATTAGATAGGCTCATAGCAGAGACCTTACAGTCTCTGCTATGAGCCTCTGCTAGCGATATTCCGGCCCGGCCGTGGACAGGCGGCCTTAATGTTTAGGTCTTAGAAAAGTACCAGCTGGCTTTATTTGTACAGATTTGTTGGGTGATGTGACTAATAGCTCTCATACTAACAATGTGTGTGTCAGATGGCAATAAACGTAACAATTATTGTTAACGATTCACTTTGTCCATGTGACTAAAAATGATTGGTTCCAAACCATGGGAATCTGCTCTATTCAACACTTATGATTAATTCTTCAATCATCCTGTCAGTTATAAAATGCCCTTGGGACAAGGCAGATGCAGGATATTTTCCATGGATTGTGCCAAACATTTCATAGTAATGAAATTTCTGCAAAACTGGAAGAAGTCTGTGATGTATTGGGCATGCTGAAGATTTTTACAAGTCTGTGTCTATGCAACGAAATGAGCATCTTATCTAAAATGGTGCTCTTCTAGAACTATGCTTTATCCGCTAACCCTGCAATGCTCTATGCATCTGTGTCATAGAGATGATTGCACATTACAGTTTTGGCAGCTTTCACGGCCGACCGATATAAGCTGCCCATCTGATGCATTGGTTTACAATGCATCAGTTCAGATGGGCGTATTCCCGCGGCGTAAAAGCATCTGGCCGGCCAAGATAGGGCATACAGTGCGCATTCCAATTGGGCGTTTTTACACCGGACAGAAAAAATAGCTAAGGAATTATTTTCTGGCTGGATTACGACGGCAGCTCCCATAGACTCATAGCAGAGTGTTTGCTTAACTCCCACCCCCTTCCCTCCCCCTCTCCACCCCTTGTTGGCTGCCAACAAAGGGAGGGGGCGGGAGCTTAGCACACTAGCTCCCGCTCCATCTCGCGCCCTCCCCTTACCGAGAGTCAGTGAGGGAGTGGAAAGGGGGAGGCAGTTTAGCAGAGCTAAAAATTAGGAATGAAGTAAGTATTCCTCCAAGATTTGTGTCGTCGGCAAATTTGATCAGTTTCCTATCAATTCCCTCCTCCAGATCATTTTTCAAAAATGTTGAGCAACACTGGGCCCGGGACAAAGCCTTGTGGTACCCCACTTGATATAGTCTTCCACTTGGATATGCAGCCATTTATGACCACTCTTTAAGTATGATCACTCAGCCAGTTGTGAATTCACCTAACAGTTGCCTTGTCATTCCCATATTTGGTCATTTTTTCAATAGGTATGGTATGAGATACTAAAGTCAAGATATACTTTATCCACCACTTATACTATATCCACCGCATTTTAATTGCATGGTGCTAGATCTTCTGTGTTACATTTTGAATGTCCAAGTAAAGGGTTAATCCAGTGTTTCCCAACTCCAGTCTCCAAGGCACCCCAATAGGTCATATTTTCAGTAAGAAATGTAAGAACACCTGTGGCAATGTCTGAGGCACTGACAATAATTATATCACCTGTTTATACTGAGGAAATCCAGAAAACATGACCTGTTCGGGTGTCTTGAGGACTGGAGTTGGGAAATACTGGAATAATCCATGAGTGGCCCATGTACCCTCACTGATACTTCTTCAATGTGTCAGCATATGGTTGACTCCTGACTAGGTGAGCGGTTTTCATTTCTTTGCTTTTGTATGGTTTTCCTGGCAGATAATTTATCAGATAATCAGGTCCTTCATGTGGCGCAGAGTGCCAAGTTAGCAGAAAGGCAATCCTAAACTCTTGCTCACGACCTGAAAGTTGCAGGTTCAATCCCTGATTGGTTCAGGTAGCCGGCTCAAGGTTAACTCTGAGGTTGCTAAAATGAGTACCTAGCTTGCTGGGGCTTAAAAGATGACTGGGGAAGGCATTGGTAAACCACCTTGCAAAAACAGTCTGCTAAGAAAACGTCATAATGTGACGTCACCCTAGGAGTCAGTCATGACTTGGTGCTTGCACCAGGGTTTTTTTTAACCAGGTCACTTAGTGCCAGTTTTCTAATATAAAGTCTCAAATATTTGCTCAAGTTGTACTTTCACAGAGGTTTAGAAAAAATTGGATGTGGCCTTTTGGCGTCCACTTCTTCATATATTTGGCACTTCTTATTTACACCACCATATAAAATGCTGTTGTAAGTAAATTTCCACCTATGTGCCTTATTTTAACCAGTGCAAATCTCTGACAATATGCTGGATCCACTATATGTGTTTTATTACAACCTATTGTGTTATATTAATTGATATGGCGTCATACTGTACCCTACAATATAAGATAGTAAGGGGGAAAAAAATTGAATTTGTCGTGCATAGTCAATAGCCATAACATCAGTTTATGAATATCTGATTTATAATTGTTTAGCATGTCTAAATGAGAACATAAAGGAGGTATCTTACTACCTGCTAATTGTCCCTGGAATTACTAGCATGAAGAGATATGGTAAGTTATTGGAGCTTTCATAAATAACAAGGTAACTAGCACAGGCGCACGCACCATATATAAAACATAGCATTTCTATGCGCGTTGCTTTTGACCTTTTTCAAATGAAATAAATATACCTGCAGGCGCTCATATTTCTTAGTGTGACTTGAGCTTTCACCCACAAATCTTGGATGCATGCCACAACTTAATGTGGTTCCTAGCGATGGTGAGGAATGCAAACATTTTACACACTTCAATAACTTCCATTTTACAGACTATTTTGCCTTAAATAGCTCCCTGAACAGGGTCTTTGATAGGCTTGTTCCAGGACAAAGCAATTGCTGTGTACACATTTTAGGATATAGTTAAAGTGAATACAATCCACAGCTCCAATATCAATATCCTTTCTATTATTCCACAAAGTACAATTATGGCACATGGAAACACATAACGATGACATGACTGAAGTTAATGAAATACTGGACTGGTGCTTCATAGAATAGAACCTGCAGCCTCAAATATCCCATCTGCTGTTTACTATCCAACGGCGCACATCTAACACCCTACTGCCTACTGCATATCAAGTGAAAGGTAAGACAAACATAAGACTTTTACCCTTCCCTCCCTGCGCTGTAATAGTATATTGCAGGAGCCACATCTCTCTAGTATGCTGCAGTATTGTTATGCCCCAGTGATGGTGGAGGCTGAGGAGTGGTGCTCATGCCATCATTTACTGTATTATATAGCTGCCAGTCAGCACCAAGGCCCAGGATTGGAAAAAAATTCTGATCGAGACTAGAGATGAGCGAGTATACTCGCTAAAGGCAATTTCTCGAGCGAGTATTGCCCTTAGTGAGTACCTGCCCGCTCGAGACTGAAGGTTCGGGTGCTGGCGGCGAGCAGGGAGCTCCGGGGGAGAGCGGGGAGGAACAGAGGGGGGATCTCTCTCTCCCTCTCTCCCCCCGGCTCCCTCCTGCTGACTGCCGCTACTCATCGCTCCCCCGAGCCGTCACCCGAACCTTCTGTCTCGAGCGGGCAGGTACTCGCTAAAGGCAATGCTCGCTCGAGGAATTGCCTTTAGCGAGTATACTCGCTCATCTCTAATCCTGACCATTTAAATGCTTGAATGCTGTAGTCAGTGCTTAACAAAGTATCTAAATGATTGGCAGAGCTGGCTCCCTCAGTCCATCAGCCTATATGATTGCCATGACTGTAAAGTCTAGCAACAGTGATAATACACTGCAGTTCAAAATATTGTAGTGTATTATGAGGAGGATCACAGGTTCAAGTCCCTACTGGAAAAAGTTTTAAAAAATGAAGTGGTAAAAAAATTCTAAGAACAAAAAAAATAAACACTTTTTTCAAGTACTTAGTCCTTTGTGTAAAGAAAAAACCTAAAAAATAAAACAAACAACTGCTAACACTGCATTCTAAATGACTTGTACAATTAAATGAAACCATTATTTATCCTGCATTGTAAACATGGCAAAAAAAAGCCAAAATATCATTCTTTGCTCATGCCTCCTCCCAAAAAGTGATCAAAAAGTCACATGTACTCTAAAATGACACCAGTAAAAATTACAAATTGTCCTGCAAAAAACAAGCCCTCACACAGCTCCGTGGATGGAAAAGTAAAAATGTTATGCCCTGTTAATGCAGTGACACCACTAAAAAATTATTTTCAAAAATAAGTGTTTTGTACAAAAATCTATTAAAAAACATTATTATAATGACCAGCAGAATAAAGTTATCATCTCATTTATAGCTAACGGTGAATGCTATACAGATGATCCAAAAAACAATGGCAGATGTGTTGTGCTTTTCACATTGGCTCCCACACCAAAAAGATTGACAAAGGCTATACCACAAAATGATGCCATTAAAAAATATAACTTGCCCCATAAAAAAACAAACCTCCTCCATCTGGCTATGCTAATGGAAAATGTAAAAAAGCTATTGAAAAGTGGAGCTAAACATCCCCCAAAATTGCCAAAACTACTGTCAAAACGAACACTATACAAATTGCGTGTCTGCCTCCCATACTGTATCATTAGACGCCATTGAAATGTTGTGCATCACAATATTGTGGTAAAAAATATGGTATTGCACTCTTAGAAAGTTTTCAAAATTATAAAACTTTAGGAAGAAATACATCTAGCGCAGGCAATCTGTCATCCGTAATGCCAAGATAATAATTAAATAGCTCTCAAAATGCATGTAAAATGATTCAGCTATCTTGTGGATCTGCAAAATTGCCAAATCCTCTATCTAGTCAAAGTGACATTTTAGAAGCCACAATACTGTAAGTGCGATGGTGCTAGGTTCAAACACAATTTAAAGATTTGTCAGGTGTCCTGATGTGGCTATTTTAGTAAATACTTGTATTCTTAATGAAAAGAAACAAATATTTCAGCAGTGATGATACAGTGGGGAAAAAAGTATTTAGTCAGATACCAATTGTACAAGTTCTCCCACTTAAAAAGAAGAGAGAGGCCTGTAATTGACATCAACTATGAGAGACAACATGAGAAAACACATCCAGAAAATCACATTGTCTGATTTTTAACAAATTTATTTGCAAATTATGGTGGAAAATAAGTATTTGGTCATCTACAAGCAAGCAAGATTTCTGGGTCTCACAGACCTGTGATGTCTTCTTTAAGAGGCTCCTCTGTCCTCCACTCATTACCTGTAGTAATGGCACCTGTTTGAACTTGTTATCACTATAAAAGACACCTGTCCACAACCTCAAGCAGTCACACTCCAAACTCCACTACGGTGAAGACCAAAGAGCTGTCGAAGGACACCAGAAACAAAATTGTAGTCCTTCACCAGACTGGGAAGACTGAATCTGCAATAGGCAAGCAGCTTGGTGGGAAGAAATCAACTGTGGGAGCAATAATTAGAAAATGGAAAAGATACAAGACCACTGATGATCTCTCTCGATCTGAGGCTACACGGAAGATCTCACCCCGTGGGTGTCAAAATGATTACAAGAACTGTGAGCAACAATCCCAGAACCACACAGAGGAACCTAGTGAATTACCTGCAGAGAGCTGGGGCCAACGTAACAAAGGCTACCATCAGTAACACACTACGCCACCAGGGACTCAGATCCTGCAGTGCCAAACGTGTCCCCCTGCTTAAGCCAGTACATGTCCGGGGCCGACTGAAGTTTGCTAGAGAGCATTTGGATGATCCAGAAGAGAATGTCATATGATCAGATAAAACCAAAGTAGAACTGTTTGGCAGAAACGCAACTCATCGTGTTTGGAGGAGAAAGAATGCTGAGTTGCATCCAAAGAACACCATACCTACTGTGAAGCATGGGGGTGGCATCATTATGCTTTGGCACTGTTTCTCTGCAAAGGGACCAGGACAACTGATCCGTATACATGAAAGAATGAATGGGGCCATGTATTGTGAGATTTTTAGTGCAAACCTCCTTCCATCAGCAAGGGCACTGAAGATGAAACGTGGCTGGGTCTTTCAGCATAACAAAGATCCCAAGCACACCGCCAGGGCAACGAAGGAGTGGCTTCGTAAGAAGCATTTCAAGGTCCTGGAGTGGCCTAGCCAGTCTCCAGATCTCAAGCCTATAGAAAACCTTTGGAGGGAGTTGAAAGTCTGTGTTGCCCAATGACAGCCCCAAAACATCACTGCTTTTGAGGAGATCTGCATGGAGGAATGGGCCAACATATCAGCAACAGTGTGTGCCAACCTTGTGAGGACTTACTGAAAACGTTTGACCTCTGTCATTGCCAATAAAGGATATATAACAAAGTATTGAGATGAACTTTTGTTATTGACCAAATACTTATTTTCCACCATAATTTGCAAATAAATGTGTTAAAAATCAGACAATGTGATTTTTTGGATGTGTTTTCTCATGTTGTCTCTCATAGTTGAGGTCTACCTATGATGTCAATTGCAGGCCTCCCTCATCTTTTTAAGTGGGAGAACTTGTATAATTGGTATCTAACTAAATACTTTCCCTACTGTAGGTCCTCTTTAAAGAAAAATTCCAGGTATACTGCATGCTAAGTTTAAAAAAAGGGCTCCATTAAGTCTAGCTAGTGTAATAAATATGCCAATTACCTCTGTTAGACTCCTGAGTACTACTGCCGCATGCTGTAATTGTTTTCATTCCTCCCTTCCTCTGACATCATTTCCGTCTCGGCTCTCCAACAACCACCAGTACACATAGCATTGAGTGAGGGTGCACAGCTAACTGTGGATGCTCAGGAAGATTAGCTGGAATTTCTGGTCCTGTACGCCCACCATGTAATGTGCATTTAGGCCAAATGTCAGAGTATGGACTTGATATCAGCAGATGCTGCTAGACATCATTTCCCTAAGTCACATGACGGGTACCCAGAACCGGCAATTAAAAGCAAAATAAGCACATAAGGTATATTAGTCATATGTATATTGGGCTAATATAGAGCTAATGCTGCTTCGATGAAGACGGCCCAGAATACCCCTTTAATATACAGTTAAAAATGTTTGTTACCATATGTATTTACCTCTTAAACACTTTTCTGAGGCATTTTCATGTGGAGAGCTACAACTGCTTTTCCTCTTGAAGGAATATCATAAAGTTGTTTTTTTCAGGTCTACAATATTAATGGCCTATTCTTAAGATAGCAATCCGTTTATATTAACTCACAGCACACTTCTGGATATTTAAACCCACCAGCCAGAGACTACCAAGTCTGCGGAATGCACGCCACAATAAAGGGGTCAGAGTCGTCAGAGCCCCAAATAGTAGATCCAATTCACAGCAAATAGAGAGGCAGCATCCCAGGCGTCTTTAGCAAAAAGTGACAATTTATTCCTCCATATAACTGCTACGTTTTGACCCTCTTGGGGTCTTTATCAAGAGGGTCGAAACATAGCAGTTATATGGAGGAATAAATTGTCACTTTCTGCTAAAGATGCCTGGGATGCTGCCTCTCTATTTGCTGTGAATTGGATCTATTCTTAAGATAGTCCATCAACATCAGATGAGGTGGGTGTTTGATTCTCAATACATTTGTTCCCCAGCTGACTGAAGGGCCACGTGAGGCATGGCTCTCTTCTTCTTGGTAGCTTCTGTGCTTGGTATTTCAGCTTACACAAGTTGAGTCGCATTGAAGTGAATGGGACTTTACTGTAATACCTAGCACAACCACTACCAAAGGTACAGAGCTGTGTCTGGTAAACAAAGAATGGGTACAGAGCTGATATTGATAGCCTATTCAAAGGATAGCCTGCCAATATTGAAGCACTGGAAAATGCCTTTAAAATACCACTGCTTTGATGGCATCACTGACTGTCAGTCTTGGTTAGCTACACCCCCCTCTCCACAATCTACATCTCCTTTTCAGAAAAGTGACATAGACCGGCATACCGATCAAAAAGTTGCCAGGGCTTGTGCCAAATTTTGATACTCTTTTACTCAAAAAGAGGGGTGATACATCTATGCCATTATATTCAAAAGGACTGCAGAAGTGCCATCTATGTGCAGTCGGAAGGCTGTTCAGACAAGTATGCAGAGCCTGCTTCATTTTCTTATAGATACCCTAATGGAAAGTGCCAATAGGATATAATTTTAAGAACAAAGTTATTAAACAGCCATTGTCACACATACTTTTGAGTAAACATGTAGGATTCTTTAAGAGGTAGCCTGACTTGAACAAACCTGGCTGGTTCCTCTTGGACTAGCTGATCCGAAGCCCTCACTATCAGCTTTCATGTTAACTGGGAGCCACAGTATATAATATCGTAGGTTGCATATTGAACTCAATTGGCCTTATGTGATATTGATGGATGCGTGCTGCTCACCATGGTTCTTGGCTACACCTAAGAGCGGGGTCCTGCACATGAGACTACTTTCTATTAGCATTTAATGCCATAGCTGGACATATAACAAAGGATTTTTTAAAGCAGACAACACTTCTTACATATAATGTGGGTGCTGAATTGTAAAATGATAAATGTGGTCAAGCATGGCCTTTACCATAGATGAAGTAGAAGGTATGACATCAGCACTCGACCCTTATCCTTTATTGTGTGCATCTGAAAGCAGAAGTGGACAGCTGAATAGAACACTTACGCATTTCAGACCAGCATATTTTGATCCTTCCTCATAGCTGTCATTTACCATAGATGTCCTCCTAAGCAAAATATTACCTCTAGTAAAAAAAAAGTTAATTCTCCATGTTGGTAGTAAAGAACAAATGGTCGATGGACACTAATCATTCATTTCACTCTTCACAATCCACACTGCTGTTTCTTTAGTTTGATTTGTAGTTTTTGCTTTGTATGTATTTAATCTGCCAGCTTTTAATTTAATTATTAATTACCAGTAGGGAGAATCAGTTACATGTAAAGGGAAATTAAAAATAGTGTCTCCCATTTGAGAGCAATCAGTTTATTATAGTTGTGCATAGTCAGACTCAATAGTGTTTCCAAACTGAACCCCTGTGGATCTAATTATCGAGGCAGTAATAGTTGGCTAAAATATTCATCAGAGACACTGGGATAGCGATCTGAATAAGAATCAGTTATCATATGCGTTACTACAAGTGGAGCAAATGCTTTATAGTCTTAGACAATGATGAGAAAGGTTTTGATATTGATTATTTCCTAAGCCCCTATATACAAATCTGTTTTAGTTATAATCTCTATAATTTGTGCTGACACAAAACTTTTTAACCTGTTAGTGTATTTTCTTACATTACGTTTAAAAAACTAACTGTCCAAAAAATCAAGCACCTAGAAGATTGTGCAAACTTGTAGGCTGTCAAAGTGGGTGTCCCAGATGGTCCCATAAATGTTCTATTGGTGATTGATTAAATGACTGTCCAGGCCACGGAAGTGTGGTAATGTTGTGGAGACATTCCTGTGACATTCTTGTGTGTGCGGTCGAGTATTATCCCGCTGGGACATGCTTCTTGGAAGCCGCCATGAGAGGAAAACATGTGGCTGCAGGATGTCCTGAACATATCGCTGAGCAGTCATTGTCCCTCGTACCACCACTAGGGGTGACCGACTGTAGTATGCAAATGATTAGACAATCCTCTCCACTGGTCGTCAAGGGAGTCCTGAGCCTGGTCGCCTTGTTTTCTTTGCCCTCATCCCCTGGTCCCAACACCATCTAGTCGGAATGGCCCAGGTGGCAGGCAGTTCATCGATACGACCATCCAGCTTCTTGCATTCTAATAATGCACCCCCTGTAAAATCTCTTTGATTGCGTCATAGAGGCGTCTAGTGGTCAACAAGTTTTACACAAGCGGAAAAAGATGTCACTACACACAAGGAGCCTCTGAGAGCCTTTTTATAGGCCATGGAAGCACTTTTAGGGCCTCAAGTGACAAGACCGTTCATCTAATCATGCCACAACTCTGATCATTTGCATATCGGCCTGAGATGTAACTACTTGCTGAGTTTTGCAGCAAAACGACAAGTCATTCTAGGTGCCTGATTTTTTGACAAAGTGTACATCGTGTTTTCCACTATAATCACTGATATACAGTGGTTTGCAAAAGAATTCAACCCTCTAAAGTTTCAACAAATGTGTCTAAATTCTAAATAACATAAGATGGCTCTGTGCATGAGAGATATGTATGCCAAGCCTGCTGATTTTTAAAGACAGGCCATCGATTTCATGTGTATGGGTGTCTATCAACAGCGCAATTACTGCAAATTCTAGAGTTAAAGGATTGAACATATTGAATTTTTATTTTTGCAGTAGATATTCCCTCTTCCCAATGGAAAAACATCTATGCTGTGGTGAGCGTCAAGACAGCAGATGTGGAACCGTTAAGTCACTAATTTGGATTTGCCTTAGGGCTAGATGTGAGGGCAGCTGCTTGGGTTCCCTCGTTTTCATCCTTTAACTTCAACAATTGGGATTTGGTCTTCACTGCAAGGAATCCCAGACCTTTAGTTTAGGTTATGTAGCATTTGACACAAACTGGTCAGGGTTACCAACATGCGGTACAGGAGGAACAGACGAAGACATTGTTGTAGAACAGAGAAAAGGTAGGCAGAACTCTTGTGTAACAATGAATTGGGCCAAGGGTCAGAAAAGGCAGCAGATGGAGTAAGCATAGTCAATAAACAAGTTTAGGTCAGGAGTGGAGAAGACAGAAAGCTGACAGGAACAGACATGAATTAAAGCCAGGAAAGTCATCAGAACAATGTATTATAATACTTTTGCACACTATAGAGATTCATTTATCAAGTATCCTCCAGTGGAAAAGATACCCTTCAACAGACCAAGACCTGTCAGGATTGGCCAGGAATAGAAGAGCTGGGTGCGAACACTGGCCCTTTAAAAAGCAGTATGGATGGCAGTACCCTATGGATGGTAGCAAAAAATGGCCTGGGACGCAGGAGGACCCAGTGCCTGCCTCTGATGACAGAGAGCCATGACTGCGGGAGAGACAAGTTGAGGGATGTCGGCAGCCATGGCCCTAAAATGTAACACTAAAGGTGCATTTACACACACAGATGATTGCTCAAAATTCCTCAGAAACTGACACTTTTGAGCGATCATTTTGCATAGGTACTAATGGGCTTTAGTACTTCATCGCATGTATTTAGAGAACAGCGGGTGGTTTGTTCTCTAAATGCATTGCTATTGTTCTCCAGTGGGACAGAGGAGGTTAGCAGCTGTTGGAGAATGTTATCAGCTGTTATTAGAGCTGCTCACGGAGAACTCAGTGTGCAGTCCGTCTTATCTTATCGTCCTGAGGGATGAAGATTTCATGCGGACCTGAAGTCAGTGATGGACGAAAAGTGCACAGTGAGTGCACAATGGGCACACATTTATACACAACGATTATCCCTCAAGAGATGGCTTTTGAACAAATTTTGAATGATATTGTTGTGTGTAAAAGGGCCTTAAGTCAAGCCTATAGGTTCATATTTATCAGCAGAAATAGCTACCGGGTATTCAGTTAATAGCTATCACAGGTGTATGTGCTCACACTGCGGAAGTATCATGGGAATCCACTGCACATGTGTACCGGCTCGCCAGACGAGACACTCGCGGCAGATCCGGAGAGGTGAGTATAGGGTCTCTGGGGGGCGCCGGATCTGATTTCGCAGGTGGAATCCCACCCGGCTGTGGGCATGAGGCTAAGGTCCAGCATTTTTATTTTTTCAACTTGACTTTTTAGATAATAAAATACTATTTGTTGCAAGGCATTGTCAACCATTTAGTAATTGGAATACCTGAATAGCCCAACATACTACAAATCTGACCATTAAAACAATACTCATTGCTATTTGGTGAATACAAACATATGACCATGCGATCTCTATAGACAAACATAAGCAGTAGAATTAATTCCACAAGACAAATGACTCAATGTGGCACTCCGTATGATGCCAAGTATCCCACAAATTAAGTTTTTCCAAATTTCTAACCTGCAAGAACTCCTATTGGGCCATTATAAATGTTGTTACTATATAGTGTTCCTATTTTTTCTATTTACTTCACAATTTATATACTTATTATATAGTGGAAAATTTGCTTTCCGCTGTTCACTTTTCACTTACAATAGGACAGTAATAAGAGTTCACTTACTTTCAGCTACATATGCAGGTGCTCACTTTATGTATTGCAGTAAATGAGTGCCAAGGAAGAAGGGCAGCCAGCCAGACTGCTAGTGTTACAGTATTATTTAAGGAACACTGAATTCCATGATGTCTGCCAGAGGACAAGGTGCACTCAGGTCTTACTTCTCATCACTTTCCATTAGGTTTTTAAGGAGTAGACTGCTCAAGCGAGAATTATATTAGTCATCTTTTCATTATACTTCACATTATCTATCCACTGCAGTGGATGTGATATAAATCTCGATGTACAGGTTACATAGAGAAACGTTTGCCAGCTCACCATGTTCCTAAGTGACAAGGTTCCTTAGTAGTGCATGTGACTAACAGATCCAAGTAGCTCAAATTTCAAGGAGAAGCAACTTCCAGCCATATACTAATGGGTAATGCATTGCATCATTTTGCATTGAAACACATGCTAAAAAGAAATAAAGATTAAAAGAGCAACAGCACTGATGCGTTTCAGGCATCAAGCGTCCTTTGTCATAGTTGAAATGTTAGATATCTAAGATGCTTGATGTTTTAGCTTGTGCTCCAATAAAGAATTCTGCCTTTTCCAACTAGTCAAATGTAAGAATTCTTGCTTTTACTCCTTTGTGTACTAGTAGTAGCAAAACTATATAAGATTGCATATATTAAGAAGAACAATAAAATCTATGTAAAACATAGCAAAAAGTGCGCTTGATGATTATTCTGTCTGCCTGGGGCTACAACATCATACTGTTTTGGAGGAAGAGAAGACATATATCAGTGAAAAGATAGACACATGGGATTTAGGAAGTTCTCTTTTTAACCATCTGACCACTTTCTAGCTGTCTTATGCGTTCAAAGTGGCATTCTGATGTGTCTGGAGATTAAAATTCACAGTGGAGAGAGAAAAAATAGAATTTAAGAAATGAACTGAAAAATACTGCCATACAGTATGTTGGAAGCCGTAGCGCCAAAGGGAAAATCCAGCTCAGCCAATGATAGAACAAGAAATTTAAAAAGTACCTTTTATTACAAAAGATATTAAAAATATAGAACATTAGGGCACTGACTACAATACATAAAAAATGTCAGTTTTGCCAACACGTTTCCAGTGCGAACATCCTAAGGGTGGCTTCAGAAAACTGTATATTGGCCGGGTTTTCACGCCCAGCCGATATATGTTGTCCCTCTCTGCAGGGGAAGGAGGCTGGAAAAGCCAGGAGCAGTGCACTGAGCTCCCGCCCCCTCTCTGCTCCTTGCAACTATTTGCAATGGGAGGGGCGGAGCTACGTTCTGGGACTTATCTCAGCTCTGCTCCCCTCTTATTGCAAATAGTGCCGAGAGGCGGAGAGGGAGCGGGAGCTCAGTGCACTGTTTCCGGCTTTTCCAGCCTCCTTCCCCTGCAGAGAGGGACACTGTATATCGGCTGGGTGTGAAAACCCGTCCGATATACGGTCGTCTGAATAAGCCCTTATTCTTAGCAAATAAGTTAAAGCAACAGAAGAAATTTAAATCCAAACATACATCACACCTGATAACACTAGTTAGGGATCAAATATTTAAAAACGTCACGCCTTAATGGTAACACCCAAACAAATGTCAAGATCTGAGGTTTGACAACATGCATTTATGCATATAAGCTATGCCCGTACAATATACGTGTTTGTATATTTTACGTGGCCGGCTGCACACAAACAAGTTGGATTCCGCATGTGAGAGCCCGCAGCGGAATCCGTCTCTGACCTTGGTCGGGCGACCCTGAGTACCTGTCATTTTTGTAAGGCAGATGACCACAGACATTCACCGTCGGTCATACGCAGTACACATTTCATAAAAATATATTTGTTTTTCCAGCGCCGCTGCTAGGACAATGTCATGGGTACCTGCAGCCTATCCATAATCTGCCGTCTGAGCAAATTCCGCACAAAAATAGAACATGCTTCGATTTTAAATCCGCTCATCTGAACGGACATGCGAAACTTCTATCTTTGTAATAGGCCCGAATTACTGCGTATTGTCTGCGCAGGTGATGACGGAGGATTTCGAAATTGAAGCCGGCCGTGTGAAGCTAGCTTTATGTTTACCGAAGGTCAGGAAGGGTATTGTGGCTCCTTAGGGAGAGAACCTAGAAGGTGTGAGGAGGCTTAGAAGTCCATCCATGCCCCTCTGGAAAATATGCAAATAGGAAGATGGAACAATACCTCTGCAGTGCCACCTATCTCGAAGGCAGCATTCCTGCAAGTCAATGTCAACTTTGTTAACAAGCCTTTTAAGAATGACAGGGAATTGTGAGCTAAAGCCAGAATCTTCTACAGAAGGAGAAGATAACCATGCACAGAAAACTGCTTTAGGGTTTTTGCCCCTCTTCAGTGAGCAGCAGGTTTCTGGCTTGGCTAGTGAGTGGCTTAAAGACATTAGTCAGAAAGACCTGTCACTAGGCAAGCCAGAAAATGATACCCTTTCTGAAGACGCTCGCTCATCTCTATTCGTTACTCAAGTAGAGCTCTCGAATTTTCCGAAAGGCTCGACTTGAATAACGAGGGCCCGAGCATTTGGGTGCTCTACTAGCCATGCATACACAAACCTGCTGGCGGCGCCGTGATGGTCACATTTGCTTTCTTTTTAGAACTAGTCTGAGAGACCTAGAATATAGAAAGGCAAGTGTTAAAGCTTAGTGTGTTACTCATGCCAGAACATGTTATACCACACGCCAAGTCATGCCAACGATGTCTTATGTAGGTGCTGCCAAGAATTTCTTTTTATTATTGCAAACACAATTGAAACATTTCTGTTATGCATAAAGTCATTTAATTCCGTTATTTATGCTAAAGCGAGCCTTTTTGGTTTTTTTTATATCTCTGATGTATCCCAATTATTTGACTGATTTGACTTAAATTTGAAGAATTTCAGCAACCAAAATGAATTTGTGGATGTAATTTGGTTTCAGTTTAAACATTTGTTCTAATCTCTAAAACTGAAGAGCTTAAGGTAAACCAACATTAAATGATCACACCATACCGACAAATATATATGTCAGAGTTCTTCTACCCTGAAAGACCCCAAGGTACTTGAGACTGTGCAATCTTATTAGCAGGCTCAGTCTTTTCTGTTGTCTCATGTAATCAGCCATAAGAGGGACTGAGTGGTTCATTGCACTGTTCTTCTAATCTCTATTCAGCTGTTCTGGTTGTAAGACCCCTCTTGGGATGCTGCTGAAACAAGATGTGCTGAAGAAGTTGCCTGTGATAGTAACATCTGTGCAGTAAAAATGAATAAAAATATTAAACTGTCAATGAATGTTAGAGAAATAGTACATTCCCCTGGTATCTGAGGTTATTGGAGAATTTCATAGTTGAGTATACCAATTCATTGGCATAAAAAAGCATAAATAGCAATTTGCCATTATTATATCACATATCATACAACTACAAAAAATGAACTGCATGCAAGCAGGGAAGGCGTTAGGGGGAGGCAAACTAGGCAATTGCCCAGGATCCCCATCCCCAAGGGGACCCCCAAGTAATCTGAAACACTGGCTGGGCTTTCCAGTGTTCAGGTGTACAGACAGGTTGCAGCACCCTCCCTGAGCAGTAATAGGGATCAGAATTCTGGGGCCTATTAGCTAGGAAGGTCCAAGGGCCCCACTTCCAACTAACATGAGCTTACAAATGATAGACAATGTGCTGCCTTGTTCTTGTCACAGCCGAAGGCCCCTGAAGTGTTGACTGAGAAAATCCCTTGGTAGGCTCAGTGTGTAATGTGCCCTCTCACAGCCCTGTCTTGCTACAAGACTCAGTGGCCCTGGAATGTTTACATTGAATAACCCTTAAAGAGACTGGCACCATCTTTTTGCAACCCTCTTTGAGGGCAGTACAAGGTAGTGACAGTCATACTGATTACAGTGATATGTCTGCTGTGTGGATCTGTGCAGTAGTTTTGGAGAAACTTGCCTTTTATCAGTAGCAGCACATGCATAGAGGACTACAGGAAGTAGTCCTGGATATTCATGAGCTGCAGACTAGTTACACCCACCTTGCCCTCCAACAAATGCTTGATGGCTCTCTGCTTATTACTGTGCATAAAGGAAGAGCTGCCAATCATTGGCTGTAGGGTGAGGTGGGTGTGGCTAGATGAATATGCAGGACTAGTTCTGTGTCTGTTGGCTATGAACTTAATGCAAGTTTCTCCAAAACTACTGCACCGATCTACATAGCAAACATATCACTGCAATCAGTATGACGGGCACTACCTTATGGTGCTCTAAGTGAGGACTGCAAAAAGATGATGATAGAGTCTCTTCAAACTTCAAATTGCCTTCACTGCTATGCGAGGAGCACTTCACTTTTCCAGCCATCAAAGGGTTACAGCCTGAGATTACAGACCAACACATTTCATCACGAGATGTGAATGGGTGTGAAAACGTGTGTGTGTAGTGGCCCAACGGATCCTACAGAACACTCATGGTACACTTGTCCCATGTTACCTGTCTGTATGCCCTTCATGAATACAGAAGGTGCAGTCTGTGGGAGAGACCCTGTGTCTCCCCTTCTGCTCCAAGCATAGAGCTCAGCCCTGATGTCAGCTGGTCTCTTATTGGCTGACAGTCAGGCTGCAGAGCGCAAGGATACAAGTCCCTATGCAAGAGTGTGGGAAGAGAGGTTATAAAAGGAAGTGATGCAGAGTAGTTAGTCAGACTCAGCCAGGAGGTTGCAGTTCCGTGGTCAGAGAGAAGGAGTAATTTGGTGAGTTATAGTTACCCAAGGTAGAGTGTGGTGATCAACCCACTCCCTTGGCATCCCACAGCAGAGAAACAGAAGATCCTTTCTGAATTGTCACCGTAGCAGTGGAATCCTTTTCAAATTTACTGAAACTTGTCACCGAAAGGACCACAAATAATAAAACCTAACTTTTATTGATTCTTAAATAATAAAAAAGGCGTCCTTGTATTTTCTCATATGTGCTAAAAGTCACACAGTAATTAAAGGGGTTGTCCCGCGGCAGCAAGTGGGTCTATACACTTCTGTATGGCCATATTAATGCACTTTGTAATATACATTGTGCATTAATTATGAGCCATACAGAAGTTATAAAAAGTTTTATACTTACCTGCTCCGTTGCTGGCGTCCTCGTCTCCATGGTTTCGGACTAATTTTCGGCCTCTGATGGCCAAATTAGCTGCGCTTGCGCAGTCTGGGTCTTCTGCTTTCTTCAATGGAGCCTCTCGTGCAGGATGCCGGCTCCGTGTAGCTCCGCCCCGTCACGTGCCGATTCCAGCCAATCAGGAGGCTGGAATCGGCAATGGACCGCACAGAAGAGCTGCGGTCCACGGAGGAAGAGGATCCCGGCGGCCATCTTCACCGGTAAGTATAGAAGTCACCGGAGCGCGGGGATTCAGGTAAGCGCTCCGGTAAGCTTTCTTTAGGTCCCTGCATCGGGGTTGTCTCGCGCCGAACGGGGGGGGGGTTGAAAAAAAAAAAAAACCCGTTTCGGCGCGGGACAACCCCTTTAAAATCAGTGGGGCTTAGATATATAGATGGATACTGCTCTGTCCCAATAATCTATATATCACTTTTGTATTCCCTGATATCTTTTCTTATCCAGGGATGATTAAATGTCTATTTGTCAATGACTTGCGCCACCAAATGTTTGTTAGAATATGATGCAGCACTCACTATCAGTGATTTAGACCAAAAGTTGTTGTTGGTAATTCTATTTCTGATAATGCTCATCAATGTCACTATCAAATTCAACACTTCTAATTCTCTATCTCCAGATGGACCTGATGTCCTCTGATTGGTCACGGTACAATGATGTCTGTTTATTTAAAGTCAGTGGTCTACTGTCTTTAATATTGTACCTGACACACACGTTTATTTATACTGTCGTCTCATTTATAACAGTTGCTCATCGATGATTGCTCAGGTAGTGTCTGTTCTTTTTATTTTTGGAGCAATATTGCGGTGATTGATTTTTACAGGAGTCACCTCGATATATCACCATTAGGTGTACTTTTTAGAACGGCGTTCGCTCTCAGACCCCAATAAAGTAGAAGACTGTCAGAGTGAGGTATCGATTAAAACGGATAGCAAATATGAAAAATGTGCATATTAAGGAAAGGGAGTTGCTGAAATAATCATCACCAGTGAAAGAAAAGAAAGATGTGAGAAAAAATGTGAACAAAAATTAATACAAAATGTTGAATAAATTATTAGACAAATATGAAAACAAATGAGGAAACAAACTCATTTGAAGTCTTATAGTTAAATAAGAGGTCTACAGAAAAAAGGGATGGGCAGAAGCAGAGCCAAAAAATTTCCACAAAATAGAAGACCATGCTTACCAACCTAAACAGGAGATAAAATAAAGACAATATGAGTAGAGATGAGCGAGCGTACTCGCTAAGGCAAACTACTCGAGCGAGTAGTGCCTTATGCGAGTACCTGCCCGCTTGTCTCAAAAAAGATTCTGGTGCCGGCGGGGGAGAGCGGTGAGTTGCGGGAGTGAGCAGGGGGAGCAGGGGGGGGGGGGGGGAGCGGGGGCAGAGTGAGAGAGAGAATAAAGTGGCCTTTCATTGTATATACTCTATAGGATTCACATCCTTAAACATGATAATACTAATCTACAAGTAATTTATAAACATGATTTCATACTTAAAGAATAATCCTAACTTGTTTTATTGAAACACTTATCCCTTTCATCATATTACAGAAAGATCTTGCTTGTACCTGTTTCCTGTTGTCTTATTGGTGATATTACGTATCTAAATGAAATCAGTCACAGCATGCAGGAAATGAATTACCCGTCTGTCCTCAGGGTCATAACAAAGCAACAAATATTTCTTCTATTTTGTGTAAAACCTTATTAGGAGATATATTTGAAAGTTTGAAGGACGTGAACTATATACAAATTGATTGGTATTGTTCTCATATAGATATCACCAATATATATTATGTTCACAAGAAAGGTTGAGGACACTATTAACCCTTTCCAATCCACTGTCTGACGTCTAAAGACATTCTGATTGAAAGCTGTACAGCTCCGATGTCAGAAGACGTCCGGCAGGGTATTCTTACTTTAGATTACTGGACGCTCTGTTGTCGGGAGCCTCTCCAGCATGTCACATACCACAGTACTGAATCTAGCCAGCAGATGATGCCATTGTATAATGGCAGAAAGAGAGAACCCCCTAGGAAACCCTGAATCCAAAATTGGATTGCAAAGGGTTAAAACATAACTTTTATTGCTAACGATTAAAATAAATGGTGCTAATAGGAACAATAGCACTTGCCAATATACTGTTATCCTAAAAATTGCAGCAAAGTAATATATGTCATTCAAGTAACATTTCGTTTCACAACCATACCACAGGATATAACATTGAAACAGTCTTACCAGACACTTTGGAAAAGTTTAAAGTCTTAGATGTTGTTCCTCTGAATACTGTTAAAAGCAAAGAGAGGATCTGTATGTGTGGGGGAGAAGAACAGGGTGGACCAGTCACACAGCTGTCCCTAGATGCCCCTGTCATCTAAATCACTCTACCTGCAGGCGGAAGGTGGAGTGAACACCCTGAAAAGGGCAGTCCCACAGTGACACTATGACTGAAAGTCCCTGCAAAGTCCTAACCAGATGGGTCACACAATGTCCCAATGCATTTCATCCTTCAATGAACTCCTCAGGGGACAAATCCAGATAGTGATAATGTACAATAATGGTCTTAGATGACTGAAGATGCCTAATAATAATAAAAATAAATAGCATCTGGGAAGTGTGTATATTATAGTCCACCTGCAATTCTTAATAAAAAGTGAGTCATGTAACATAGGCTAGGCTAAAAAAAGACAAACTCCAATAAATTTACCCAATTTTGGGGAAAAAAATTCCTTCCTGACTCCATAATGGCAGTTAGAATAATCCCGGAATCAACATTTGAAAAGTTCCTACCTGACTCCCAAGTCTGGCAGTCGGAAGATACCTGAATCAACAACCCTTCTGGCTATTTAAGGTCCATAACCTGTAATGTCATAGTGCTCTAAAAAGACATCTAGTCCCCTCTTAAACTCCTCAATGAATTTTGCCATCACCACATCCTCAGGCAGAGAGTTCCACAGTCTCACTGCTCTTACAGTAAAGAATCACCTTCTATGTTGATGATGAAACCTTCTTTTCTCTAGATGTAGTGGATGCCCTCTTGTTACCGTCACAGCCTTGGGTATAAACAGATCATGGGTGAGATCCTTGTATTGTCTCTTAATGTATTTATACATAGTTATTTGGTCGCCCCTTAACTATTTTTTTTCTAGGGTGAATAATCCCAATTTTGATAGCCTCTCTGGGTATCCTAATCCTTCCATTCTGTGTATTAATTTAGTTGCCCTTCTTTGAACCCCTTCAAGTACTGCAATGTCTTTTCGAGCACCAGTGTCCAGAACTGTACACAGTATTCCATGTGGGGCCTGACAAATGCCTTGTATAGAGGAAGAATAATGTTCTCATGCCTCGCCCCTATACCTCTTTAACCCCTTAACGACCAATGACGTACCTGGTACGTCATGGAGCGTCGGGGTATGTATGAAGAGAGGTTGCGTGGCAACCTCTCTTCATACAGTGCGGGCATCAGCTGTTTATAACAGCTGACACCCGCGGGCAATAGCCGCGAGCGGCCGCGCGGCCGATCGCGGCTATTAACCATTTAAACGCCGCTGTCAATTCTGACAGCGGCATTTAAATCCCCCGAACGATGTTCGGGGGTCCCGCGCGGCCCCCCCGCGGTGAGATCGGGGGAGCCTTGCACGTATCATGGCAGCCGGGGGCCTAATGAAAGGCCCCAGGGCTGCCTTAGCAGACTGCCTATCAAGCCGTCCCCGTGGGGTGGCTTCATAGGCTGCCTGTCAAAAAGCAGTATGACGTAATGCTATAGCATTACGTCATACTGCAGGAGCGATCAAAGCATCGCATCTTAAAGTCCCCCAGGGGGACTTCAAAGTAAAGTAAAAAAAAGAATCAATAAAGTTTTTTTTTAATTGAAAAAAAAAAAAAGTTGTAAAAGTTTAAATCACCCCCCTTTTGCCATATCTATTATTAAAAAATCTAAATAATAAATTAAAAATATGTATTTAATATCGCCGCGTCCGTAAAAGTCCGATCTATCAAAGTAGCACATAATTTTTCCCGCACGGTGAACGTCGTCCGAAACAAAAAATGAAGAACGCCAGAAATGCACTTTTTTAGTTACCCTGTCTCCAATAAAAAACGCAATAAAAAGCGATCAAAAAGTCATATGTATTCCAAAATGGTACTATCAGAAACTACAGGACATCCCGCAAAAAATGAGACCTTGCTCAACTACGTCGACGGAAAAATAAAAAAGTTATCGCGCGCACAAAATGACGACAGAAAATAATTGAAAAAAATTTTATGTCTTTAAAAAAAAAAAAAGAGGAGTATAGTAAAAAAAAACCTAAACAAGTTTGGCATCGTAGTAATCGTACCGACCCATAGAATAAAGTTATCATGTCGTTTTTGTTGCCATTTGTGCGCCGTAGAAGCAAGACGTACTAAAAGATGGCAAAATGTCGTTTTTTTTCCATTTTACTCCACTTAGAATTTTTTAAAAGTTTTTCAGTACATTATATGGTACTTTAAATAGCACCATTGAAAAATACAACTCATCCCGCAAAAAACAAGCCCTCATACAGTGACGTGGATGGATAAATAAAGGAGTTATGATTTTTTTAAAGGGGGGAGGAAAAAACGAAAATGGAAAACGAAAAATGGCCGCGTCATTAAGGGGTTAATGCACCCCGAAACTTTATTCGCCTTTGCAGCAGCTGATTAGCATTGATTGCTCCAGTTAAGTCTTCAGTCAGCTAGTACCCCAAGGTCTATAGCTATAAAAATACCAAATTACACCCCCTACCATCGTTACTAATGTGCACGAGGTAGCTGCATATGTCACTATTACTGTCGGGAATGGCAGACAAAGTTTAGCGCGCATATGTCATTGCTAGCGTGTTCTTCTGCCAATTAATCAGCAGACACATGGGTGGGTGTTTCTGCAGGACAGAAAAAATCCAGACTTGGTGTCCATTAGAGTCCATAACAAACCAAAGCTTGGTTTTTTTGTTGGTCCACTGTCATGAGAAAGAGCCACAAATAAGACAGGGGAGGATGCCCCCTAGACTGACACCCTGGATGGGTATGAATTTATGGACGTTGATAATGCTGCATGAAGGCATTAGACCTTGTTAGCAAGGATTAAATATCCTATTAAGTTATGTTTTTGATGGCATGTACACTGCTTATCTAAAGTGCCTATATTTCCCTGCGCGGGGTGACTGCGGCAGAGTGTTGCCACTTCTTGATTTAAAATATAATAAATATGTTTGAAACATAAACTTACAAAAAGTTCTTAACGTCTGTGTGCCCCCCGAGGCTGGGATGAAAATTGGAACATATTTCAGCTTGGCTGTTCTCTCAAACATGAAATATTTCTATTGCCCCACACAACTCTTACAGTTTCCAGCTCCTGGCTCAGGTTGCAGAACTGCCCATTTGTCCATTATAAATTCCTGGCTTAGGATTTGACAGGGAGGTAATAAGGGATAAATACAATGGATATTAAACAGTCAATTATCCTGTACTCCCCCTCAATAGAATGCAGGATGTTCACCTTGGACAAATAAAGGTCTATCTGAACTCTTTTTGAAGCTTGTTCATTTTGCATCTAGCGTCCCCTCTAAACCAGCTTTAGGTGATAAATATGGCACTCCACTCAAAAGGATCAGAGCACCCCACAGAGCTCCTTCCAGCAATAAGAGTCCCCCCACCACCACCATGCCACGCTGTTCGTAGAGCTTATAGGATACACCAACTGTATACAGTCATGATTAGGAATGAGTGATTAGTGGACTCATTGGTTCATGTTGCGATTGGGCTGATTTCACCAAAAGCATCGTAAATCATGATGGCCGATTTAGCCCTTGCAATCAGCCATTTGAAGGCAACCATAAGGGTGATGTAGCTCTGGGTGAAAAGGAGTTTGACACCCCTGCTGTAGGCCATCGATTTCTAAAGCCTTGACAACCCTTGTAATGTGTGGGCTCACAGCATTCTATGTGTTTGCATTCTGGAGAGAATACAAAAGCTTAGTTCTAGGAGCTATTAATACAAAATAAATACTAGAACAATAGCAGATGGCTCATTGTGCTGCAAAACCCACAGTCTTGGAAAGCTGCGTGCTCGCTGATCATCATCACTGTGTGGAATTAGAAAAAACGTAGCCGCCGCACATTGTTCAGTCTCTCCCCATCGCGTCATTCGATCTTAATGGTGTCACAACTTTGTATTACCTTTACATAAGTATAGCATTTACCATGGTAACAACATTTCTTTGTACTCTAGGTATAAATAAAAGATAAAAAACAACCCATATTGCTGCTGCGCTTGCAGAGAATGCTGGACGCACACCTTTCATTTCCTGAAACACAATAGCACCCTGAGGTTCTGTTCTATTTGGTTTGCTTTTGTTCCTATTGTTGTACCTTCTTCTTGTCAGATCTCTGTGTTATGGTAGTTATTTATTACTGGTAATGGTATGCTCGCAGGAAAACGGCTACAACTACAATAGTATATATTTATACTTGCGAAAGAAAAAAATGTAGTCTAAACAGTAAATGCGAACATTACATCCTTTGGGTGCACTGAAAACGATAACATTTAATTAATCACTTAACCCTTTCCAATCCAATTTGTATTCTGGTTTTCCTAGGGGGCTTACTCTTTTTCTTCGGTTATACAATGGTGCTATATGCTGGCTAAAGCCAGTACTGCATGAGGTGACACGATGGATAGGCTCCGACAGCAGAGCGGCTGGCAATATACAGTAAGAGAACCTCGACGGATGCCTTCCAACATCGGAGCTATACAGCCTTAAATAATAATGTCTTCACACGTCAGACAGTGGATTGGAAAGGGTTAAGGACATCGCCCATTTTCTTTTTCATTTTTGTTTCAAAATCTGCATGTACAGTATTTATACCCAGGTTCAGGGGTGTAACTATAGGGATGTAGGGGATGCGGTTGCACCCGGGCCCATAAGGCCTCTCTTCTCCATATAGGGAGACCAGTACTATGAATAAAGCATTATAGTTGGGGGCCCTGTTACAGGTTTTGCATTGGGGCCCAGGAGCTTTAAGTTACGCCTCTGCCCAGGTTTCTACACCAACATAGAAGGGGGTTCTTTACTATACGAGCAGTGAGACTATGGAACTCTCTGCCTGAGGACGTGGTGAAAAGAGGTTAAGTGGGACCTGGATGCCTTTCTTGAGAGTAATACCGGTAGTATTATATGTTCTAATGACTAGATTACTTCAGAAGGTTTGTTGATCCAAGGATTTTTCTGATTGCCAGATTGGAGTCGGGAAGGATTCTTTTTTCCATAAAATGAGGAAAATTGGCTGCTACATCATTGGGATTTTGCCTTCCTCTGGATCAACACTGACAGTACAAGGCTTAAATAGATGAGATAGGTCTTTTTTCAGCCTTACACACTATTATTATGTAGTTTACGCTTTTGATTGACAGTCAGTTTCATTCACTTGAAATTCTTCATCTCTGAACTATCAAATGCTTGACAAATCACAATTGCAGTGTAGCATAAGACAACACTGGAGAGCCGAGTCTACTGGGATCTAAATAACTCTAAAAACAAAAATCCTGCCTAGAGTTTTCAAAGGAGCAAAAAAAAAAAATTAAATGTTCAAATGTAAGAGAAGAAAGTCTTTGACTCTGAATAATGTGCAATACCAAATATCCCATCTATGTAAGGCAGGACTTAAATTGTCCTTTACATTCATGATTGGCTGCTCCAAATTACGTCTGCTATCTTGCTGTGAAATAATTATACAGTGAGATTAAAATGTAATTTGGCACCTATGGACCATAGAAGGCACTGCAAGTATCTGGGAAATGTAGCAGCTTTTGGCAAGGAAATATGCCTGTACTGTAGATCTAAAAGCAGAGCCAAACAATCCATTGCACATAGACAGCAATTATTATCCTATTATTGCTGCTGATGGTGGTTTTCTACAAGCCACTGAATTATGAGTTACAATAATATTCACACTTCTTCATTCTGACTCAGATGTATTAAGCGTCATATTGCTTACTTACAAATTTTCGGGGTAACCCCTTCAAAATGATTTTTTGATATGTCATATATGTGTATGTTAAGAACACACTGGTAAAGGAAACAAGTATATTAATGTCATGTATATTATGTTAGGATTTTGCACATCTGTTAGGGACAAAGTATCCATGTAGCCTTAGTTGGTATTATTGTATCTTGACGCCACCAGGAAGTCCTGGTGGAGCAAGACTGACTGCCTAGTAACGCCCCCAGAAGCTCATTGGCTTCAGAGAAGACTCGACATCAGGTCCTGGTGGCTAAGTTAATTTATCCCAGCCCCTGTAAATACTGGTGTATGCTCCTGCTTTGTCATCCCCGGCCCTGTAATCTCCCCTCCCGCCTCCCCAGGTGTTAATAGTGTTCCCATGGCGTCCCACCATTGCTCGTCTCCCCTCCTGGCTTCCCAGGTGTTAATAGTGCTCTCCGCACCAGGCTCCCCTGCTGTTAATAGTGGTCCCTGTGGCCGCTTCACCGCCTGTTAATCATGCTCACTGCCACTGCAACTCCCCTCCCGCCTCCTAAAGCAGCTACCCGCGCCTGCACTTTGGTCCCCGCCTCTGTAATCCCCGCTGCTGCACTTGGGTGTCCGGCGCTAAGCTCCCCACTGCTGCTCTGTAGTGCCTGAGCTGGTGCTGCCCGCTGCAACAATTGCTGCCACCGGATGTTCCAGGCAGCGCTTCCTTCTTCCTGCTCACAGACAACATGACAGCTCCCATCCTGGTTCTTCTCCGCGGATGCCTGGAACTCCCTTCTGTCCTGCCTGGCAGCGGCTGGCTATCCAGGGCAGTGCTAGATTTATAGCTGCATCCTGTGTATTCATTGTAGCCTGCCGTGGACGGTTAGGGGTAGGGATTACATTATTAGTTGCTAATATTTCCATTTTGTAACATGTAATTATTTACAAATAATAATGTAAGCCTAAAAGGAACATCACCCCTAACCCTAACCATCCACGGCAGGCTACAATGAATACACACTGTGCTGCTAGGACCTTTGCGATGTCAGCCTATGGGGAGCTAGGGGTGTGAGAGGGGCATTCCCCGTCAAACCCCTAGCTTCCTGGTGGCGTCAAGATACAATAATACCGCCTTAGTCTAAGAATCCACTGCAAGTAATTAGTTAATGTCAAGCATAGAAGGTGAAAGGTTTTCTTTAACCATAGTTATTGTTAACCCCTTTATGACCAAGACCTTTGGTGCCTAAATGCTCACATTAAAATATCTTTTCAAGACCATACATTCTTATGCCACTTTCACACGAGCATAGATAGATGCAATTTTTCACCTATACTATAGATAAGTTTTCTAGCCAGGCCATGGGTTTGCTGACTGGAACTCACAGCATTGTAGATCCCCATTATGCTGTGAGTTTGCGTCAGTAGACCTGCAGTCAAACTGGGGCGCTAGTCAGTAATACAGGTGCAAAAATGAGCCTGTAAATATGCTTGTGTGCATATTTCTTAATTTGATACTAATCTTTATGCAGCATAGTTTATCGTTTCGTATAATACTAAAACAGTCTTAGAAAATTGGGCTGAAAATTAAAATATTTTTTCTATTTGTAATTTAATGAAAAAATTTAAAGCAAAATCATTCACTCCCTCCCGTGCAGAACGATAGCAAATATGTACTTGGTTTACTGGACATCATCCCTGTAATACTCTAGAGCAAAGGTCCCATCTTTATTCTTGTGTGTCTTCTTCCATTGGCTGTTATATGGGCTTGCTGTGATCACAACATTAAGTACTTTTTGTAACTAAAAACTGATCATTTTAAATTCCTCATCAGTTTAGTAAGACTGGATTCATAAAGTGTCTTCCTACTTTAATGATAGAGGGTTATACGGGGAGATTTACCATTAACCCTTTCCAATCCACTGTCTCACGTCTTCCTACATTCTGATTGAAGCTTATACAGCACCAATGTCAGAAGACGTCCAACAGGGTATTCTTACTGTCTATTGCCAGCCACTCTACTGTCGGAGCCTCTCTGGCGCACACACACTGGCTTTAGCCAGCAGATAGCACCATTGTATAACAGCAAAAAGTGAGAGCCTTTTAAGAAACCCTGAACCCAAAATTGGATTGTAAAGGGTTAAAACGGTGGACAAATACATACATCCTAGTTGCATAGTGCATCAATAATTAAGGCATACTGTATCCAACAGGGGAAAAAAACTCAGTATGATGTGTGTGGGTAGGGGACATACATAGATACAGTAGAGGGTACGGGTACCCTTAGAAAGCAGTAATGTGGCTTCGCATATAATACTGCTGTAATACAGCTGTCAATGAATCCTCAGAGATACAGTTGCTCTCAAACTGAGGCAGCTCTATATGTTAGTTTTCCATATGTATATTAATGAATCTGCAGTCTATACATAGTTTTCCCTATGAAAGGAGCCTAATTTTGTACCTTTTTTGATTATTGTATAATAATTGTCAGATCACTTATAAACAGCAGGAAATGAATGAATCTGGGCGGTTTACCTTATCTCTTACTTGCAGAGTGTGAACTTGGTACATGACTATTAAGGTTGTCCTGATCTGTTCTATAGGCTTATTGAAGCTATATTGCTTGTACTTGGCTCCTACAATTGCTCTCAGACATATGATTACGTATAATTCCAGCAGGTATTAGCAACAATAATCACCTTAATGTACAGACTGTTCATTTATACCGCAAACTGGAAATAGAATATATTTCAGTTAGGCTTTGGAGTCAAGCGCTTCGGAATAAATTGGCGCTATACAAATAAAGATTATTATCATCACCTGCCGACAATCTAATGTAAATGGTTGCAGCCTGAATGGTATCTGCCATTCGGGTAACAAGAATCGGTATATTGGATTTCATTATATTCTATCTATTTGACCCTGAAGTGATAAGAACTTCCAGTTGCAGTCATTGTGCATGCTCTCCTGATGGGAGCATGCATGTTGTATGGGATATATGGGAGATAACTGTTGGCTGGATGAGGGTGCAGCAGACAGTTATCTTAGGTGTATGATGGTCAAAGAACAATGAAGCTGTCTTCACTACATTTCTTAATTTTCAGAGTTTTATTTTACAGTAAAATATATTATAAAAGCACCTACAAATTTGTTGGGGACATAATGTAGCCACAACTGATAAACAAGCATTTCCTTAAAAATGCACCTTCTTCAGATCTTCAACTAATTACAGAGTCTTCCACTAAAATGCAAAATATGTCATTGTCTTGGGAAAATGCATTTTAGAGAGATCATTTAAAAAAAATCTTGCAGAGGATCTACATTCATATAAGAGTGAACCAGTGTAGAAATCTCATTTATTTAACAAGTTTTACACAAAAGGTTTAAACATTCTAAAAATTAATTGTACTGCATATAGTTATAAGATGTAGCACCGAGAACAGAAAGTTCAGTTCACCATATAGCAGAATGAGGAGTACGGGTCATGAATATATTTAGTGTAATGATCTAACAATTATACTCTCAAGGTGGTAAATGAGCAAAGATCTATCACAGCTAAAGGAATTTTGCAAAACAGTGAAAAGGAAAATATGGGAAAGAAAGAAATAAGAAAAGACAGAGAAGTAAGAAACAGAACTTTTTCACCATTAAATTGACAACAAGGACTGGTTAGATGCATTACAGAGTCCATAGTTGTGTAGGTTGAGTGCTGTTTAGTTAAACAAGTAACTCAAGCAGCATTTATCTAACCATTCTCAAAATCCCTTGGAGCTTGGTGATCAAACCCAAAGGAGATGTCCTGTTTTGGTTTTTCTTTTGCCAAAAATAGCACCACATCTCTGTGTGGCTGTGTCAGGTATCGCGGCTTATCCCCATTCACTTGAAAAGGAAAATGGCAAACACAATCAAATGACAGATGTGGGGTGGCTTGCAGAAAAATTAGATACATTTTTTCTAGCCCCTTAAGGAAATGAGGAAATTAAAATCCAGGAAAAGAAAACCTACATATAGGAATAGAAACAGGCCATTTATACATCATGCCTTCTTTGGAGAGTCACAGGTACCCTATTTAAGAATATTACCTTCCGGGCTGGGACAGTTACAGGAAACCCCTGTAGGGGATCAGTCAGGTTTCCAAAAAATAGAAGGATGAAAAGGGTCAGGATATGCAGAAATTGTGGGACTGGCCATCCATCTAAAGCGTGGCATTTTTTAAATCCGTGTGCCGGCTGTAAAAAAACGGATGACATATGGACAGCATATGGACCCATAATATTCAACGAGGCAGCACATATTACTAAATTTTTTCACACAGGCATGAACCCGTGTGAAAAAACTAATTGCATGCCCCAAGTGTGCACTCTAGCCTCTTGGCGTTCACTTGACATTTATTCGGCACATGGCAGGAGAAAAATAGGTTTGGTCATGTTGAATTTAATATGCTGATCCTTTGGTTCTCAGGAGAGATAAGATGCTGCCAGAGGTGTCTGGCAGAGGCTTTACTCCCTTCTCCCTATTGAGAACACAAGAACGCTTTACTGAGCGCACTGTACATGTGTATGAGGGGATCAGAAGGAATAGCTGCCGGCCGAACAAGTATTCATCTGACAGCAAAAAGTGTACGGCCTTCTTTAGATAAACAGATCCGTGTATATTTATGCGTATAAACCCAAGTTATCTTTTACCATTTGAATTGTATATCAGATAATATGAAGACTTATCATCAGATGATAGAAATTGTTTGCCTTAATTAGCCAACGTAAAAATGACCATATTCTAGACACTAACAAACATCCTGATTAGAATTCCAAATTGCGAAGCCCTTTACTCTCCAATTATTGGCTATGTTTTGTTTATATACTTTATATATATGCAGACTTCTATGTTTGCAAGAAATATTCAATAAAAAATAACACATCATTGTATATAAAAAGAAATCAGGCATTTCTAACATTTTCATATATTTTAACATCTAATATTTAAAGTGGTTGTCTGGGACTCTTACTATGGATGAGCTATCCTCAGGATAGGTCATCAACATGGCAGAATTTTGGTCAGTATTCATCATCGGTATTTGTGAGCCAAAACCATGAATGGGCCCAAAATACAGAAGCACAGGAAAACAGAAGTAAGTCCAGCATAGGAGAAAAACTCTTTCTCTTTATTGAAATATCCAGTCAGACATAGAGAAACAAGAAGCATGTACCATCTTACATGCTTCAGGCAAATATGTGGCCCTTAAAGGGGTTGTCCCGCGCCGAAACGGTTTTTTTGTTTTCCAACCCAACCCCCCCCCCCCCCCGCGTTCGGCGCGAGACAACCCCGATGCAGGGGTTAAAAAAGAACACAGGAGAGTGCTTACCTGAATCCCCGCGCTCCGGTGACTTCTTACTTACCTGCTGAAGATGGCCGCCGGCATCTTCTCCCTCGGTGGACCGCAGGGCTTCTGTGCGGTCCATTGCCGATTCCAGCCTCCTGATTGGCTGGAATCGGCACGTGACGGGGCGGAGCTACACGGAGCCCCATTGAGAAAAGAAGAAGACCCGGACTGCGCAAGCGCTTCTAATTTGGCCATTAGACGGCGAAAATTAGACGGCAACCATGGAGACGAGGACGCCAGCAACGGAGCAGGTAAGTGAATAACTTTTGATAACTTCTGTATGGCTCATAATTAATGCACAATGTACATTACAAAGTGCATTAATATGGCCATACAGAAGTGTATAGACCCACTTGCTGCCGCGGGACAACCCCTTTAATTATAGACCTTTTTGTTCCTCTTTCTGTCTCTGGATTTTTCAATAAAGCGAAAGAGTTTTCTACCCTACGCTGGACCTACTCCATTTTCCTGTGCATCTGTTGTGGTTTACAGCCAGTCCTTGCATCGGAGCAACTGGGGAGGAGCTTATTTCTGGTTTGCATGTCAAAATACAGAAGCGGTACAAATGTTTCCATTGTTCTTTATCTCTGTAGGTTCCACTCCTAGTTTTGAAATTCAAAGACTGATGCAGAATGACCAAAATATTACCGAGTGATAGTAGCCTAACACATATCTCCAGCTATGAATGCTCCTGAATCCAAATGTGCGGTAATCATGTGACATCTTTCTAACAGGCAGATTATTGACAGCGGGAGTGAGAGAACTAGCAAGGTTCATTTGGAAGGTGGTTGCAATGCAACTAGTATTCAGAGCAGCTCCCTTAGTGCCGAAAGATGCAGATGTGGCTGGGGAATCTCCTCAGAAAAGTGTACTGATGGAATGAAATACTTAGTCTCCCATAGTTAAACAAATGATGGCATGTTCCATCAGCCTTCGTATGCACAGATGTATTCTCCTCCTGAGGCAATGCATGGTGGCCACCATAGCCTGTATGGCATTACTGAATAGCTGTTAGGGGTTACACAGGGCTCTGTTGTGTACATAAGCCCTTAATTAGAAAGCTTTGCTGCCTTTTTGTTTATCCCCCCCCTCCCCATGTGGAGACAAGCCTAATCTAAACTTTCCCATAAAATATGAACTTTTTCATGGAAGAAACTTTGTCATTTTAAGGGCAGCCATACCGACACCAAGAGAACCTGTAATGCACTTATCTCAAAGACTAGATTTACTGCTGACTGAGGTAACATAAGTATAATTTCCTGGAAGTCCAATTAAAACAAACCAAAGCAGAGCAGCTAAGTGTACAGGACTATATTTAGTAAGTCTAGAGGTCATCCCTGGTCTGCAAACTTAAAGGATAATGTCCTTGGCATAGAAAAATGAGTTTGTTTTTGCTGCCAAACACTTGTACTTAGGGTTGGAAGCTCTTATTGACAGCATCCAGTCAGAACTGTTTGTAGTATTTGCCATTATGTATGTCTTGTGCTTCCTATGATTGTATTGTAAGGGGTTAAATGCATACGTGCGCGTGTGTAAAGGAATATCACTGCTGTACTTTTGTGTTTCTACCAGGACCTTCAGAGAGAGGTCACATGACTTTGTTTACTCTAATTGTTGGTGCTATGGACAGGACCTAAGCTGAAGATTGATTGGCTGAAGGGCTAGGTATAAAAGAGAGGTCCTGTTCCTATGGGGCTCTCAGTTTCAGAGAGTATGAGAAAGAGAGAATCAATCAGCGAGGCAGCACAAATATAGTCCTGGCTCCAGAAACAGATTCTGCTGGTTGTGGAGGAGAGTTGCCCGATTGTGATCAACAGCTTCCGAGATTTCAACAGGATAAAGGACAACAGTGGTGATGCAGAGATTGGCATCAACTATCTGAACAGCCAAGTTTTGGGAGTGTGCATAATCCTGAGCACCACCACACCATGTTCTTTTCGATTATGCTGGACTGAGCGTAAATGGCTCCCTGTGCAGAATGATTTGGCACCCCCTCGCCACCTAGGATTTACCATATATTTCAGACGATAAGATGCACCCCAGATTTAGACTACAGTAAACAGGAAAAATATTTCATATTAATTTAAATGTCTCTGGGGGTCTAACAAAGTGGAGGGGCTACCGTCATTAACTTTGGTGTTCTAGTATAGTAAATGTGGTTAATAGTTAACAGTCAGCTCCTATTAAACCTAGTGTGTCCATTCAAACAATGGCGTAAGCACATAAGTTCACATGACACACATACGAAGCACTGCTGCCTGCACATTGTACATGCACCCAACACACACAGCGCTGCAGCATGCACAACTCTGCTACATACACACACAGCTCGTTGGCTTCTTGTTGCGTGTAAACAGTGATCGCTCAATGTTTCGCATAGGAAGATAAGTGAACGAGATGTTCGTGATTCGTAATAATGATTTACCTGTCTAAAAAGGCTGCCCAAGCGTGAACGGCCTATTGATGACATCACCAGTTCCTTCGCCTTGGCAAGTGAGAATCAGGAGGTTCTCGTTCAACGTAAAATGACCTTTTACATGGAGTGATAAACAGTTTGCAAGAGTGAACAATGACAGAGTTTGCTTGTGCAGCCTGTTCATACAGGTAGAAAAATCATTTACAATTGTGTGTTGTAGTTCAGTTGTTCACATTCACTGTATCAGATCGCCATTCACCCGCAATGATGTGCGAACGATCATTTTTGTATGAACGACAATTGAGAAATGAACAATCGTTAACTATGTTTACACTGAACAATTATCATTCAAATTTATACAATCCAACGATTTTCTGAACGATAATCGTGCCGTGTAAAAAGGGCCCTTATGGTTAGAAAAATACGGTAGATTAAGTGAGCATTTTGGTTTGCTTCTGCATAAATTTTTTTGCATATCTTCTTAATGCGCAATAATCTTCTATATATTGTCATGATTGTCATTATATAGGGTACAGCAGCTGTAGCCACACAGTCATTTTAAGGCCTCGGTCAGACAAGTGTGTACTTTGATGCATCCGTGCTGCGCAAAAAAATGCACTGCACGGATGTGCAAAATACGCATGACTGAAGCTCCCTGCCCATTGCTTTCAATGGGGCTGGCTCTACAGCAGCCGACCCCATTGAAAGCAATGGGATGCAGGCGACCCCCACAGTGATTTTCAGGGAAGGCCTTCCCTGAAAATCATCCCTAACTTGTGTAAAAAATATATATATACACTCACCACCTGTCCGCTACTGTCAGGGCTCAGTGCGTCTTGACACTTGGCTCCCCAGCACTGTACTAAAGTTCTTTTAACAGACGGGGATTTAAAATCCCTGCATCCTGAAAGGGCTGTATCTGATGGCTGAGCACTCAGCCAACCACAGACAGCGCTCAGCCATTCATTGAGGGACAGCTGAGCGCTGCCTGTGATTGGCCGAGTGCTGTGACCAATCATATATTATATTTTAAGCCCTTCCCTGAAAATCATTGTGGGGGTTGCTATCAATGGGACAGCTGTAGCGCCGGCCCCATTGAAAGCAATGGGAGAACATTGCAGTCCTCTGTCACAGCTGTGACAGCTGTGGCAGAGGACTCCTTCATCCCCATAGGGAGTCCCATCATCACTGAACACTGTGACAGTGCTGTCACAGTGTTCAGTAATGAGGGAATTCCCCGCGGGGATTCTTGTGGAGCACGGACCTATGCGGTGCACGCATATCCTATCTTTACAGGTGCGAGTATTTTCAGCCTGTAAAACACGGACATGTGAACACATCACAGGAAACCAATGGTTCTAATAGACGCGCAGCTTTGCACGCACAAATACACGCTTGTCTGACTTTGCCATAACGGTGCATGTACACATCTTTGATTTGGCACAAATTGTATAACGGATTTTGTTGCAGATCTGCAGCAGATTTCACCCCTTGAATTTTAAAATTCTGATCTGCGCTACAATCCGTGACAAAATCTGCACCAAATCAACTACGTAAACAGAGTAAGTGTTCAGATTGTGTGCTAATAACTCTCTCCCAAAGTGTCCTTTTGTTACTACCATGTTATAACAAAATACTGCACCAATATAAAAGCGAAGGCCTCTTTCAGACGAGTGTATTATAACATCTATAATAAAGACCCGTTATATGGATGAAATTACAACCATATGTCATCAGGATTTGCCTCTGTACAGTATTTGCTGTCATTGGTTTCATTTTCTACAGAACAAGTACTGATCAGTATCTGCCCAAAGTAAAAAAATAAAACCAATATAGAGGCAAAATGGAAAAAAATAAGTCATACTGTGTTTTTAAAATACGGCCAAGAAAAATCCAGCTACCGTGTTTCCCCGAACATAAGACACTGTCTTATATTAATTTTTGCCACAAAATAGGTGCTAGGTCTTATTTTCAGGGGATGTCTTATTATACTTACTTAGTAAGTATAGCAGGCTTAGTCCAGATCTTTCCTGCTGCTCTCCGGAGCTTTGATGAACTGACCCGCGGCATTGATTGGCCAATTCATAAATCTCGCCTCCACAATTCGATGGCTGTGATTGGTTCTTTGACAGCTGCTAAGTGAATCAATGTAGCGCTTGATGAACCAATCACAACTATCGCATTGGTTCATCGAACTCTGCATTGATTGGTTCTTGAGCACTGCTCAGCCAATCAGAGCCAAATCGCTTTCTAGAGGTGGGTGGTATTTTTTTCTATGTAATACAGCTAGTTCTTATTTTTGGCGTAGGACTTATATTTCAAGTCCTGCCGAAAATCCCCAAAAATCAGGGTAGGGTTTATTTTCACGGTAGATCTTATGTTTGGGAAAACAGGCTATGTGAATAGATGAATATAGTTACATCAGCTCTGTATTGTGATCCGCAAACCACGGACCAGATACAGGCTAAAAACACATTTGTCTGAAAACGGCCCAAGGCCGCATTCACATTGTGATTTCTTTGTAGCCGCCATAAATATCAGGTGCAAAACACATTGGCCAGCACACAGACACCTGGATATTGCATGTGCTACTCTCATCCACAAAAACAGACAAGAATAGGACATACAGTGATTTTTTTTTATTATAGAAACCATCCAGTACGAATAACCTCACTGGGTATTATGGGGCTGCATACTGTTTGTGGAATACATACCCCGAATACACAGCTGTGTCAATGGGCCTTAAAAGGGATTTACCAAAATCAACTTTTATTACCTATCCACAGAATAGGTGATAAAAAGTCTGACTGCCTGCTGAACCTGCCTGCATCCCACTTGGCAATTGGTGATAAAAGGCCATTTACACAGGACGATTATCGCTCACAATTCGTTCAAACTAACAAATTTGAGCGATAATTGTCCAGTGTAAATGCAAAAAAATTGTTTACTATTTAACAGCATAAAAACTCGAGCAAACTAGAATTGGCCTGCCTAAAAAACAGCTTTAAGCTCCTTTTAGACATAATGAGAAGTGCCCGATTCTCATTTGCCATAGCAAACAAGTGGGTGACATCATCACTAGCATTCGCATTCGAACAGTCTGTAAAAAGTCTAATCCAGCGACATCTAGCTAAACTGGAGTAAAGAAAAAACGAGTGAAAATATTTGTTCATTTATTTCTGATTCAGAAGTATTAGGCCTCATGTCCACGGGGAAAATCAGGCCCGCCACGGATTCTTCATGGAGAATCCCGCAGCGGGTCCCTCCTGCCCCGCGGGCATGAGGCCTAAAAAGAAGATTTACTTACCTGTCCGGACGCTGCGGATCTGCCCTCCGTCACGGCCGGATCCTCTTTCTTCGGCTCGGCGGATGTGCTCGGCACACCGGCAACGTGCCGCGCGCAATCGTCGTGCACTATATCTTTCTTGAACTCCTGCTCTCCCGCGCTGGAGAGCAGGAATTCAGCTGCGGGTGTGCCGCAGATCCGGACGGCTTCCATAGGCTTCAATATAAGCCTGTGGGAGCAGTCCCCGCAGGAGACTCACACTATAATGGAGCATGCTGCGGGTGATTTCCCGCACACGCAAACCGCGCCTCCAGGGAAAATAACATCTGCAGGTATTTAATTACCTGCGGGCGTCCAATGCATCCCTATGGGGCGCGGATCATGCGTGTGGGACACCCGCTGCGGATCTGTCCCCATAGACATGAGGTCTTATAAGGTTTATAAAACACACACAAAAAAAAAAAAAAACATTTTGTACATGATACCTAAAGCAAACGCCGAAGACTGACAACAGTGTAGGATAGAGGTTATTGTATCACTATTGTATCCCTGTAAACAAAACACATACGAGTTACAAAAACTGGACAGCCCTTTACTGCACCTCCGCCGCAGATCCTGCGGTTCTACTATTTGTCTTTGACACAGTTTTATCTCTGATTAGGAGAGCTCACAGGGCCAAGATACTGGAGTTTAATGCTTTGTATCAGCGCACAAGGGAAGTATTGACTGGATTCCCATCAGGGTTCTTAAAATTCAAGCATTCGCCCAGCAAGCTGATTGTTATTCACTACTCATTCTATGGTGGTCGTGCCAAGCCTACTTGTGAAGGGCAAGGGAACAAATACCTTATCAGCCTGCTTGGCTTGTACTAAGTAACTACAGTCAAAGACGACTGGGTTTTTGAACATTGGCTTTGAAGGAATATTTATCTGCACAATGAAAGCAAGTCTAATTAATGAAGAAATCGTTAAGGGGGGGGGGATTCACAAACTCTTTTATGCCAGTTTTCTGGCATTAAAGGGGTTGTCTCGCGGCGAAAGCGTTTTTTTTTTTTTTAAATGGACCCCTGCATTACGCCCTGTGAAAAAGAAAGCATGTGTTAGTTTTTAACAAGCACATTGCACTTACCTGCATTAGCGTTCTGCAGCTTCTTCATTTCCTCTTTTAAAGATGGCGCCGCTGGTCTTCTCCCACGGTGCACCGTGGGTCTTCCCATGGTGCACCGTGGAGTTTCTTCTTCTGTCTTCCGCGTTCCACTGCCGATACAGCCACCTCATTGGCTGATCGGCACCACATGACGGAGGCGGAGCTACGATGACGACGCGGTGACTAGTTCTCTGGCACGAGCGGCCCCATTCACCAGGCAGAAGACCGCACAGCGCAAGTGCGTCTAAAAACGCCAGAAGACAGCGAAATTAGACTGAGCCATGGAGACGAGGACGCCAGCAACGGAGCAGGTAAGTGGAATAACTTCTGTATGGCTCATAATTAATGCACAATGTACATTACAAAGTGCATTAATATGGCCATACAGAAGTGTATAACCCCACTTGCTTTCGTTAGACAACCCCTTTAAGTCATACATCTGTGCACAAGTCCTACTTGCCCAAAATAAATGTTGCATTGTATGCAGTTTTGCTAAAAGTGGGTGCAGATTAACGAAAAGGGGTTGTGGTTTCCAGGCAGGTCATATTTACTACAATTTACACAAGAAACTAATATAAATTATAGCTGAAATCTACACCAGCTCATCTAGCGTACAAGGACTGGACAAACTCTTAATAAACTTGGTACACTTCACTCCAGCTCTGTCTTTATTTAGACCATCATATAACATGTAAGTCTATAGGCCCTTTTGGACACAATGATTATTGCACAAAATTTGCTCAAAAGACATCTTTTGAAAGATAACCGTCGTGTCTAAATGCACGGCCATCTTGCACTTTTCGCTGATCGCTGACTTTTAATTTGCTAAAAGTCAGCGATCAGTCTTATCAGGGCTGTGCGCTGAGTTCTCAGCGGGATAGCGCTGATACTATTGTTTTCCGCTTGGAGAACAAATCACAGTTATGCAGAAGACAAGCGCTCCAGCTTCTCTTCTGCATACCCCGTTAGATCGCTCACCTGTATACCAGCTGAGTGCTACGAGAAGAAAACATCTGTATGCATAAGACAAGCTGTCCCGCTTGTCTTCTGCATACCCCGCTCGGGCTGGGCAGGGCTAATTCTGGGAACTTAGCCCCGCCCCTGGCCCACCTCTCCCCATTGCAAATAGTGCAGAGGGGCGGAGAGGAGGCAGAGAGGGGGCGGGAGCTCAGTTCCTGCTCCTGGCTCTTCCATCCTCCCCCCCCCTGTACACAAGGACAACGTATATCGGCTCGGCGTGAAAACCGAGCCGATATACGTTAGTCTGAATGCAGCCTCAAACTGCTGTTTGAGCGAATTTTGAGCGATCATCTTGCTGTGTAAACGCACACAATGAATATCGCTCTAAAGATGTCTTTTTAGCAACTTTAGAACGAGAATCGTTGTGTCTAAATGTGCCTTTAGTAAAAAAAAACAAACCCAATGGTCTTTTCTCTATCGACTTAATTTCAGAAAGATGATTTCTAAAGCAAGGGCACAGCGACGACCAGATGCAAAAAAGGAGATGTATGAAACACAATCTCCCGAATTTGCCTCCGACCCAACCACCTAAATGGATCGGAAGAGAATTCCTGTCCCATCTGTTTAACACTTTAGATGCTGCAGTCAATAGCAATCCTGAAATATAACTGGTTTCACAGATGGAGGCGCCCTTTTCTTTAGGTTGCCCTGTTAGCTGGGGGCTTAACAATGGTCCACAGGTCTACTATATGTAAACCTATTATTAGGTCCTGCCAGAGATGGATTTAGATAAAAAATGTTCTGCAAGCACTTTATCCCAAATGTCCGTCTCTTCACTTACTGCTTCTAGAATATGTTTGCAATTTATTTACAAGTTCTTTCCATTTAAGGCTTGTAATCCCAGCAGTTGCAGAATAAAACTATTACTCAGCGATGGAGACTGAACTACATTTTAGAGACTGCAACTCTAAAAGACATTGGGAAGACGGTCTATGAGGACAGTAGCTGACAAATGATGCTTATTCCCTTCCACTGCTAATTATAGCTGTATATTTCGAGCAGCCAGCTGCCGTATAGTCTGTGGAGTATGAAGGTGAAATTCATCCCATCACTGGAATAGATTGTGGAGATATCACTTCCTGCAGGAAACTGAATAGTTCCACTAAACATATCCTGAGACCGGCTCGTCGTGTCATGTAGATCGTACAGGTTTTAATGATTGATGGATTATAGCACTAGTTTTCTTGAAAAAGGGACAATAGTAAATTCAGACATGGTGCTTTTGTGGTATTCTTCTCCTGATCAGGTAATTTGGAAGTGGCATCTCCTGACCAGCAGCTAGGCGCTTACTAGTGACTGCTGGGTGACATGTGACGGGGCGCAATGCATCGGTGAGTGGGTGAGCTGTAGCTCCTACAAATTAGTTGGGTAAAATCTGACGCGGACTTTGATACAGATTTTTCACAATGTGTGAATGTACCGCAAGGTACAATAGAATTCAAACGGGCTAAATCTGCAGCAAATCAGCTATGTGCACATGCACCCTAAGACCTCATTCATACGAGCGCTGTTTGCATGCACTATAGGCGCACACAGAAAGCGCTTCTATTAGAACCAATTGTTTCCTATATAAGCGTTCACTTCTATAGGAGGTTCTAAAGGGTTCCACTTTCCTGCTCCATTCGGGAAACAGGAAAGGGGAATCCCCGCTGCCGAATGGCTCCGTCTCTGCAAGGAGCAAAAAGTGCTGGATGGACCCCATTGACAATAATGGAGTCCATCCACTCTCGGCTCAGTGGTTTTTTTCTTGGGTATTTGGAGCCAGATCTAAGACGGTACTTCGGGCCAGAGGTTCCGACATAGATGTGAAACCGGCTTTATTTCAAATTGCAGTCCGTTAATGCCTTAGTGACGAAGCCCACTTGCGCCTTAATGACCAGGCCAAATGTTGGAAATCTGACATGTGTCACTTTAACAGGGAATAACACCGTAAAGGTTTTGCATATCCAAGAAATTCTGACATTGTTTTTTCGCCACATATTGTACTTCATTTAGGTGGTGAAAATAGACCAATAGAATTTGTGTATATTTATTAAAAGCGCCAAAATTGGGAAAATTTTGAAAAAAAAATAGTCATTTTTTCACATTTCCAACAGCAATATCTCAAATATGTGCAAACATAATATAGAAATTTTTGATCAGATATATATTTTCATCTGTTTACTTTACTCTGGATGCACATTGGAAAAACTTTCGTTTATTTTAAACCATTCAGGAGACGTACAAATTTAACATTAGTTATTAACATTTTGAGGAACACTTTGTTTTCCTACACCAAGCCAAGATTGCAAAGGCTCATAGGTGTCAGAATGATAAATACCCCCACAAATGACCACATTTTAAAAACTACACCCCTTAATGTATTCACTGAGGGGGGTGGGGGGGGGGGGGGGCGGGAGTATTTTGACCCCACAGTTTCTTTTCAGGAATTAATGCAATTTAGACGAGAAAAAATAAAATTTAATATTTTTGCAAATATGTAATTTTAAACACAGGATTTTTTTCTATAAGCACATGAAAATGAGGATTTGCACCCCAAAATAGATACCCCCGTTTGTCTTGTGTTCAGAAATATACCCATTGTGGCCCCTAATCTTCTGTCTGTATGCACAATGCGGCCCAAACCAAAAGGAGTAGTCAGTGTCTTTTTGAACAGAATTTTTCTGCTTGAAGGTGATTTAGGCCCCATTGCCCACTTGTAGAGCTCTTGAGCGGCCAAAACCATAGAAAACCCCCATAAATGACCCCATGGGGAAATAAAAATTATATTTTTACAAATATGTCATTTTAAAGACAATTTAAGTGAGAATTTACACCCCAAAATAGATAACTCTGTTTGTTCAGTACCATACCCATTGTGGCCCTAATCTTATTTCTATATGCACAACGGGGCCCAAACTGAAAGGAGCAGCCGGTGGCTTTCAGATCAGACATTTTGCTTGAAGGCGTTTTAGGCCCCATTGCCCACTTGTAGAGCCCTTGAGCAGCCAAAACGACAGAGAACCCACACAAATGACCTCATTTTGAAAACTAGACCCCTTAACGAATTCATCTAGTGGTGTACTGCGTATTTTGACCCCACTGTTTTTGAATGAATCGAAGCAAAGCAGAAGGAAAAAATTACAATTTTAGTTTTTTTGCCAATTGTGTCATTTTAAAAATAGTTTTTTTATACAGCATATATAGGAATGAAGACTTTCAGCCCAAAATAGATACCCCTCTTTGTCCCGTGTTCAGAAACATACCCCTTGTGGCCCTAATCCTCTGTCTGGATGCACAACTGGGCCAAACTGAACGGAGTGGCAAACTTTAACTGTCTTTTAACTTTTACGTGCTCGCCATTATCCATGGATAATGCCGATCAGATGACCAAGGCCGATCAGATGACCAAGGCACACTTACTGCGCCCCCCCCCCCCCCCCCCCCCCCGTGACATCTCCAAGCTCTTGGCTACTTTTCGTAGCCAGGAGCAAGGAGATTTTAAATTTCCTCTTGCCCTCCCCAGCTTCTGTGCTTGCGTCTGCCATTTCGGCAATAGGCGCATGCGTCAAAGCTGGGGAAAGGTCCACGGATAAGGATCCTGTTGGGGGACATCGCCAGTGGCCTTGGTTAAGCAATTTCACCTCTCCTCATGGATAGGATCCGTTACGGGTGGTGAAACTTTATTTTTATTTTTTTTGCTTTTACGTGATTGCTGTTATCCAATGGATAACAGCAATCACATGACTGGGACCCACATACTGTGGCTCCCCATGAAATCTCCAGGCTCTTGGCTAGATTTAGTAGCCAGGTGCGGGAAGATTTTAAATTACTCCAGCAATCTGCGGCTTTTGCGCCTGCATCCGCCATTTTGGCTATGGACGCATGCACAGAAGCCGGAGTCAAGTCTACGGATAAAGTACCGGCTTAGGTACCTAATTTCATCTCGCCTCATTGATATAATAAATGAGGGGAAATGAAAAAAAAATTATTTTTTTTTTTACACTTTTTTAAACTTAAAAAGAAACAAAAAAAACTTTTACATGATCACTGTTACCCATTGGATAGCAGCGATCATGTGACCGGGAACCGCATACAGTAGCTCCCAGTGACAGCTCCCTGCTCTCGGCAACTCATACTAGCCGAGAACAAGGAATTTTAAAATTTCCTGGGCCTCCCTGCCCTCTGTGCATGTGCGTGACGTAATGTGTCTGGCGCGCATGCGCAGACACCGGCGGCTGGTCCGGGGAGGACGAGGAAGACGCCAGACTGTCCACTGACTTTAACGCGATCGTTAGTATCCGGTGAGCACCGGCGATTGCGTGACCGGGAGTGGGGTCCGGCGGCCCAGAATGACAGCTCCATGCTGTCGGCTACCTCCGGTAACCGGCAGCATGGAGCTGTCATGTCCAGAGCCTGCAGGGCTGTCATTCCCAGAGGAAGCATGTTTTTACGTCCTCTGGGAATTAAGCCCAGCAGGCCAGGACGTAAAAACACTATGGGCTGGTCACAAAGGGGGTTAATCGAATTACGTTTTGGAACAAATGAAACCAAAGACATATTGCAGTTGCTTCTTTAATGTCTGCTGCTTTATAGACTGCTTTACAGTTAGTTTAGTGACAACAAAAAGTTCAACAAATACACAATACCATGCCTGTCACTGCACAGAAGTAGCGGCTATTTGGTCAGCCAACATACAAGGCATTTGCAGGCATAGAAGGATTTTGGCATCATCGTTCTGTCAGTTACAAACCCAAGTGTTTGCTAGGATAGCAAGGACACATATAGATTACCAACATCCTGGTACAAGTCCATTTATGAAAAAAGTATAAAAATACATGGCCTGCCATGATGGATCGGTAAGTTAAAATTTCTTCAGAAACTAGCATATACTCTAGTTATATTCTAACATTGGCTATGTGCCAGCCCCCACTTTATACGAAATAAACCCACTTATCAAGAATAATTCCCAATATGGACTTTGGATTCAGCAAGGTGTACAATCTCGATAAAGGCAGTTTCACACAGTGTTTTGTGCCAATACATTGTTTTAAGCAGATGTTTTGTCCTGCATTTTCTTAGGGGGAGGGGGGAGTCCACAGTGGCCAAATGTTAGTTGGCAGTCAATAGGGAAATGTTAAAAGCACAACAAACTCTTTTGTATGGCATTTTCTTCACTTTTTTGGCTCTCTGCCATTTTTTTTCACAAAGGGATGGTGTTTTCAGAGTAGTTAGTGGAAGCTGTCCACCCATAGTTTTTTTTTTGTCTCTGCATGAAAAAAACAATTTTATAAATGTTTACTGCGTCTTTTTTTAAATTTTCTTAAGAAAAAAAAAGCAGACTGTGTGACACCACATTCTAGAACCAGAGGATTGGTAATTTTCAGTTGATTACGCTCGTTTTTTGAGGGCCAACTTGCAATTTTTAGTGGTACCATTTTGAGGTATATATGACTTAGGGTGCCTGCACACGAGCAGAATTTCAAGCGCGTGATTTTAGGCACATAATCCGCCCCAGACCGCAGCCAATATACTCCTATGAGGATCCGCAGTTGTCCCCAGACGGACGGATGTGTATCGCGTTTTTTCACGCGCGTGAAAAAATCTGCGACCTGTTCTAATTTTGGTCGGATCATGCGCGTGAAGCCTCCAATACAAGTGAATGGGTGCGTTTTTTCACGCAGTACATCTGGAGTGCAGCTGCGGATGGAGTCACTGGTTGCTATGACTACAGGAAGTAGGCATGGTAGGAGGCGTCCCAACACACAGCACAGAGCTTCACAGGCAAATTTCAACTGCAGATCTGTCCTTTCAGTCCCCTCATCTACCAGAGAGCAGCCAGCAGACACCAGCCTGCCACAAGCCATAATGATCGACATGGGGAAACTTGTGGCAATCATGCAGGACTTCCCCAGCCTATGGGACAGTAACTCCCCAGAATACCTCGACAAGAACAGAAAGGAACAATCCTGGCGTCTACTGTCCGCGCAGGTTTATGGGGATGCGTGGACGAACGCAGTAGAAGCGGAACAGAAGAACTTGCGTGAGTATTATTCGCTATTGCGTCAAATGTACTTTTTTTTTCATTTTAACCCCTTAGTGGCCAAGCAGTTTTACTTTTGTTTTTATTGTGCTTTTTTCCATCCCCACTTTTAACCCCTTAGTGACGGAGCTTTTTTGCTTTTTTCCTTTTTTTCCCCCTACTCCCTAAAAAATCGTAGTTCCTTTATTTATCCATCGACGTCGCTGTATAAGGGCTTGTTATTTTTTTGCGGGACGAGTTGTATTTTGCAATGGCACTATTTATTGTACCTTATAATTTACTGAAAAACCTTTAAAAATTGTAATCGGAGAGAAAAAAAAAGACTTTCCACCATCTTTCGGTGCGTCCTGTTTCTGCAGCGCGCAAAGTGCAACAAAAATGGCCCGATATTTTTATTCTATGGGTCAGTACGATTACTACGTTACCACACTTATATAGTATTTTTATAGTACGTCCGAAAAAAGTTACATGGATCAACCATGCCCACAAAGACATCTGCTCACCGGGTGAAAGCATGTTGCCAGAATAATTTAACGGTGCTCGCACAAGCAAGAGGGACAAAACGGAGTCTGGGTGTTGGTTTTTAAGCTGTTTTCCAGGGAATGGGCAGTTCTCTAGGGGTTGGGTTTACAATACGGGTGTCTTCCGGATTTTTCTGCGCGTTTTTTCCGCAACACATCCGCGTATATCCGCGCGTGATTTTTCACGCATCCGCACCTATCCGCAAGCACATTTAGGTACCATACGCGCGTGAAAATCCGCTAGTGGAATCCGGAACGCTCGTGTGCAGGCGGCCTTAAAGATACAAGAAATAAAAAAGTTAACATAAAACTCATGTGATTCAAGATTGGAATATTTAAGTTAGATGATTATTGAATCCCATGGTTTTAATATAGAAAATGGCACTAGAAACACATCAAAAACGCACGTACTATAACACTTTTTGCAAAAATGCCAGGAAAACACATGTAACATTAACATTTTTAGATGGATTTTTTTTACCCAAAAATGCACCAGAAAAAAATCTGTGCATAAAGGAAGCCTAACCAATCATTACGGCATTTACTATATAAGTAAGTAAAAGGGAGGCTTTTTGCTCTATTGGCCAGCTGAGCTGTATGGACCCATGCTGTACATACAGTCATCTAATGTGATTCTAATAAGATACAAAAGCAGCAGCTTTTCATTTTTACTGGACACATTCTTTAGGCAGTATAGATTATACAGATTACATACTCTCCCATCTATACTGATTCAAGAGGTAAAGCACAGACATGGCAAAATATTAAGCTGTTGCAGCATCCACTACACTATATGAGAGATCTGTAAGAACGATTATTAAGAAACTATCCTACTAGAGAAAGAGAGTGCAACGTTAGGTAAGTGCAGCCCAACTTCAAAAGACTTCCACTTTTTGGAATGGTGTAGAATGTACAGTGTAACAGGGATGACCAGCTAGCTTGCATCTGTGAGCTATAATAATGTCTAGCTGCCATTCATGAGCCTCAATCATGAAAGCATCCACCCCTAATGCTGGCATCTCATCGGCAAAATCTTAGCTACAACTAAAGCCCCACTTACACCCAACAATTATCGCTCAAAATTCATTCAAACGATGGATTTTGAGTGATAATCGTTGTGTGTAAATGCTTCCATCTTTCACTCTTCGGCTGAACAATGATTTTTAGAGGAGCCTAAAATCCATCGTTCAGCCGGAGAAGCGATAACACAGACCGCAGGCTGTGTTCTGCATGGGAGCACCGATTACATTGTATTCTGCAGACAGCCCATGCGAGAACAAAGGATCTAATTACAGAGCTCAGACCACCTGCTGTGTTCTGCAAGGAGCTCCAGGAGGCTCATTTACGTGCAAGTGAAGCTAATAAAGTATTAATTATGCAAAATAATTGCTAGAACTGTCAATCTTTCAATCATTTAAAAGAATGTTTGTGTGTGTGTGTAAATGAGCCTTAAGACAATCTTGTGTTGTAAGCCCAAGTGCCTGCCTACAGCTACTGATGAAAATACTTGAAATACCCTGTGTTTCAGGGCAAAGTCCATGATGTCACAATGAAGGACACCTTGTTAACACTGTTAATTATCAATGTGTGAATGCACAAAGTAAATATCCAATATCTATGGCCGTGAAGGTTGACAGACCCTCACTACAAGTTTACTCTCATGAACTTTATTAGGTATAGTAAAGGTGGTTGGCCATGTTATATAAAAATGTCCAAAAAGGCCATAAATTGAAGTTTTGGTCACAACTATGAGTGACTTTATACTTATCACTGATAACGGGGCACCCGTACTGTCAGAGCCGGGGATAAACAGCAATGACTGGCCTCCCCTATTCATGGGGATATCATGTGATGGTATCCTAAGTGACTACTTCCTTGGGCTGCCCCTGGCATCTTCTACATCACTGCTGAAGATTAAAATGAATGCCTTCAAAAGCATGGACACATACTGTGCAAGAAACTTTGGCACCTGAATCGGAGGATGAACTAGATGCATCATCCAGTGGGGAAGGAGACAGGAGCAATCCAAGTAAGTAGACTAGTGAAAAATTGTGTTACTGTGTGTACTACAGACGGGAAGGAAATCAGCCCAATTCAGCTCAATCAAGCATAATTTTACCATGCATTATGTGCTCAATGTAATTACATTGCGTGTGGGCGGCGTATATACATGCTGTTGTGAAGTGACAGCGCAGGAAATTTAGACAAAAAAAAAAAAAGGGAAGACTGCGCATGACAATATGTGTTACTTATTGGTGTATCCATATCCCAATATTACAGATTATGGCCTTTTAGAAAATGTCCAAAATGACCAGGCCCTTTAACACTTTCCAATCCACTGTCTGACCTCTGAAGACATTATGATTTAAGGCTGTACAGCTCCGATGTTGGTAGAAATTCGTCAGGGTTCTCTTATTGTATATTGCCAGCCTCTCTGCTGTTGGAGCCTATCCAACGTGTCACCTCATGCAGTACTGGCTTTAGCCAGCATATAGCGCTGTTGTATAAGGGCAAAAAAAAGAGTAAGCCCCCTAGGAAAACCAGGATACAAATTGGATTGGAAAGGGTTAATGATTGAGCAGTCATGAATATTACCGACCTAACAGCCTAAGGCCTCTTTCACACAAGCGTGCTTCTGGCGCTAAAATAGCTTAAAAAAACATTTTTTAATCGCATCTTGCTTGTGAAAAAATCACGTGTACGCACGATTTCCAACTATAAAGTCTTGAGCTTAATTAGCTGTGAAACTGCCTGTTCACACGATCGGGAGGTGCGTGTTATCCAGCTCCCATTGAAACTCCTGCCCAGCACACACCAAGGATAGGTCAGGTCCTATCTTTTCTACCTCAGATAAGAGCTTTGCATTCACATGTTCTATTTTTGATTGGTGCGAGTATTTTGGGCATCTAAAATTCCTTCATGTGAACGCTTCTATAGGAAACCAGCGGTTCTATTAGAGGCAATCTTTTCATGCGCTATAACCGTGCTCGTGTGAAAGAAGCCTAGTTGAGGCATGAGGTACTTTGAGTTTGGGGCACAATTCCAGAACTGATAATTATTAGCTTAGACAACATGACTATTCCTACACTAACAAAGAAAAACTAAAGGAGTAAGAACACCAGTTTCAGTACAAATTGGAGTGCTGAGGTCACATTGGTTATTATGGGTGAAACCTCCATTTTTCATGAGCCAAATGTTTTAAATATAGTTTCCAAAGCTCTCCTTTAAAGAAGTTGAACAAGATTAGAACAACATGGTTGCTTTTTTTAAGAACAGCGCCACACCTGTCAGCAGGCTGTGTTTAGTATTGCAGCTCAATTCCATTAGCTGGCACTCGATTCAATCACAGCGCTTAGTTACCCAGCACGGACAGCGAGGGAATTCAAAGCCGAGCAGGGAGATGACAGGAGGGGAAATTCTCAAGCAGCTTGCAGCACCGCCGGGAAGAACATCGCACTGGGGACACAGACGCCGGCTGAGAGGGGAGTATTGCGTTTTTTTAAACCTAGTATATACTCAAGTATAGCTAGGCTTATACTCGAGTTAATAAGTTTTACCTGTTAGGCTTATACTCAGGTCAGCTAATACTCAAGTATATACAGTAGCTAATTTTAGCCTTAAGAGAAAGTTATTAGTGTGCCATAAGTTTATTTTTTCATCAATGTAGATGTATGACACCTTGTATTTTGCAGGATGAGTTCCAATTTTTTTTATAGGATCAAATTCTGGGTAGATTTAATGCATTGCAAAACTTTGATTAATCTTTTTAGCTTTGGAGAAGTGTAAAAAAAAAATCAATTCCACCATTGTTTTTTGTGATTTATTTTATGGCAGTCCTCACATGGTACAAATACTATGTTAACTCTATTCTACAGGTCATTACGATTCTGCTAACATCAAATGTATAGAGGTTTTATTACATTTTACCACTTTAAGCACAATATAAAAAAAGTTAAAAATGAATAAATAAAAGAAAAGACCAGAAGTCCTCATCATTTCATTCCTTTTCCAAGGAAAGAAAGTCACACAAATGTGTCAATCAGAGAGTAAATATGATCTCCAATTGATGGGGGAAAGGGGTTAATAAAAATTCATGTAAATACTCACCTGGGACAGGTAGAAAGACTGGAGAATCACAAATCTCTGCTGCCTGCTCATCACCCTTCCTCTTTCCTCTGCACGCACTAACTGAAAATGTGACTGCTGTAATTTATGCCTTCCTGGACTCCACTTCAAATAACTGTAGTTCCTGTTCTCTAAGTGCTAGCAATGTGCTAGAATTGCTAGAATTTTAGCAAAATCAGAGCTACAGCTGTTTAATAATATTTGTGCGTCCAAAACTGTAGTGTCCTTTTCCAGCCAAACGAACCGAGCTTCTCCTAAACTATACTGGAAGGATGGGGATGAGGGGCTAAAATTAAAGAAATGCAATGCCACACAAAAACTATGGAGAGGTGTGATGCTGTTTTTGGAAAAAAGCAACCATATTTTTTTAGTCCTGTACAAGGCCTTTAAAACAGAGTCCTGACTTAAACACCTAAACAAACCGAATCCTAATTTAAGGCCCATTCACACGTAACAATTATAGTTCAAAATTCATTCAAACAACCAAAAATGAGCGATAATCATTACATGTAAACGTGGGCATCCTGCACTTTTCGTCTGAACGGTTATTTTAAGGTGAACTTAAAATCCATCACAGCCGCAGAGAGATAAAGTGTCTCTCAATAGACCACATGCTGTGTTCTCCATGGGAGGCAAGAAGGGCTTAAAAGAAGTTGGGGGTGCCAATCTAAACTTTTGCACCTGGGCCCATGAGCCTTTAGCTACGCCCCTGACCTTTTGGCCCAGTGTTTTTGCTATATAGCCCAGTGTGTCAGATCATGTGACGTTAAAAAAAATTTTTTTAAATGGAAAGTTTTCCCAATAACAGAGATTCAGCTTAACTGAAAGAGCATCTATCGCCATTTATCTTCAAAGGAATAATAGGTCTAGACAGGGAAAATCCTAACTATTAGATTTACTTCACTTCCAACAGGGAAGCCTCCAGATACATTGGACTGTAACTTGATCTTGCTAAAATTAGCTGAACCTGCCAAGACATAGCTTACAAACATGACTTACTTTACAAAGCCCGTGGTTGCTTTCGAAAGGCTTAGGTGTAAAATGCTAATGTCTAATGTAACACAGTAGAACAAACTGTATTCACCATTTATAAGGGGGTTTACAAAGAAGCATTTTTTTAACGTATTTACTGTTTTTGGCTGATGGACAAATCATACTCTATAAATAAAGATGGCAGATCCTGTCTGATAGTAAACAGGTCTGTAGTTGGGCAACTCTGCACAATTCCCAGGGTGTGTCAAGGAATATATCCACTAATGCTCACAGTACAGTAGATTTAATTAGGAAGGAACTATGTAATCACTGGTCTTTGGTATTTGTTACGACTTGCATGAGCTCAGCTCACAGTGTTTTTTTTATTATACAGGATCTCAATCCATAGCAGTGCTTAGCCATCACAGAAATGAAGTCACACTTTGATTTTGGGAAAAATGTGATCACTTAACCTGACCCTTTTAAGCCACTAATCTGTTTAGAAGGACACAGTGTATTGATCTTACACAGCAGCAATCAAGATTGTCTAGTATCAAGGCCCATGGGCTTTCTAATGCAAGACATATCCATGGCTAGTTCCGTTAGTTGTTGAAGGTGAGATACCATTAGGCAAGCATTTTCGCCTTGTCGTTTTCCACCTTCATTAGTAATGCAATTTCAATCTGAAACAATACTCACAAATGTATTATGAATGATACATTTCACTTGGCAGAACACTCAAGAATTAAAGATGTGAAAGAACAAAATAATAAATACATATTTGATATATTAGCTTCTACTGCATTTATTTTGGCTGTGTGATTGAGTTTTCTCTATATTATACTATAAATGTGTGAGTGAACATCCAGTAGTACCTGCAGTATTTAATGCCATACAGCTCTACTCAGTGAGCAAATGCAGCCACAAAATGATTTGGGACAATGGGAAGAAATGGTAGTTTCTTCTAGTAAGGCTAAGTGGCAATAATTCTTTAAATCTTCTCTTAAGGTGCTCTTTGTGTCTATTAGTGATATGCATAGAATTCCTATCTAGACATGGCTTTCGTATATTATGCATGTAGTAGTATTATCTGGAGGTACACTTGGTTCACAATCGTCTGTGCATGTATTTGATATAGTGTCTTCTTTTGCACATGACTGTATACTGTCCTGAGAGTCTGTGTCGAGAAACTGTTTCTTTGTCAATGGATGTACGGAAACCGTAATGGCTATTTGCCGAGGGGGTTCATGAAGAGAGGAGGCATCTGAATCCGCTGTTGGAGAATCACTTCGCTGTAAAGCATTAGGAATAGTGAACACCTCATCCACATCACCAACAGCTCCTTGTCTTAAAAATGCATGTCCTTGTTCTTCTAAACCGACCACTTCCATGATCTCCTCCATTATGGTCCTACAATTCATGATAAGTGGTGGCAAGGGAACACTTCTAGCCAGTTCCTCGATATATCGGGCAAATTCCATAGTTTTGAACTGAGTTACTTTGGCAAGTTCGAGTGTCTTGGCAGAAGTGATAATAGGTATTCTCTTTGCAATCTCAAAAGCTTTCTGCAATTTTTCTGGCCCCTCTGTCCTAAAGAAATCATTTATGGCTTTCTCGGTCTTCTTCAGATGGCTGCTCATCATGCACAGTCGTGTTATATTCAACACCATCACAATTGTAAAAGCAACCAGACAGACAATCATGTAGTAGATGCCCATATCCCCAGAGGTAAAAATGACCCTCAGTGTAACTGTATTGTTCACAGTGCCATAAGAGTTAGTAGCGACACAAGTGTACTTTCCTCTGTCTTCAAATGACACAATAGTAATGTTTAATAGTCCGCTATCAAGAATCCACAATTTTCCTTCTGAAATAAAAAAGAAACGCACATTAGCTTGCCAAATACAATACCTGTTGTGGAAGTGTTGTGTACACCATCATAGAAATTTAAGCGAAGAGGATTTTAAGAAAATTGTCAAGCATAAGGTGTTGGTAACATAAAAATGTGTTCACCTTCCTGGTAAGAGACAAAAATAGTTGGTCACTCTCACCAAAGACTGGACAATATGATAATGTGTAGGAGGGAAAAAGAGCATCCATATTCAACCATCTGCAATAACACTAAAGCAGTTGAGCACTTCAGATGACCAGAAGAACTTGATAAGAAGATGGCAAAGCTAACGTACCGTATATACTCAAGTATAAGCAGAGTTTTTCAGCACGTTTGTTTGAGCTGAAAAAGTTCCCCTCGACTTATACCCGAGTGAGGTAAAAAAAAAAAAAAATGCAATACTCACCTCCCAGCCGGCGTTTGTGTACCCGGCGCGATGGTCTCCCTGGTGGTGCGGCAAGCTGTTTGAAAATTCTCCCCACTCGGCTTTGAATTCCCCCGCCATCGGCACTGTGTAAGTAAGCGCTGTGATTGGATCGAGTGCCAGCCAATCACAGCCGGCGCTCGATCATTCACAGCCATTCAATGAATGACATCACTGAATGGCTGTGATTGGTTTATCGAGCGCCGGTTGTGATTGGCTGGCACTTGATCCAATCACAGCGCTTACTTACACAGCGCTGACGGCAAGTGTGGATGGTATCAAGTGTCTAAAACAGCTGGAAATCTCTGTATGCTGGGCCTCTCTTTAAGAAAGGTCTATCATAATTTGCACTGCAGTTTATTACAGAAGAATTCATATCACAATTCCAATGCTTTTAACTTTTTTTTTATGGTCATAAAGCATTCATATCTGCTTTACTTAGATCTGAGTACAGGTCCACTGCTCCAGTTTCCTGAGTTAGAACACTATCTGAACAACAGGAAATAAGTCGGCACTGCAGTAACAGGTTGTACTAATGTTTAGTCTAAGTAACAGTAGACTGACTGTTCAGACTATAGCCACTGTTTTAGCTTGTGGTGACGTCATACTATGGTAATTCTAGATTGTTACACAAGACTACTTGCACATAATACTAAACACAGGCATAGCAATATTAATGGTGATTTCATTTCATATGAAAATTACATAGAGGATTCTAAATTGGTTTCTGGACTCATACACTATAACTTCTCTTTATTTTGATAGTAACTGCACGCTTACAAAACTTTTGACATGTCAGAACTTTTGATTAGTGGGAATCGGGGTGCCAAGACCCCTACTTATCACTAAAATGAAGGGGCAGCATCAATCAGCTAAGCACCATGCCCTGTGAACGTCAATACTTGGCTCTCCTAGTAACACCAAGCACAAACTAAAATGTTTTACACAAATGCACAGTGCATGGGAAGCAAACAGGGAGAATTGGAGCTCCTAATACAGGAAGAGAAATATGATGTCATAGGCATCATGGAAACTTTGTGGGATGACACACATGTTTGGAATACAAGACTTGAAGTGTACAACTTATTTATAAGAAACAGACCTAAAAAAAGGGGAGGCGGTATTGATTTGTATGTTAGAAAAGCATACATCACCATGGAGATTCAAACTTCAGAGCATGGGAGTTCTGTAGAAACTGTTTGGGTAAGAATACAAGGAGAGAACAACAGAAAGGACACTATTGTAGGCATTTACTATAGGCCCCCTGGACAAGCAGAAGATATGGATAATTTCTTTGTACATCAGATGGCCAAGTTTTCAAAAAAGCAGGAAATAGTGATCATGGGAGATTTGCACTATCTAGACATCTCTCTTAGGCAAAAGTAATGGGTCCAACAAATTCTTATCCATTCTTAATGACAACTTTATCTTCCAAAAGGTAGAATATACAAACAAGGGGATCTGCTATCTTGGACCTATTGAAGGAATAAAAGAATGCAGGCTATCTATAAGCAAAGAGATGGTGAGGGAACACTTAACTAACTTAATTGAATTCACGTCTCCAGGTCCAGGTGAATTACATCCTGGGATACTGAAGGAAGCAGCAGAGGTAATTGCTGAACCACTCGCCATAATCTTTGAAAATTCCTGGAGAACAGGAGAAGTCCCAGAAGATTGGAGAAGGGCAAATGTTGTCCCCATCTTCAAAAAAGGGAAGGAAGTGTATCCAGGAAACTACAGGCCTGTGAGCCCGATTCTATACCGGGAAAAATCTTTGAACAAAACATTAAACAGCATGTATACTTGGATAAAAATGGAGTAATTAACCAGAGCCAGCATGGGTTTGTAACAAACAAATCATGCCAAACTAATGAAATTTCTTTTAATGACAGAATCACCGACTGGGTTGATCCTGGAATTCTGGTAGATCTAGTATATCATGACTTTAGAAAAGTATTTGACAAAGCATCTCCTACCATCCTTATTGAACAAATGAGCAAATATGGAATTGACAAGGCAATTGTTAGGTGGATTCACAACTGGCTGAGTGATTGTACTCAAAGAGTGATCATAAATAGCTGCACAGCTAATTGAAAGAATGTGTCAAGTGGGGTACCAAAAGGCTCTATCCTAGGCCCAGTGTTCAACATTTTTGTAAATGATCTGGAGGAGGGAATTGAAGGGAAACTGATCAAATTTTCTGATAACACAAAGCTGGTAGGGATAGCTAACACTAGAGAAGAGAGGGAGAGGTTTCAAAAAGATCTAGACAAGTTTGAACAGTGGATGACGATTAACAGAATGGTATTTAACAAAGAGAAATATAAGGTACCACATCTGGGCAAAAAACATAAAAAAAGCACATATAGAATGGGAGGAATTGGACTAAGCAACAGCACATATGAAAAAGACATGGCTATACTAATAGATCAGACTGAATAGGAGTCATCTTGCTGGTTACTCAGTTGGTGGGCATGTTTACATGAAACAACTGTCACTTACATTTGCTCTATCAAGAGACTATTCAGATGATAGTTGTTCCATGTACAGCCACCCTTAGACTAGACAGTCTTTGAATATATAAGATTTATTACAGTGACTACTGAAAGATAAACCTGGCATAGCTTTAAACTATCTCGTCTAACTTTTACCACTTATCAGTTGTCTTAGTTTACGAAAAAATTTTGCCAAAATTTGATGCAGTTTTTGGTGCACTGTTGAATTTACATCTTGCCCCCTTCTCAGCCTTGGCTCTGTCAAAAATTGTAGAAAGTGTCTTTAAAAAACATGATAAACAAATTAATAGTTTGAAAAACAAAACAAAACATGATAAATGTGGTGCAAACCATGTATGTTTTCTGACTCAATTTGAACAAAAAAAATTGTTGAATTTTTAATGCGTATTTTCCCAAGCTTCACATATTATCCCTTGTTTCTTAATCCAGCACCCAATTAGTCATATTGGAATTTCCGTAATGTACACCAGAGATAAACACAATAATGGAAATACAGGTCCTTGTGGGCCAAAATAAAGATCCACACTTCAGCCTTCTGGAAAAAGATTTGCAAATGTCTTTTCCAGCCTTCTCTGCATGTAACATCACATATAGGAATGCATTTATATTTTGCTGAGCTACAATGTTCAAGAGCACTGGACATTATTTATATGCAAGACAACCCTTAAACTATTTGATTTGACTAGTTCCCATACATAGCCCATCTTCCATCTTATGTCTATACACAGCTTTAGGCTCTGTGCAGCCCACTTAGAATTGATCCTATTTGCTGAGATCATATATAACCCATCAAGACTGAACTGGATGATAAGGGACTTTTTTAGTCATATATAAAATAAAAACCTAAAAATGCCCTTGCTCATAGTGTAGGGTCTTCTGCCATAATTGGTTGATCACATAAATACACATATAGCTTCAGGCGACCACCCAAAAACCCAACATGATTGACCACCATTTGGATTATATGGTCATGTAACGCAGTGATGCAATATTCCACCAAAATGGTTGAATGACCTGCAGAATAAAGTTGCAAAGGAGTTAAAAGGTTGATATTGTTCAGTATCCTAAGTTACCGAAAATGTTCTCAAGCAAGATAATTTATCCAGAGACACCACACAGGCTCATAAGGATAATAATTTCACTTAATGAATAGGTGCTTTGATACCAGATTCAGCTTTTGTGTTGTATAAGAGACTAGTTCAGCTACAGAATATGAAGCACAAGATCTGTCTAGTGATTACGATTGGATGAAAGGCTTTGAAGAGACTTGCTTCCAGGCATAAAAAAAAACCAAAAAATTAAAAACACTTAAAACAATCAACTAAAATACAAAAATGTGCATAGTTTCTGTGGATCTCCTAGTCATCTGAATGGGGCTTGAACGTGATGCAGATGCATACAACTGAATAAGGCCATAACTAATTAAAACCTCTGCAACAGATCTGCTTCATGTGAACGTAACCTTACGGTGTCTATTACAGATCGCAGTGTATGCTGTGGATTTAAGACATTTCCTTAAAAAGATTATGAAAAATCTCAAGAGCTTATTGGTTAATTTTTGCAATCATCCATGATAGCACTGCTAAATGCTGCCTTGAAGTTGATATCTCATGAACTCTTCCCAGTAGGCCTTGTCGCTAGCTATTGCTGTCCTGGAATCCATTTTTATTTATTATCTGTCTGAGCCCAACATAAATTCATGATATCTTTACATATTGCAGATTTGTTAGAATTTGAATTTACCATTCTCCTCTTTTAGTAGGTGTCCATTGGAATGATACCACTGGAAGTGAGGATCTGGATGGCCCTCAATATTGCAGTGGATGACCACGCTGTTTCCTTCTTTCACAATGATGTGATCTACCTTAGATGTGATCACAGGTAAGGACTCTAGTACTGCTTCGGAACTATTGGTAGTATGATTATTAGTCTCCTCCGCGTTTATTGCTGTAGATAGTGAGGCCAGGAGGAAAATGGGTAATGCTGGGCACCAGAAAAAGTTGGAGATACTCATGGTTTTCTTAAATGAACGTTTGAGCAAGTTTAAGGGGCAGGAGCGGGGATGCCCCATCAGGATGTCAAACCTGCAAAACAAACATATGTATATTAGATATGTGCATTTTATCACGAAAAAAAACACAAAAAACAGTAGTAATTATTATTGTGACTTTCTATTTTTATCATTAAAACGACTTTCCGGGCCTGGAGAAACAAAGATGTTTCTCAGACTGCGTGCTGCAGACTGTGCCCTAGTATAAATCATTGGTCTAAAGCCCCATTTACACTCAAAATTTGTTCAAAAGCTTGAATGACAGTTTAAACGATCCTTTTGCATAAGCTGCTAGTGGGCACTAATGCACATTAGTAGCTTACTAGCGTAATTTGCATGTAAATGAGCCACCCTGTGCTGTATGCAGATAACAGCAGGCTGTCTGTTATCTGCTTACAGTCCCTTTGTTCTGCTGTGGGACTGCAACTGAATGAAATGTTATCAGCGCTCCCGTGGAGAATTAGAGTGTGCAGTCCCTGCTATCAGCTCTCCGGCCGTATGATGGATTTTAAACTCAACATAAAATCATCGGTCAGCCGAAAAGCAAACGATGGTCACATTTACATACATCGTTTGAGTGAATTTTGAGCAATAATCGTCCTCTGTAAATGGGGCTTAAGACACTATTACTACTTTGATTGATCACTGCTGTCCACATTAGCGGTGCTGACTAGTCAGAGCAGCATGAAGACTTAAGACTACCAGTGCATACTACGCATCAGGAAGTCAGAGAAGTGGTTCGGCCATCTCCATTTTTCCAGGCCCCGAGAGTCGCTAGGAGATAAAATTATCAAAGCTAATAAAATTACATTAATAAGATAAAGAAACACCAAATTGAGGCAGAAGACATTTAAATTACGATGATCAAATAATCTATGCATCCCCTCCTTACTTTCTCTCCTTCCAGGAGAAATTGTGATGCAGGTTAACATTATACATCCTTTATGCAATATATTATATATATATATAAAATATATATCTGTACCAGGAAGTCAGTCTGCCACAGTGTGTGCAGGGATTCCCTGTGCTCAGCGAGGACAGGAACTAAGCTGGAGGCATGGAAAAGTTCCCAAAGAAGGGGCCTGACAAAAGGGAAGCCTCAGAAGAGACTGAAGAATGCTGCAGAGGGACTTGTCAGTGATGAAGTGGTTGCAACACACTGTAACTCAGCCCCTGTGAGACGTCATTGCGTATATGAGAGGCGATTGCACAGGAATCACCAGTGATTGTGTGTCTGCCGTCTCCAACATCATATTCTCTTCTATCTTGAAATTGAATCTTTCAAAAAATGAACTAAAGTTACACCATCTACTAACCGACCTTAACCCGATATCTTGCATTGGTCTGTGGTGCTATCATAACTCTTAGGCAGCATGCCATCTGTCTTTTTGTCATATTTGACTCTGATCTCTCCTTCACTTCCTATGTGCAGGCACTTGCATCTCCAGAACCCATCGTTCTTTTACTATGTATACATCAAAAATGCTTATTATCCTAATCCACTGCAATTCACTACTAATTAGTCTTCCCCTCACATAACTCTCTCCTCTCCAACTTATCCTGAATGCAGCACGCAGGTTCATCTTTTTGTCTAACCGCTACATTAATGCCTCTAAACTGTGCCAGTCACTACACCGGTTGCCCCTCCACTAAAAAATATACAATTAAACTCATCACTCTCATCCATAAAGCTCTCCACAGTGCTGCACTACCACATATCTCTTCCCTCATCTGTTTATCACCCTAACTGTGCTTTCCATTCTGCCATCACCTTACACTTAGTTCTCCCTTTAATGCAAACCTCTCTCTTGTTTCTCCAAGACTTTCACTATGCTGCACCAGTTCTCTAAAATGTGTTACCACAGAAAATTGGGTTAATCCCCAACAACCACAGTTTTAAGCACGCCGTAAAAACACATCTCTTTAGAGAAGCCTACCACATCTGTATTCTTATTCTTCTACATTCCCCCTCAAAATCCGACCCCCTTTGGCTCAGTGTATCTACAACATCCCTTAAATCCTACTACACTTCCTATCTGTATGAGCACAGATACTGGCTAGTGAATGGTTAATACAGCTATATGTATACTATACCCCATTTATTTAAATGATGGCTGGACCATTGTACAGAACAAGCACCTTTAGCTCTTTTTTCACACCTATTTCCTGTGGCCTGGTCAGTTCAGTCCTGCAGTGAAGCAGTACCATTGATAGTACGGGTGGAGATAGATGGGACTTGAGGTCAGGGTGAAAATCTTAAGAGAGCAGAACCATATAAAGGAACAGGCCTGGGGTGGGCCCCTGGGGAATTAACAGTGACTCAAGATCGAGAGGGGCATTGCTGTTGAATTTGGCTTCATTTGCATTCTATAACATTAAGCAAGGTAGTTCGGTCCAGGCATGTTGGACACCGAATGTATGCCAAAAATGACAGGTCGATAGAGGAAGGGCTCTTGAAATCAGGGCTTGAGTATCAGTGACTCTCCTTATGTTTGTGTATAGAAAGCTATATTGATTGTGTGATGTTGAGAGTTGTCATTTGTATGAATTGATCGAATGTTGTGAAGGGAAACAAGTTGTCTGTGTGAGGTTAACAGTGACTTGTGCGGAGTGAAAGCTATCTGGGGTAAGAGATTGTTTGAGTTGGGTTCCAGAACGTTCAAGCTTCCTTATCAACATACGTGCCCGGCAACCATTAAGCTTAATTGCACCACATAGTGTGATCTGCAACCATCATAATTATTGTGCTTTTAAAAGTGAACTGTAAGCATTAGGCTTGTGAAATTAAAAAAAATCAGAAGTCTTCTGCTGAACACTTATGGTCTGCCGTTGTTCTTCAAAGGGGGAAACCATCAACTTAAACATCACATTAAAATTATATTAATCTTTGCTTTGTTCTATACCTTAGTCCAGAGGTCCAAAATATTTTGTACCCTGAAATAGACACCAAATTTTGACTGATGGAGTAGAGCCAACTCATAAATAGAAGGCAGGCATGTTGGGCTCTGTTCGCATTACAGTTTGAAATTTCTAGTTTTCTCTTCCATCATGGAATGGAAAGACAACAAGAAGATTTGCACGCCAGATCTGTCAAATTACATAAACCAGCAGCACCTGATGAGAATCCATTGACTGTAACGGGTACCGTCTAGTTTTGCCTGTGCTATTCTTTCTGGTATTTATGATGGAACTCCTGGACAAAAATGTGAACAGAGCTTTAGGGCACATTTACATAAGAGTTAGAGCTCTGTTATTGCTTTCCTTATCTCGGCTCAGTTTTGGAACAGAGAAATAAAATTAAAAAACTGTAAAACCATATACTTGCAGAAAAACCATATACTTTTTCTGCAACGGATTTCAGGGCCTTGACTAGACTTAAGGACAACTCCAACAGGAGACGTATACATTCAGGAACCATCCCAAGAGGCCAGGTAAGCCAGGGGGCCCTGTAGCCCAAGGTATATCCCAAAAGTACGAATGATACTCCTCAGTGACCCATCCGGCCGAATAGGAAACCTAAACTTAGGTGGGGGGTGGGGGCGGGGAGAGGAGATGTGTCCTGTTTTTATTTCCTCAGATTTCCTGTCCAGCAGTGAGAGGTAGTCTACAGTGGTGCCATCTATGGTGTAACTATAGGGGATGCAGGGAATGCGGTTGCACCCCGTCCCCAGGAGCATTAGGGGGCCCATCGGGCGCCTCTGCTCCATATAGGGAGCCCAGTACTATTAATAAAGCATTATAGTTGCGGGCCCTGTTACAGGTTTTGTACTGGAACCCAGAAGATTCACAGTACGTCTCTAGGTGCCGTCATGGGTGAAAGGGCAAATTTGTCCATTTTTTTTCTTTTTTGAATGGATTACCTATGTAGGTTATTAGAGACAGGAAATTTTTTGATTAAATGCTATACTTTATGCCTTGTTTATGTGCGTTTACAATGTCCCAATGGTACTTAGTAACAATGTAAGAGGACAAGAAAAAGTGTTTCAAATATTTATCAGCTCTGTCAGTCTCTATACAAATCAGGGAGGAACAACGACAAATCTAAATAATGAATAGTAACACTATTTTACCCCATTTAAAACAGTAACAAGACTCTTTGCCAAAATGCAGGTCACACAAAACTTCATTCAGCATTGTCTTTTGAAAGGCTCCTGAACAAGGCAAACAAAATAGCCAAGGAACATTATTACCATTTATGAAAGAAAAGAACATTTCACATTTAATCTGGAGCCAAGTAATACTGTGGAAAAGCTTTCAAAGGAAATCGTGCCAAAAATATACAAAAATAAACATACTAGTGTGATGATCCAAAATACCACTGGCCGTGGAAAAAAAAAAAGCAGAGCCTTTTCAGGAAAAACATGCTCGATGCTAACATAGAGGGTACTGGAGGATCTCAGATTTGCCTCTCAGTCTATATGAAACCCCATCTGTGCTGCCTTTTGGTTTCTTAGAGGAAAACAGTCAACACTTTAAAGCCTCATAAACTACATTATGGGGCTCAAAGATAAGGGAATAGTGAATCTGGGGAACTGTGTTCCATACTCCCTGGGTGCCCTGTTTCTGCACTGGATCCTCGCAAAGTTAACATGCACCAGCAGCTTGTGCATATCCCATAAACTGCCTGGACCCCATCATCAGAGCAGCACACCCCGAGTCTCCCTCATGAATGAGCAGCAATGTGCATGTGTTATTGCTTCTCCATTCACTATGGAAAGAGCCATGTGTTTGGCTCTCAGTCCCATAGAAGTGAACGGAGAGGTGGTCACACATGGGCACTGCTGCTTTATTCATCCGGGGGGGCTCTGGGTGCGGTGTTCTCATGATCCCTTGGGTCCCAGTGGTCTGACTCCCAGTAATCATACATTTATCATATTATCCTGTGGACAGGTGATAATAAGTATATTTGGTGGGATAACTCATTTAACCCCTTAAAGAATACTGAATTTATGGCACTTGGTCCTGGACTTTAATCCCGGCTGATAGTATAAATACGGCATGGGATTAAAGCTCCTGCAATGTAGCAGGAGCAGGTCAGAACCCGGAGGAGAAGGCAGAAGCAGTTTTTACTTGCTTCTGCCTTCTCCTTTACAGACTACATAGTAGGGGAAGTGTTGCTTCCACTATTCAACCCAGCGATTGCGTGACCACCAGGTGCTCCCTGCCGAGACAGAGCTGCAGGGTCCCATCAGACCCTGATTAGCTCTGCTAGTGACTATTGTCACTACAGAGGGATGTTTTCACCTGTAACTGGGACTCCCATGGATGCCCCAGCTACAGTGGAAAAGTGTGAAATTAAAAAAGACAACGCAGCAAAAATAATTTAGGTAGCTGAAGAAAAATAAAAAAAAGATAGGGCAGTAAACTACCACATGGGTAAAATCCCCAAAACGTGTCTGGTCCTTTAGGACCAAAACCCCCATGGTCCTTAAGGGGTTAATTGTACAACTCTGACTAACGCTCTTCACACTGTACCTAATCATTGGCTTTTCCTATTACCAGCACCTTCTGTCCGATAGAAACCAAGCATTAGAAGTCTATCTGGCAGGTTACTGACTGACAACAGGTCACCAGGCCACTGGCACATTATATAATTTGGGCTCAGAGCCCTAAATGCCATAAGGACATTTGTGGAACCCAATGAACTAAAGCAAACTGGCAAACAAAACGTTTAATGCAACTGAAGCTGTATTCAATTATTCAGTTCTATTGCTCTTATGATAAATATTCATTTACAATTTCGGAATGCTATGAAGCAGATTGAAACAAAGCAACAAGCAATGGCCAAGTTGAGCAGCGGCGGGTTAGTCCTGCGCATAATTCTGTAATTGGATGAAATGACCAGTCCCGCACCACCTGCACACTGGTTTCCTCAGACAGTGAGCACATCATTCTTGCCAACACCCTGGCTTGCATAAGGGAAGCAAAGATGTGAAAAGACTGTAACCAGGCAGCAGAAATGAGTAAATTGCTTGGTGTGCTGTGCGCTTTATGCAAGTACCAATTATACATATCCTCCCCAGCACACATTGCCTGTGCTGCAAAAACACAAGGAGGAGTGGGTCTAGCTGCAAGGAGACACAGATATATAGTCACAAATCATTCCACCTACATATTAAAGAGAACCTGACGGCAGTATGACCCAGAATTTGCTTTAGGATTGAATTTACATAAGACTAAAGAGAATTTCTCACTAGACAGATCTCTTTAAATCAGGGGCGTAACTAAAGGCTCAGGGGCCCTGATGCAAAAGGTGAGCTGGGCCCCCCCCCCTCTATCTGTATCTGTACCCGTACCCATACCTAAACCATGCTGCACAGAGGCATAACTTGCAGCTTCTGGGCCCCAATGCAAAACCTGTAACAGGGCCCCCAACTATAATGCTTTATTCATAGTACTGGGCTTCCTATAATGGAGAAGAGAGGCCTTATGGGCCCCTAAGGCTCCTGGGCCCGGGGGCAACCGCATCCCCTGCACCCTCTATAGTTACGCCCCTGCTTTAAATAAAGGCAACTACTCAATGCCATAATACAGGACAATCTTCAGTTCATACTGCCCAACTTTTGAATAATGAAAAGAGGGGCAACTATAGCAGTACGTGTAGCACATCGCAGCAAATTTTAGGACCAGGTCACGCTCCTTTATGCTAAGGCCTCATGTCCATGGCTGTATTGGTAAAACTCTGTGGGTCTTCCTGCATTTCACCTGTGTTTTAAAATGCCAGGTCTATTGGCAAAGACTGCGTATGGCTGCGAGAAATAGAGTATGCTGCGATCAATTTTTCGCATGCATCGATGCGCAGTGTCTACATGCACGTGCATAAATCAATGCAACGCATGTGTAATAAGTGGTGAAAAGACGCTCGTAGACATGAGCCCTAAGCCATATCCTGTAATACTGCCTTTCAGTGCCCCCTCACAGTAATAGTGACCAAATCTGGGACTGGCTGCCAAACCTGGGATGGTTAAAACATGCACATAAGTAGTGCAGTGTAGTAAACTAGCAATCGAATTATCATATCTTCAAGGCCATCTGAGGGACAAGAAAAAAGAAAGGAAATAAAATTATGTTTAAAAAAAAATTGTCCCTAAAGAAACTACCAGTAACTACAGTGAAGAAACGTAGGCAAGCACATATAGCATAGAATGGGTTAATACAGTGCACCCAATAAGTGAGGAAGTCTGCTTAGCAAAATGGTATCATAGACCCTTGCTATTGGTTGCAGGCAGTGATTTTTCTCATTGGCAGGCTGACAAATAGAAGTAGTAATAGGATAGGCCAGAAGAAAGTGGTGTAAGAGAGATGTTCTGTGATTGGAGAAGGAAGGTCCTGCAAGGTCCCCGAAGAACGGAAGTGTGCGGTGAGTTTAGGGAGAGTCAGTGATGGGAGCAGATGTGTGATAGTGAGGGTGAGAATAGTAAGTGGCCCAGAGAAGAAAAGAAGAGGAGAAGAAGTGGTGTGAAAAGGGACGAAAGAATACAGTCTATAGGAGAGGGATCAGTGGTGAGGAAGGAGTCCAGACAGATCTCTCATCCAGTCAGTAGCCGTAGTAAGCCTACTGCCGGGAGCGAAAGCGCCAAGATACCTACAACTGGTCGAGTGATTTAGCACCATTGTGCATATCACCACCACCTTCCGAAGAAAGTATACAGCCGCCAACACCATAGTCTTCCCTAACAGTTAAAGCCCTCCACAGTAAAAGTCCGATATACCTCCTTCAGGAAACAGAAGGGCCTAGTTTTAAAGTACTCTCCCATCTCCACAGTGTCAACAGGGTATTCTGCTTTATCTACTGCCAAAGTGTTATTGCTGCATGCTAGAAGAAAAAGCTATTATAAGAAATCGTATATTATTGCAAAATTTGAAGTTCAGTAAACGGCTGCATCTTGTTTCACTACAACCCTCAGTTTCTGCCATCATTGCTTCTCACATAACTTTTGTGTTGTATAGCACTGGCGTCACAACAAATCCTCCTCATCACTACCAATTACAGTGTTACCACTGCAGATGCTGCCATTTGGGGAAGTGTTGGTGATAGTTCAGATTAGTGGCTAACTACCCCCTCACATCATCCACGCCCCATCTCCCACGCTGCACATAGCCGTGACAGAAATTCACAGCACTGCTCTTGGATTTCTGCTGTGGTTTTTAGGGAAGAAATCCACGTGGAAAAACCCATGTTGTATTCTGCTGTGTGAGCATGCCCTTGGAAAACTACAGTGCTTTATTGCACTTCCTTATGCCATTGGATGCATACAGAGGCATTCTCCATTGTATGCCGTATAAGGAGGTACTACCTGCAGCAAGCATCTTTATAATTCAACACTATACAGAAAATGTGTCAAACACTTCTTAAATTAATGACCCTCAATGTATTCATGTAGTTCCGTTTCATCACCTATCCAATAAATGGAGGCTTATTACATGATAGTAGCCTTGCTCCTTATATTTGAAACTCGAGTGTAGGGCATACGGACTTCAGAAGTCAAACCTTTTAAGAGAAAACATGTTTATTCCAAATAGCATGCAGCCAGATAGGCTTGTAAGTCCTCAGCTGCTCAAGATACAGAAATTGAAGCATTATAAAACGACGGGATGCAATAACTTTAATCATTCATGCACAAATCCAGAATTATATATAAGCATCTACAGCAAGCAGTACATTTATTTCAGATGGAATAACCCAATTATGTGCGTCCCTACAAGTTAAAACATTGAAGATTGTATAATTACCCGCATGGAAACCCTGCTAAGCGTTCTACGTCCCCGTGTTTTCTCAGTTGTAAACACACTAGTCGCACTGTCTTTGAAAACAAGAGCATTCCCACAATTAAGAGGATCAGTGAAACCCCTCTTTGTTCCAAGTAACAGAGGATATGAATCGATATCTTTGTCCAATCCTGGACACTGGGCCAGTAGGATTTGTTCCAGACCAATGCATGATGAATGCTCCATCAACTATGTAGAAAGCCCACCTACTACCCTACTGTATATGTAATACTTGGCATGGGAAGATATACTTAAAGGGGTTGTCTGAATTAACACTTATGTTACAGGCGGCTTCCCCATGTCTGCAGAGGGTTTACAGAACGGCACAGGCTGATGGCAGCCTGGGAACATTAAGTCAGGAGGGAATCCCGGAGCCGCCACCGAGGGACAAGTGTGGATAGGTTTGAGCCCTTTCTTGTATTTTTACCCTGGGAAAGCTGTAATATAAAAGTGTTAACTCTGACAACCCCATTAAGGAAAAGGGATTATGGGCTTATGGCTGTCTGAATTTGGCCTTAACATGCTACATATAAGAATTACAGCCCAGGAACTTAGGTGCAAGTTGCATCGGACAGCACAGAGACCTATTCATGTGCTGCCCAGTATACGTGTACTCGAGAAAACAAATGAGAATAGGACATGCAGCTATTTCTTGCACATCGAAGCCTTCAAACCGAGGGCCTAATATACATGTTACACAATTCAGCCATTAGAATACCCTTGGGGTATTTTTATAAAGTTAATGCTCACTTTATGGGGCAAAGAGGATGAAGGTATAACGGAACCAAATTTGTGAGCATACTGTAAAGTGGCTAATAGTCACCCTCTTTGTGGATAGGGGGGGAAACCACAGGTGGCTCACTATAAGAACTGAAACATGATTTTGGTAGTACAAATTTATAGAAGTCACTAGAAGCACATAGTTTTGAGATGTCCGCGAATCCTACACCCATTCTATGGTTCAAAAGGTATTTTATTTTCTTTTATAGAAGAGTTGACAAATCAAAGCAATAACTACAATGTCATCGAAAAACTCTTTGGTTTAGACAATAAAACTGTTTTGCAATAGCCAGTCTCCTTTTCTTTATGTAACAGACATTATTAAGTGGCAATATAAAACCCTTAACCCCCCGTCAATGAGGGTTAAAAAATATACGAAACTGGCTTGTTCCAACACAAAATTTGTCCCTGCTATTAATATTGTAAAAACGAGAGGACAACAAAAAATTAGGAGAAAAGGATAAAATAGAAAAGAATAGAGATAAGAGTAAGCGACATTGGAGGGAAGGGGAGGGGGAGGGGTTACTGGCTTGGCCACCGTCGCACTACAATCTGTCAACCTTCAGCCAACCTAACACAAGTTTAAGATTATCGTGGGGGAGGAGTACTTCCATTAGAAACTCAGTTAATCAGCTCCGGCGTATCACGAAACCAGTTCCACACTGCCCGGGCCACTATAAATTTTTCACGCCTCAGTTCATCGTTGGCACATAGTTCTTCCCTACACCCATTCTAAAGGCCCATTTAGACGATTATCGCTCAAAAGTCGCTCAAAACACAAATGAAGGTTTATGCTGTATGCAGAAGACAAGCGGGATCGCTGTCTTCTGCATACAGCTTAGCGCTCCAAACGGCGTATGCAGAACACAGTTGGAGCACTGTTTTCTGCATACCCCTGCTGTGTTCACAGAGCGCAGAGCTGGTATACAGCTGAGCACTCCGAGTGGGGTATATGGAAGACAGCTAGAGCGCTGTCTTCCGCATACTTCTGTTGTATTTTTGGAGTGGGATACCAGCTGAAACAATAGTATCAGCGGTATCCCACTGAAAACTCAGCGCGTGGTCCTGATAAGACTCATTGTTGTCGTTCAGCATGCTGAAAGACAACGATGAACGAATAGTTAACGAAAAGTGCTCGATGTCCGTGCATTTAGACCCAATAATTCTCACTCAAAAGACGGCTTTGAGTGAGAATCATTGAGTCTAAATGGGTCTTAAAGCCGGGCTCACATGACTGTATGGTGAGGGCTCATGTCCACCACGTATTACGAGTGCGATGCACAGCTGAGTGATACACGGTGAATGGAGTCAATGGAAGGCAATTGATCCACGTGCATGATCCATATGCTCTAGTAACAGATTGCGGCATGCCCCATTTCTTGGCGTTCCACGCAGTGTGAGCCCTATACTTTGGTACAAGCAGTGTATGCAACACATTGTGTATAGACGACGTTTTCATATGCAACCCCGCTATGAAACAGAGCGGGAAATGTAGAGAAAAAAAAAGTCACACTGCGCATGAACATATGCGTGTGATACGCGGGCATGCGCAGTACGCTCACAGCCATACGTGGTCTCTGCTGGCAGACAGGGTATTTACAAACACCAGTAAAGCACTGCGGGGAGACCCACAGCATTTTACTGATGTGGCCGTGGAAGGAGGCCTTGAAAGCAGCGTTTTACTGGCGTGTAAAGTTGCATATCACCTGTTTGTTTTTTTCAGCTTTTAAAATAATGTTTCCTAGCAACAGACGTAATAAAACGCCTTACATAGTCAATGTGATTGCACATGTACAGAGTGTTTTTGTACGCACCCATAGAGAACAATAGGGGTCTATCGGGCGTAATCCGCGGTAAAAAACGAACAAACTCAATTTTTTTTATGAGTGTAAACGCCATGAATATTCGCAAATGTCAATGGATCAATGAAAATCAATGTACTTGCATTGACTCCATTCACCAAGTATTATGCGCACACATTGCATTCATATTATGCAACGAAATTACGTTCCTGTGAACCTGGCCTTAAAGTCATGCATAAATTATGATTGGAAATTAATTAACAATCCATCCATGGGGCCACATAGTATACCTCTATATGAGCTACTCCCCGGCTCCCTAACCTTTATCATGCAGAGAGGTTTAAGAGACAGAAGCTGAGGAGTCTCCGTAAACGATCACATCTTCTACATCCTCAAACTATTTTCTATTCATGACACACCACAAGTTGAGTTTTAGGAATATCGACAACTCAGGCATGCCTATCAATTACAGATCACCAATACAGGTCAAATAAAATAACTCATTTAATTGCTACTATGGGAACGTCAGCTGGAGTTACTGTAGATCAAGATTATAGACATCTTTAGTGTATGTCATACTACCGTAGCTGAACATCCTGTGCACAACAAATAAAATGGGAAGAGGATATCAGTCCTATTGAGGACAGGCAATGGCGAGAAATTCTAGAAGGAGTTCTCCAGATATCTGTAGTAAATCCCATTGATTGTCTTTGTGATGTAAAAGATGAACATGGCGAGTTAGGCTGCCTGTCCACGGACGTTCTTGCATTGTGTCATCCATGACGATAATCCAGCCGCGGGTAACGCAGTGCGCGCTTTCCATAGTGTTGCTATAGAAAGCGCAGCCCCCTGTCCACGAGCGGAGAATCATAGCGATTCTCCACTCGCGGGATTCAATTTGCGGCATGTCGCGATTCTCTGCGGTAAGCCCATCTGTCAGATAGGCTCACCGCAGAGAACCGACAGGTCTCCCCCCCTTATCCCCCACTGCGGAATATGGCTAGCGATATTCCGCAATGGCCGTTGACAGGGGGCCTAAAGATACAGGGAACAATCTGGAAATCGATCCAAAATGACTGCAGGTACTGCAATTCGATGCACATATTACAACCAAATGTTGAAAAACAGACGTGAACATACTCTCCACAAGTTCAGCAAAGTTAGCGGCATTATAGTTCCCAAGGAAATACTTTACAACCATACAAAACACTGAATCTTGGAAACGCCGGTCTTTCATGAGTTTCCGGATTTGTGGTCCATCAAATTTACCTGCTTTTAGCTTCTCCATGCTCATCGCAGGAAATTTTCTACATTTGTAGCCAAAACACGTTCCATTTCTCTTCAATGTCTTTATACATTGTTTCCTCAACCCAAGTGTGATGTGCGGTGGTGGCGATATATATCATATGTACTAACAGTAAACAAATGCTGGCGGGAAAAAAAACGGAAATATCACAAAAATAGATAATGATATCAGGAATCTCTCAAAAACTAGAGCTCCTAGAACAAAATGGATGGTATTTTTTGGTATCAGTGGCACAAAAATACCCAGAATATAGTGCAAAATTACAGGCACCTTGAAAAAATGTTTCTGTTCCCCAATGTTCTATACCACTTAAGAATGCAGAGTACAGCATGGTTTTTACCTATACTAAGTTTATTACATGTCAATATCATCTGTATGTGGTTTCTGATCAAGTGGGACTGACAAGGAACACTGACACTATATGATGGCTGTTTATATGGAACACGCTGGGATCCAGTAAAGACATTTTCCTACAGTTGGAAGAAGATCACACAGACTTCTTATTTGCTGGCTTATGTTTTATTTTATTGGATAGTCTTTGGATTTTGTATGTGTATTTTTTTTACATTTCAATAAAAACATGCAATATAAAAAGTATACAATTGCACACTTTCCCTAAGTTCACACGTAGCGTAATAATGACACATATTATACTTTGTTCATATAACAAGAAATGTTCTTTGCATCTGGATGTTTAAAAACACTCTGTAAATATTTATTTGGGGTTTCATGCTTTAGTTGATGCAAAGAAACTAAATATATAATGTGTCTGATAAGATTTTAAAAGCAGTTTATAAAACATCTACCCGGCTAATTTTAGATGCTGGCTGAGATAAGCAGGGAGAGCAGACAGCTTATCCAGCAAATGCACTAAACTAGTGAACTATTTTCACGCATGTTGCCTCCATTCAGGCGAAGCAAGCCCTGTCATTTGCCTGAGTGCTTACTTTCTCCCAGCAGGCTGCAATGCTAACAGCAGCTGCAATGCCCTTTTATGTCAGCAAGTTGGCACAAATCTAGCAGCTCAATATAAGAAATAAACACGTCTGGAATCTGGTGAAAAAATGATACAGACCACCAAGATACGAGGGCCCGCGATCTAAGGCTTATTCACATGAGCAAGCCCGTTTACTGACCACTGAAGATCAGACAGCATAAAAGCGCTATCCATGTGCTATCTAAATTAAACAGATCTATTAACATTGAAAGGACTGTTCTCGTCCCCGAAAATGCACCGAGTAGCGCATGATGTGATTTTTTTCAGAACTCTGTTGAAAAGGACAATGAACCATGCCTATCTAAATAAGCCCTAAAAGCAAGCACCATATGCTACAATCAAACAAATGGCAAGAGGACAGGGCAATTTAGAAACACAAAACCTAAATTATGAGATATAAAATATATAAATCATAAATAAACCCCCGCGGATGAATAGAGCAGCGGTCGAGCATGTTCTCTTAATCTCTATGGTACTGCAAGCAATAGCCAAGTATCACAGAGGTGAATGTTGCAGCAGCATGCATACCAGGCAGTTTCTCCATTCATAGGAGGGGACAAAGTACCCCCCCCCCCCCAGTGTTATGATTATTGGGAGTCTCAAAGATAGGACCATTACTGATTGGACACTTATCCACAGATTGCATTCTTTTCAGCTAGGTCTCTGCTGATTCCCTCACCGTAATGGCTCCCATTATATATCCTTCTGTCAAATGGGCAGTCTCCACCACCCAATGTCAGTCAGACGTGATATAGTCGTAAAGCTATGCACCCCATCCCGCTGATCAGAAGACGGGACATGTGCTTCTTAAAAATTAACTACACTTTTGAAGACTTCTGATATGTCATAGCAACACATTGGAAAATTTGATTGGTAGGGGTCCAGGTGCTGAGACCGGTCACCAATCATTGAAGAAGTCGCAGAAGCACCAAGCTAAGCACAGTGCCTCTCCTGCTGTGATCATCACACTGCTGATACTTCATTTCATCGATCAGTGGGGGTCTCCGTACCCAGCCCTCTCCCACACTATTAAAACTTCTGAGATGTTGCTATGACATGTCAAAACTTTTCTAGAAGCGCAGCTACTCTTTAAAGGGATTGTTCTACCGGAAGATTACAAGTTATTCCCCATCCATAGCATAGAGGATAACATTCCAATCGGTGGGTGCCACAGCTGAGCCCCCCGCTGATCTCAAGAATGGGAGCTATGCTTTGCCTGACACTGTGGGGGTCATCTGCAACCCCTGCAGTAACATAAAAATGAGTGGAGCACTGGCTGAGCGAGCATGAGCTGTCCGCACTCCCTTCATTTCAATTGGGTCACCGTAAATAGCCAAGCAGGTGACGCTCGGTTATCACCGCAATATCATTGAAAGTGAATGGAGTGATAGTGCACCTAGCGCTCTATTTAGTCTCCTCACTGAAGTGGGTGCAGTAACCCTGCATTGAGGAGGACATAGAACACGGGGCCCCTGTTCTCAGGATTGACGGTGGTCTCAGCAGTGAAAACCCCCACCAATCAGCAAGTTATCCTCTATCCTGTTGATAGGAAATAATGTCTAATCTTGGTACAACCCCTTTACGGGAATATTACTGTACTTGAATGGCTCATCATGCTTTCTCCGGCTATTTATAGTAGACTCTTACTAATTACATTACTGTATGATTACAATGAAGTATGGTATGCAGTTGTATCATTAATTACATAGAGTTTATTTAGAAATCCCATTATATATGTATGTAGCACATTACGTTCCTACGAGTTGCATACTATGAAAAACATTCACCGGCAGTAAAATCGCAGATGGCAACATATAAACAATACAGTGTAAATGATGTTTGTTATGGGGATAACAATAAATCCAGCATAAGCTTGTTACAGTGAGATTGAACCCTGCTCACAAGATGTTACAAAGTAGGAAGGACACTAAGAATTCTGGAGAAGAGCGAGAGTGCATACAACTAGGTGTGATTCATGTTGCGTCACGCTCTACTGAAACTTGCCAATGGCTCTAAATGGTAAAGGCAAAATTTAAGCCAATAATGTTGTAAATTCAGGGCTGTTCTTGCTCCATTGGCCATCAGGGTCCTCCTTTGCTTCCCGTCATCACTGCATAAGGGCGCGTCGCCTGATGCCACATGACACCCACAGCCAATTGGCGGTTACAGCAGCAATGGGTCGTCCACAGTGACCTCCGGCCTGTGGCTAGCAAGTGACTTTTGCAGTCACATGACACAAGAGGACAAATTGCAACAGGCAAGCATGTGGATTGACAGCATGGGAACAGCACAGAATTCGAAAGGTACATTAGGATATTGTTGTTTTAACATCTGGAATACTTGCAGATGGTTTAGGTATCAGAAAATCCAATTAGAGGGAAAATATTAGGAAATTTATTGTGTCGCTCACACAAATTACATTTTCACGATCTGGAATTTTGGTTTTTTTTTCAGAGTATTTTAGGCTTTTCTTAGTAGAAAAAAAATGCATGTTTAAACGTGTCCTAGAAAAAAAAAAGAAAGCCACAAAAATACAATGAAAAATGTATGGAATTCATTAATTTTTATACAAGCCAAAATCAAACATAACCGTGTGTGTATAACTTAAAGGGGCGGTCTGGGATTTAAAAAGTTTGACTAACAGCAGTAAGTGTAATAAAATAACCGATATTCACCTGTTAAATATGCAGCGCCGCTGCCGAAGTGATCCCTGGCTGTCTTTGTCGCAGCAATGATTGTACATCTGTAATATATGCCCGCTGTTGCCAATATGCCCGCTGTTGCCAACCTCTGACCTTAGCGGACTCATGCTGTTCATGCAGGCATCACTGATCAGGCCAGCAATTGGCTGCAGTAGTAACATGAGTGGACAAAATGTCATCTCTGCAGTAGAGTGCACAAAGTTGGGTGGGGACCGCAGGAAAGGCAATGCTAGAGCCGAAGTGGATTTAACGAGTGAATATTGGTTATTATTTATATTACTCATATTTACTGCTTTTGGCCAATCTTGAACAACCTATTTAACCTTAAGAGGTTTGATGGAGGAACACAGCATGTTAGGGGGCTCAGCACACAAGTCTACCAATTACATATCCTTACACGTCTAAGGATCTAAGCAGGAATCATGCTTAAGAATGACAGTTGCTTCGAGGCATTGTCTCATCTCATCACAATGACTTTTTTTACATAAGGAAACTAACCTAGTTTCAGGGTACATTTATATACTGTATAAGTTTGTGAAATACTTAACTGAATTAACACAACTTTAAAATAGGTATCTTAAAGCATATGCATACCTATATTTCTTACCAATTAACACCAGGTAGTCAAACGTTTTTCATTTCTTTAACTGTTTTTTTTAAATTTTCTGGCTGTAGATTTTTTCCTATTGCCTACATATGACTATGGGGGCTGCCATCCAGCTAAAACTGTGGAGATGCACTTTACGGCAGAAATCATGGACCATTCACACAATGGACAGGAGTTGACCCATACACTTCTATAGTAGACCAATTTAGGCATACTCTATGACCTCTGCAGAGGTCATAGGGGGGGGGGGGGGGCTGTGTCTATCAACTATTTTGAATGACGAATCCTGTGTTTTCTGTATATTGGTGTACTCTTTCACTGTAATCCTACTCGTGATGATAATGAGATGACTGCAGCAAAGATTTCAGAATATAATAGGGAGTGTTAAGCCGTATAATCAGGCCTGGTAATCAGTTTGCAAACTTCAGGATATTAGGATTTTTTCTTTTTTTATCTAGACTGATGTCAAAAATTGAAAAAAACAAAAAAACTTATCTTTAACTTAAAAACTTGATTTATACAATAGGACATTTTAAAGGGAAAACATAACCTTTAAATTGAAATCTATATATTTATTTTTCCCTTTAAAATGACCTGTTATATAAATCAAGTTTTTATGTTATAGTTTTTAATAATTTGTTGTTTTTTTTTCAATTTTTAATGTCACAGTCTATATTAAAAAAATCCTAAAATTCTTAAGTTTTTAACTGATCACCCAGCCTAATTGTGGGCTTAACACTCCCTGTTTTAAGGCCCATTTAGACACAACGATTATAACTCAAAATTCTCCTCAAAAGCCGTCTTTTGAGCGATAATCGTTGTGTGTAACTGCACTGACATCATGCAGTTTTCGTTATGCTGTCGCTCATCGTTGTCTTTCAGCTATGAGCCTTATCAGGGATTCACAGCGGGATACAGCTGATACTATTATTTCAGCAGTATCCCACTCCCTGATGACAGGCTGGGTATGAGGAACAGAGCAGTCCAGCTCTGTTCTCCATACCCAGCACGGAGCGCTCGGCTGTATAATACCTGGGCGCTCCGTGCAGAAAACATCTGGATACAGAAGACAACCGGGGACAACCCATTTGTCTTCTGCATCCTCCGCTCCGAGCGCTCAGCTGTATAATAGCCGGGCGCTTAGAGTGGGGACACCTCGCTTGTCTACTGCATCCTCTGCTGGCAGCGCAAGGTGATGGCTCATCTTGAGCGATCATCTTGCGCTGTGAATGACACAACGATTATCGCTAAAAAGTCGCTTGAGCGACATCTTTTGAGCAATAATCGTTGTGTCTAAATGGGCATTGAATAGCATGCATTTTTTATTTTTCCTGCACATTCGCGGATACAAATTGTGGTTTTCCTGCAACTTGCGGATGCGTGCGAATGTACAGAATATCATCCACGTAGAAAGAAAGATGGCCGACAGGGATACGACACCAGAAAGTAGTAAAACATCGCTCAGATTCACTCTCTCTCTCTGCCTCTGTCTCTTCTGGGCAGAATTCAGGGTTTTCTATGTATTCTCATACCAAGTTCCATGTTAACGGCGTATAGGCTGCGGGAAACACGCATTCGTGACATCAGCGGGGAATCCGCAATAAAAATAGATTCTTACCCACGAGTAGGAAAGAAAATACATGCCTTTCAATGTCTGCGTTCTAACGCGGACGGCGATCGTGGAATCCACAATTTAAATCTGGGTTGTGTGATACTGGCCATAGGCCCCTTCATCAGGATGGTATGCGTTTCTTCAGATACCTTGTTACACAAGCCCGATGAAGGGGCTTCAGTAGCCTCAAAACTTGCTGTAACATTTTTTTTGTATCATATCTACAAGATCAGTTGGTTTGTTTCTCTGATTGAGAGCATTAACAGTCTTGCAGGATGACACAGGTTTGGATTCCACATGTCGTATATCTGCAGCATAGTGAGTATTACAACTCCAGACATTCCTAAAGAAGCATGCCAGGGAATCTTCAAACACTAAACTTGTGTAAACATGTTCGTAAATCCAGAAGCTAATGGCAAGCAAGTTCAAGCGCACGTCTGCCTCAAGCTTTGCTGGTTAAGATACTCCAAACATAATTGTAAATACATATAGAAGGGCCGCAGCATGGGGTGCTCGGTGCTTGTACCCCGGGTCGCATCTCACAAACCATTTCCTATTGCCTGTGACTTCTGACTAGCAGAGCATGCACTTGAATTCATGCAGGACATCAAACGATGGGTGCCACTATTTTGGGGCAACATGAAAAGATGTTGCATCAAAGATGACTCTGCGTGCAGAGATATATCTTCAAGTTGATGGGCCCAATTTTAAAATCTGTAATGGGGCCCTTCAACTATAATGCTTCATTTACAGTATTGGTCTCCTATAGGGAAGATAGACCTTATGGGGTCTCTAGGGCTCACACTGCTCATTTTTTTCAGGCTAACTGCACAAAGCCTGACAGAAAAGAACAATAGCATGGTATTAGACTCTACCCTAGCGCGGCCATACCCTCTTCCTCCTCTGGTCTGGAGATGCCTTCTACCCATCCTCTACTCACACGCTAGGATGAGTTTATCATGGGCTGCAAGGATGGCAGGCATTTTTTTCACTTCATGAAAAACCCCTTGAAAAGGGATATTCCCATCGCTGCTTTTCATAGCAGAGATGAGAAACTATTTACATGGCTACCAGGCCTACGGAAAAAGCTGAATGCTTAGTGCTGTGCTTTTCCGTAGCGCTCATTGAAGTGAATGGGAGCCATGGAAACAGTGTAGCACAGTGCACTATACTGTTTCTGCAATTTCCCATTTACTTTAACGAAAGCTACGGGATGAACATAGTGGTAAGCGCTCGGCTCTGTCCAACACATGGTTGGAAACGAACTTCCATGCTTTCCTATCTCAACCCTGAAAAGCCAAGATGAGAATGCCCCTTTAAGTCCTGGTGTGTGCGAAGAAACTAGAGTATCCAGAGGAAACCCATACTGAAAAAGGAAGAACATACAAACTCCATGCAGACGTTGTCCTTGGTTGGCTTTGAACTTGGAAGCTCAGTACTTCAAGGCAACAATGTTAAAAAGGGTTTCCAGGACTAATAGATTGATGACCAGTCTTCATGATAGGTTTTTGATATGAGATCAGTGTGGGTCCACCAATGATCAGCTTATTAAAGAGGTTGCTTTACTTGGGTGAGCACTGAGACATCTTCTCAAGCCTGTGACGACACGTTCAATTCCAGTCAAATGAATGGGTGTGAACTACAATATCAGGCACAGCAGCTATGAAATGTATGACTATGCCTGGTATGCAGTGAAGGGATAGCGGCACTCACCCAACCACCGTGGACACTACAGACTACTGATTGGAGCATGTTCCAAGCAACTTTCTCCATTGATTCAATTTAATGTCCCATTCCTTCAGGCTTCTTCACACAGAATAATTCTGGTGTGGATTCTGAGCTGAAATTTGCATCATTCTAGCATTTACTTGAATGCTATGGAAGTAAGCGCCATAGTTCATACAGGCAGATTTTGAAATTTACATCACAGAAATAAAAAAATAAATAAATGGATGTGTATTAATTCTTGATGCAGTTTCCATGCAAAATTCATGCGAGTCGGCTGCACATAGATATTTCCCATTAACTGGGACAACCAGGCATCTTCCTAGACCTGACGACCCACCAAACTAAGTAACCAGGGCAGAAGGACCTTGGTAAGAGAGGTGACCAAGAACCCAATGATCACTCTGGCTGAGCTCTAAAGATCCTCTGTGCAGATGGGAGAAACTTCCTGAAGATTAACCATCACTGCAGCACTCTTAATTTGGGCTTAATGACAGAGTAGCCAGAAAGAAGCCTCTCTTCAGTAAAAGATACATGAAAGCCCGTCTGGAGTTTTCCAAAACACACCTAAAGGACTCTCAGCCTGTAAGAAACAAGATGTTCTGTTCTGATGAAACCAAGACTGCACTTTCTGGCCTCAATTGTAAACATTCAGGAGGAAACCAGGCGCCGCTCATCACCTGCCCAATACCAGCCCTACAGTGAAGCATGGTGGTAGCAGCATTATGATGTTGGGGTGTTTTCCAGCGAGTGGGACAGGGAGACCGGTCAGGGTTGATGGAAAGTTGAATGGAGCAAAGTACAGAGATAGTCTTAATGAAAACCTGATCCAAAGCGCAAGGGACCTCAGACTGGGCAGAAGGTTCACCTTCCAACAAGACAATGACCCTAAGCACACAACCAGGACAACACAGGAGTGGCATAGGGACAACTCTATGAATGTCCTTGAGTGGCCGAGATGGAGCACTGACTTGAACCCAATGGAACATCTCTGGAAGTAGCTGCCCAAAGATGGTCCCCAACCAGCCTGACAAAGCTTGAGAGGATCTGCAGAGAATCCCCAAATTAAGGTGTGCAAACCTTGTGGCATTATACCCAAGAACACTGAAGGCTGTAATCACTGACAAAGGTGCTTCCACTAAGTACGGAGTACAGGGTGTAAATACTTATGTCAATGCAAAATACTAGTGTTTCTATCATTCTGTTTTCACTTTGTCATTATGGAGTGCAGAATGATAGAGGGAAATTTAGAAACGGTTTTTAAAAATTTGGTCAAAACATAAGATGCAAAACAAGTAAAAGAATCTTGAAGACTTCTGGACCCACTGTAGTCATCTGAATAGGCCCTTACTATAAGACACTTAGGACATGCAGTGTGTGGATTACATTTCTTACCCCTTCCTGTAGATTTTTCCATAATAAACCTGTATCTTCTCTTCCTGGAACTACACACGATACACCTGCTCTACTACCATATATGTCTTGTAGCACCCGTCTGCTACACTTTCTCTATTTGCATGGTAGTTGACAGAATGCAAACATTACCCGAATTAGGAAAGTTTACATAATACATATTTGCTTTACAAATCCATCATGTAATAAGCGAAAGTGATTGGTTGTCTATAGTGTGTTGGTACAAAACCTCAGTGATTGTGATTACAGGGACAGCATACAGATATCTACTAAAGGGATTCTCCAGGACTTTTACTGTGGATGTCTGGATGTCCTAGATCAGCAACTGTTGATTGACAGATTTCCACCACTCAGGGTCCTGCCAATCAGCTGAGCCCTGAGCCGTCAGTGTGTACAGAGCTGGAAGAAGATAGTGCTGTCCGCATTGTAGTGGCCCAATTTGGTACTGCATGCACAGCTCCCTTCAATTTCAATGGGAGATGTGCCTGCAGTACCAAACCAGGTTGCTGCAATGTTGATATTGCTATCTGCCTTCAGCAATGTCTACACTGACGGAGGGCTTGGGGACCAGTTGATTTCCGTGGACCCTAAGCGCTGGACACCCATCAATCAACAGTAGATGACCAAGGTCATCCACAATAAACGTTCGGGAGAATCCCTTTAATGTATCCTGTGGATAGGGGATAACTTGATGATGGGGAGCTCACCACTGAGACCCCTGCTAATCTCAACAGTGACAGGCAGAGGGGGGCAGGGTGCTGTATGTCACTGCAAGGATTGCTTCTCCCACGCAATGACATCAGAATGAATAGAGCGCCAGCACACTGGCGCGACCAGCACTCCATTCAATCTCCTCCTCGCTGCAGGGGGTGCAGTAACCCCATAGTGAGAAGGACGAGGGACACAGGACCCCCATTCTCAAGACTGGAGGGCATCTCAGTGGTGAGACCCCACTGATCTGAACGATAATTGTTCTGTGTAAAAGGGCCCTACCAAGTGGCAGAACTTTGGCAGATACAGTTATTAGAAACTTTTCTTGGGGTAGTCAAACACTGGTACACGGTAACAGTAACACTCCAGTGATACAATAAGCCTGGATCCCGGCAGAGATCATCAGTTACGCAACATAGAGACAGACTTCCTTTTCACGCCGCAGACATTGCAGTAAAGTTGTTTGTAATTATACAACATGAAGGCGAAAACTTTCCAGGAATTGTGACAAAAAAGTCAGAAGAGAATGAAGGGAGTGCAATGACTATTAGTGACCCAAATATCTGGAAGTGACCACAAGAAGAAGACGCGGCACACATATGATTCAATGAAAGACGTAATATTGTGACATTACAGTGTTCCAGAAAGTCAGCAGTATGGTAGCCGGCCACACAATGCAGTGTTGGTCTAGCCAGTATATTCACAGGCTCCACCGCCTTTACTACTTTATGTGTTTACGGCTTTGTGCACATGAGGTTTATGGCAAGAACTGGGAATTCCTCCTCTTATGACTATTTCAGGGTCTTACTGTAGGACTACTTCTGTCCTTGTAGCTAAAACAAATATAAGAATTCAGATGGAACTCAGCAAATGTCTTAATGGTGATTTACTGGTGGCTTCAGCTGTGTGCCTAGTGGATGCTCCGGAGGAAGGGGCTGCAGTCAGTGTAGGGCAGGCTGATTGTCCTCGGATGGATAAACTTGATGACTATGATGATGCCTGCAGCAGGCGGTGGATGCGGCTGGTGTGTACAGCGTCACATCCATGTGCTGCACTCCACACCTACTGACCGCCGTGCAGACAACTAGATCGTAGGAGACAGAGAAGAACACCTGGAGGTGACACGGTTAAAGGGACCGCACAGATAACCACAGCGGTCAGAACTACAGATGAGAGAGCGATAAGTGCAGGCAGAGAAGCCCCTGGACTTCCCTACAACTCCCCAGCCCTGACCGACCACACAGCGGTCACCCCCTCACCTGCACCCCGGGCTCCACTCTCCGGTCCCGGCTCAATGCTGCGCTCCGTTCAGGACACTGCACAGCCTCCACAGCCGCTGACACTTTGCCCCGCCCACAAGTGCTGCTAGGCACGCCCATTACTTTCACAGCACGCCTTTACTTCGCAAGGTAAACGCCCATCATCACACCCCAACACACCCCTGCTAATGTGACCAATCAGCAGCGGGTCTACACAGCAAATACCCAATCACAAGGACGGTTTTATATAGCCCCGCCCCCTAAAATAATATAGATGACGCCTGTCTTTCAATGTAGTCTCACAGAGGACGCTTCCCACCCATAACAGAGTTCTGCACCCACCCCGACTCAGCCACGCCCACTTCATCTGTAATCTCGTTCACTGCAGAGTGAGGGCAACGGCGCAGGCGCTGATCACTGATACCGGCGCTTTGTGAGTTCTCGTGCGGTTCTGGCTGGGTCTCTGTGGAAACGTAATGCGGGTGTGCGCGGCGCTGTGTAAGGAGAGGCTGCACACTGCTGGCACGTCATCTGGGGGTATCACAGTATCAGTGATCCCCCCATAGGGGCAGCACTGGTAGTCTGTGCTTCAGGGTGTCAATATGGAAGCATTCAGCCATGCCTGTATAATACTAGTTCCCTGTCTGCGCCGGTGACCCCAGGATGGGCGTCATATTTATGGAGCCTGTGCTGCATTTTACCATATTTAGTCTATAGGTTCCGTAATTGTGGGCGGGGCTTCACATGAACTTTACGTTCTCTTCCCATTCGCGTCGGCGTCTCCATCACAGCGCTGCTGCGGAACAACACAGCAAATTGCGTTGGCAACGTGAATAATTATGGATGGAGGACCTGGAAGGACTGGATCTACCATCGGGGTGTACGCACGCGGGCGGCGGCCATGGCGGTCAGGGAAAGAGTTTTCACTGAGATTTTCATGCATGTTCGATGCGTTTTTGCAATAAAAAGCCGCAATTTAAATTAGATTGACATGTTTATAGTCACGTAATGAAAATGGCATGTGGTTCCTATAGTAAAAATGCATTACGGTGGTCGCACGTCGGCGGGGGTCCACCTTCCTACTACGTTCAGGGAGCAGGAAAGGGGAATCCCCGTGGCCAAACGCTCTGCCGCTGGATGGACCTGAACAGCGCCGGACGTACCCCGTTGACTATAATTGGGGCCTGTTGGTTTCCGCTCAGCTGTCCGGTATTTAGAGAGAAGTAAGGGTGCGCAGTGCAGAGCTTTTCTTCCGGTATTTTGAGCTGGATCCGCGGAGTAGGTTCCAACGCAGATGTGAAACCGGTCTTAGGCTGGGCTCACACAGGACGGAATTGCCGCGGAATGTTGGCACGGTAATTCCGCCCGCGGCTCCAAATCCCGGGATTAGCCAGCAAAGTGGACGAGATTTTGCAAAAATCTCGTCCACACGCTGTGGCCAAGCCGCGCGGAAACGGACATGTGGCGCGGAAAACAAAGCTGCTGCATGTCAATTCTTTTTACGTTTCTGTAGCGGCCGCTCTCCTCTCTATGGCGATAGACGGCCGCAGCAGAGATGCAGGTGGCAAAGCCGCTTTAAAACCCACGGTTAGAGGCCGCAGGTTTTGAAGCTGCGTAAATCTTGCGGTTTTTCGGTGCGGTCATTCCGCGAGACTCCCGTCCCGTGTGACCCCAGCTTTACACTCACGTACAAATCACAGTGCGTTTGTGATGCCCTTTTTTTAAATCGCATCCATAGAAAATAATGGATTATTCTTGAAGAAGAATCACAAAAATCAGATGTGGGGTGATTTTTCAAACTTGGACCATTAGTTCGAAAGAAAAGCTGCTTGTGTGTATTAGGCGCTCTTACACAGCCAGATTTGAATTGCGGATTCACGATCTACGGTAAAACATTGAAAGGCACGCATTTTCGAACATTCCTTCCATATTCCACAAGCAGAAGAAAAATCACAGCATGCTCTATTTCACAGCGGATTTTGCGCCGATGGCCTCCATTGATGTCAATGGAGGTATCTGAACCGCAGCCCATATGCAATTAACTTTCAGTATGTGCTGCAGGTACCCGCGTCATCGCTAAGCAACGGAAAATACAAAGAAAAATAAAAAAAAATTGTACTGCTTGTGACCGCCTACGAGCCACAGCGGTCATAGACAATACGATTAATTGCTGTATGCAGGGTTGCCGGTCAAATGAATGTTTTTTTCCCCCATGCCAGTTCTGCCTGTCTCACACTCGGACCGCTCTTGCACGGGAAAATCACCTGTGTGAATACACTCACGGGCATATGCAATATCAGTCCTTAAAAAATACACTATGTGTGTATGCGCGGTACACGTGTTTTTGCTGCGTATATGAGGGGGTCTTTTACGTCCATGTTGCATCTGCGTGTCATCAGTTTTTCACACATGCATTATTATCCTAAAGACAAGCTCTCCATGAACTCCGTTTGATCCCGTCACGCGCCACATCAGAGACGATACGTTTAATAACTCTCCGTGGCGGCGGTGGGTATTTGAGCACTATACAAAGAAAGGATTTCCAGCCCTCGGCCAGAAGAGGATGAAATCAGAAATGTTTATTCTATTTGGTGTAAGAAAATACAAAAGACACAATCTTCATAAAAACTGTTACGCGTTTCAAGCCCCGTCACCCAGGATGTGAGAAGAATACCATACAGCTAAGAGCCGGTGACACGGTTATAAAGGCCTTCTTCCCATGATGGCGTCTCTTGGATTGTTTTCTCTAACCAGATGGAATAAACATTCTGAATTTTCCTTGCGGACGAGAACTGGAACCCCTTTTTCTATAGTTCTGAAAGACTTGTTCGCCTCTGACACCCACAAATCTAATATATACACTTACACACACTTTTCAGAATCCCGTGCATACGGCGTCTTATATACCCGTCTATGGGAGAGCGCACACAGGACTCTGAAAAGAGTCAGACTTTCATGCTGCACACAGACTTCAGAGGGGGACGTGTAAGAGGACCATTAGTTTATAATGCTGTTGGGACGTGACAGATTCCCTTTAGGTGAGCGATAATAATCCGTTATCAGAGTTGTCCAGCCCTGCCGTTATCGGTGGGTTCAGATGACTATAGACTAATGTGTATGGGGAACCTAAAACACCAAGCTGAACATTCATCTGTATGGGGAAGCCAGGTTTAACAGCTACCAGACAGTCATTCATCTGACAGCTGTTGAAGGGGTTAATTTATACTGTAGGTAAGAAACAGTCAGGAGGAGTATTATCACTCCTTAATGGAAGCACCTAGAAGCTGAATGAGGGGACTTATAAGGCCATGCATGCTCCTATGGAAAATATATGCAAATAGGGAAGATGGAACAATACATCTGCAGCGCCACCTATTGGATGGCAGCATTCATGCAAATCAATGTCAGACCCTTTATACAAGTCTTTAGAACAATGACTGGGAATTGAAAACCAAGCCAGAATCCATACACAGACAGCTGTTTCAGGGTGTTTGCTTCTCACGTGTTGGCCCACGTCATAGGCCTCTCAGTAGCCAAGCCAGAATCCTATGGTACACTGATGAGGGCAGAAATCCTTAAAAACAGCTATCTGTGTATACTGGCTTGGTTTTCAATTCCTGTTCATTGTTCCAAAGACTTGTATAAAGGATCCAACATTGATTTGTCAATAGTCGGTGCTGCAGAAACATTGTTCCATCTTTCTTATTTGCTAAGAAAAGGTGACAAGGGCAATAAACCTACGGTAGTTCTAGAACTCCAGACAAGGTAGAGAGGTCACAAAGAAATAAAATTAAAGGGGTTGTCTCGCGAAAGCAAGTGGGGTTAAGCACTTCTGTATGGCCATATTAATGCACTTTGTAATATACATCGTGCATTAAATATGAGCCATACAGAAGTTATTCACTTACCTGCTCCGTTGCTGGCGTCCCCGTTGCCATGGCTCCGTCTAACTTCGGTGTCTTCTTGCTTTTTTAGACGCGCTTGCGCAGATCTATCTTCTCCATTCGGCTCGTCTCGGCATCACCGGCATTTTGGCTCCGCCCCCTTGTACGCGTCATCACGAAGCTCCGCCCTCGTCACATGTGCAGCTTCTAACAGCCTCTGATTGGCAACGGGGACGCCAGCAACGGAGCAGGTAAGTGAATAACTTCTGTATGGCTCATATTTAATGCACGATGTATATTACAAAGTGCATTAATATGGCCATACAGAAGTGCTTAACCCCACTTGCTTTCGTGAGACAACCCCTTTAATTCAGATCTGGTTTTAGACAGAAAATAGCAGGCAGAGGTAGAACAAGATATGAATCCAGCTACAGGGTATACAGCACTATAATCCTGGATGGTTGATGGGTGGAGTAGTAGTTCCTAGGCTGGGCTGCAACACTGAGAACAAAATTGTATGGAGTAGGAAAGTAAGAGATATTTGAGGGCATAGTTGTATCTCCGGGTCCTTTGGCATGAATGCTACAGTGCCCCTGCTCTAATCCTGCAGACTAGTGGCCAGACTATGCTCTCTGATATTGGGGGACTATATTACACCATGTGTTATTGATGTCATACTGCTCTGTCAGTATGTACTGTTACTTAAAAAATCAATTGAAGTCTAAAGGCCCATTTACACGCAACAATTATTGTCCAAAATTCGTTCAAGCTGCCAAAAATGAGCGATAATCGTTACTCGTAAACGTGGGCATAGTGCACTTTTCGTTTGAACAATGATTTTAAGGTTAACTTAAAATCCATCGTTCAGCCTCTGAGAGATAAAGCAAACACATTTATCTCTCAATAGACTGCGTGCTGTTCTCTGCATGGCATATTTACTATAGCCGGGAGAGAGCAATGTAATCTGCCGCCAGAGCGAAGAGAACAATGTAGCTGTTTGTACAGCTGGGCTCTGCAAACAGTTTCTGGAGGCCCTTTTACATGCAAATGAAAATGATAAAGTGTTAATGGCCATTAACACTTTATGCAATTAGATTGCTAAATCTTTCAATCATTTGAAAGATTATCTTTGCGAGTAAAAGGGTCTTCACTAAACAAGCAGTATCTGGGAGAGCGTGTTATGCAACATGGGAGGTCTAGAAGACGTTCCACATGTCTGCCGGATATGACCAGTGGCTGATGAATGGGGTTTTACCCAACTAATAGAAGAATATGGTCTGTGTTGGTAGAGCTGGACTGAGTCAACTCTCAATCTCTCTCTATCTCTCTTTCCTTTCCTTTTTGTGCTTCCCTTCCTTTCTTTTATTTCTACTTCCCCAATAGTCCCATGCTTGTACTATGTTCCTCTCATCCCTTGCTCCCCCCGCATACCTGAGTGCTTAAGTACTCCCCCAATACCCCTTCCACCTGCTCCTTGCCTTGTTCCTGCCCCTATGCAGAGGTATCCAGGCGGGAATACAAGCCCTTGTATCAGCCCACATAGAATAAGGCTGCCTCACATATTTCCCATACAGGTTTAGTATGTTTAGCAATATATTCTCTACTGTTTCACCAGCTATTGACCCAGCGCTAACAGTCAGCTTTCTGTCAATTACTTCCGGAAATGGTCATTTTGTATTCATGTTGCACAAGTTTCAGGCTGTCAGTCTTGTAAGTTTTGTTAAAGTCTCTAATAAAAACACATTTTGACTTAAATAAGGAGTATCTGAAAAATAAAAATATGCATCTTAACCTGAACAGAACCAATTATAGGCCTGGTTGGCAAAGTGATTTGGGCACGGGGCAGAACGAGTGGGTTGCATCTACAAGAAGGTGCTGACACTGACATGGTTATAGTAACCTCATTCACTGGCTAATTCAGAGGCAAATTGTTTAAATTCTTTTTGCTGCTCCTACAGGAAATATAAGAGACCTTCATGTTCTGTTAATTCGGAAGTGGAATCTTGGACTGCAGTTAAAAAAGTGTCTAGAATACGGAAAGTTTCCAGACCAGTTAAATTTAATATGTAAATAATTTAACATATATGTTTATGCTTAAATACTGTTACCGTACATGTGTGAATATCTACATATACCGTAATAGTTATTCTGTAGTATATGAGAAAGTAGAGTAGATGGTCCTGATATGTAGCGTGTACAGGACCACAATGCATTTGGTCCTTTCTATTTGTTTTGCCTTGTAAACTTTGCACATACACCACCCACCTTGCCCTCCTGCACATAAATGGGGACCATCCCTAATGATCACTCTACAGTTTATACAACTAGCCGGTATTATTGTATCTTGATGCCACCGAAACTAGGGTGTGGAGCCAAGATACACTCCCACAACCAACGCCCCCCACTGGATTGGCTGACGAGGCCAGCTTCGGCCAAGTGCTAAGCTTTCACAGTTGGCTCCACTGCTGCTCTGCAGCGCTAACAAATTAGACCCCTCTGTTGTCCCGTGGATGATGTCTGCGGTGCTACTCGTGGCTAGTGCTCCGCTGCTTACACTTACCCCCACCGACACAGTGCATCGCGCTCCTCTGTCTCGCATGGTCTGCTCCCTCCCCCGCCATAACAGTGGCCACCGGAGGGGCTGTCACCGAATCCTCTGCTGGGTGCGTCGCTTCCAAGCTTTGCGCTGTGAAGGTCCCCCTCTGACACATGCCCTCTGGTGTCAGTGGGGCCGGCGCCACAGGCGTGTCTTCACTGTTCTAAGCTCCGTTGCTGTCACTGTCGTCGTCTGGCTAAAGGGAACAACGCCTGAGGGGACATTGACGGGAAATCATTCAGCCCCGCCAGAGTGGGGATTTACAGCAGCCGGCTGGGAAGCAGACATTAACAACCGCAGCATCCCGTTTAGGCGGCGGAGGGCAAAATCACTGCAGCAGGCTGCAGAGATGATGACAGCAGCCGCCAGCTGGGGAGTGGCGGAGCCGACATTGACAGCAGCAGGCCATTAAGGCCGAGCGTTGGAGGAGACATTCTCAGGAGCAGCAACCCATGAATCCTGAGCGGTGGAGGGGACATTCACAGCAGCCTGGGGAGATGATGCCCACTAGAGATGAGCGAACGTACTCGTCCGAGCTTGATGCTCGGGTGAATATTAGGGTGCTCGGGATGCTCGTTACTCTTAACGAGCACCACGCGATGTTTGGGTTACTTTCACTTTCATCTCTGAGACGTTAGCGCGCTTTTCTGGCCAATTGAAAGACAGGGAAGGCATTACAACTTCCCCCTGTGACGTTCCAGCCCTATACCACCCCCCTGCTGTGAGTGGCTGGGGCGATCAGATGTCACCCGAGTATAAAAGTCGGCCCCTCCCGCGGCTCGCCTCAGATGCATTGTGAGTTAGCTGAGGGACAGTGCTATTGGGTTGGAGCTGCTGTAGGGAGAGTGTTAGGAGTGAGTGTAGGCTTCAAGAACCCCAACGGTCCTTCTTAGGGCCACATCTATCCGTGTGCAGTAGTGTGGAGGCTGCTGTTAGCAGTGTTGCACATTTTTTTTTTTTTCAAAATCGGCTGTGCAGAGCATTGCGCCCTGCAGTAATACTACAGGGACAGAAGTGGTGGTTAGGCAGGGAGAGTGTTAGGAGTGAGTGTAGGCTTCAAGAACCCCAGTCCTTCTTAGGGCCACATTTAACTGTGTGCAGTACTGTGCAGGCTGCTGTTAGCAGTGTTGCACATTTTTTTTTTTTTCAAAATCGGCTGTGCAGAGCATTGCGCCCTGCAGTAATACTACAGGGACAGAAGTGGTGGTTAGGCAGGGAGAGTGTTAGGAGTGAGTGTAGGCTTCAAGAACCCCAACGGTCCTTCTTAGGGCCACATCTATCCGTGTGCAGTAGTGTGGAGGCTGCTGTTAGCAGTGTTGCACATTTTTTTTTTCAAAATCGGCCGTGCATAGCATTGCGCCCTGCAGTAATACTACAGGGACAGAAGTGGTGGTTAGGCAGGGAGAGTGTTAGGAGTGAGTGTAGGCTTCAAGAACCTCAGTCCTTCTTAGGGCCACATCTATCCGTGTGCAGTAGTGTGGAGGCTGCTGTTAGCAGTGTTGTACATTTTTTTTTTCAAAATCGGCTGTGCAGAGCATTGCGCCCTGCAGTAATACTACAGGGACAGAATTGTGTAGGCAGGGCCAGAAGACATATATTATTGATTGAATATAGTCAGTGGGCCTTCCCTTTAAAAAAAAAAAGGGAAAAATTCTATTTGGCCTGAAGGCTTGCGCCAATTTATTTCCTGGCTGCGAAATCACCGCTATGCTGCAGTTAATAACACTGCACTTCTGTGACACACAGCAGGGCCACAGAACACATTTGTTACTTGATTGAATATAGTCAGTGGGCCTTTCCTTTTTAAAAAAAAGGGGGAAAAAATTCTATTTGGCCTGCCTCTGACAGTCCTCAGCGTTCTGGGTACGTGTGTGGTAGGTGGAGAACGTAAAAAAATCATACGCAGCCAGCTAAGTTTAACAGCAGGCTTGCGCCAATTTATTTCCTGGCCGGGAAATCACCGCTCTGCTGCAGTTAATATAACACTGCAGTTCTGTGACACACAGCAGGGCCACAGAACACATTTGTTAATTGATTGAATATAGTCAGTGGGCCTTTCCTTTTAAAAAAAAAGGGAAAAATTCTATTTGGCCTGCAGGCTTGCGCCAATTTATTTCCTGGCTGCGAAATCACCGCTCTGCTGCAGTTAATATAACACTGCAGTTCTGTGAAACACAGCAGGGCCACAGAACACATTTGTTAATTGATTGAATATAGTAAGTGGGCCTTTCCTTTTAAAAAAAAGGGAAAAATTCTATTTGGCCTGCAGGCTTGCGCCAATTTATTTCCTGGCTGGGAAATCACTGGTAATACAGCATGCTGAGGGGTAGGGGTAGGCCTAGAGGACGTGGACGCGGCTGAGGACGCGTAGGCCCAAGTGAGGGTGTGGGCACAGGCCGAGCTCCTGATCCAGGTGTATCGCAGCCGACTGCTGCGCGATTAGGAGAGAGGCACGTTTCTGGCGTCCCCACATTCATCGCCCAATTAATGGGTCCACGCGGGAGACCTTTATTAGAAAATGAGCAGTGTGAGCAGGTCCTGTCGTGGATGGCAGAAAGTGCTTCGAGCAAGCTATCATCCACCCACAGTTCGGCGCCATCCAGTGCTGCAAATCCGAATCCTCTGGCTGCTGCTCCTCCTTCCTCCCAGCCTCCTCACTCCACTACAATGACACATGCTCAGGAGCGGGAAGACTCCCAGGAACTGTTCTCGGGCCCCTGCTCAGATTGGGCAGCAGTGGTTCCTCTCCCACCAGAGGAGTTTATCGTCACTGATGCCCAACCATTGGAAAGTTCCCGGGGTCCGGAGGATGAGGCTGGGGACTTCCGGCAACTGTCTCAAGACCTTTCAGTGGGTGAGGAGGACGATGACGAGACACAGTTGTCTTGCAGTGAGGTAGTAGTAAGGGCAGTACGTCCGAGGGAGGAGCGCACAGAGGATTCGGAGGAAGAGCAGCAGGACGATGAGGTGACTGACCCCACCTGGTGTGCAACGCCTACTCAGGACAGGTCTTCAGAGGGGGAGGCAAGGGCAGCAGCAGGGCAGGTTGCAAGAGGCAGTGCGGTGTCCAGGGGTAGAGGCAGGGCCAGACCGAATAATCCACCAACTGTTTCCCAAAGCGCACCCTCGCGCCATGCCACCCTGCAGAGGCCGAGGTGCTCTAAGGTCTGGCAGTTTTTCACAGAGACGCCTGACGACCGACAAACAGTGGTGTGCAACCTTTGTCGCGCCAAGATCAGCCGGGGAGCCACCACCAACAGCCTCACCACCACCAGCATGCGCAGACATATGATGGCCAAGCACCCCACAAGGTGGGACGAAGGCCGTTCACCGCCTCCGGTTTGCACCGCTGCCTCTCCCCCTGTGCCCCAACCTGCCACTGAGATCCAACCCCCCTCTCAGGACACAGGCACTACCGTCTCCTGTCCTGCACCCACACCCTCACCTCCGCTGTCCTCGGCCCCATCCACCAATGTCTCGCACCGCACCGTCCAGCCGTCGCTAGCGCAAGTGTTTGAGCGCAAGTACGCCTCCACGCACCCGCACGCTCAAGCGTTAACCGTCCACATAGCCAAATTTATCAGCCTTGAGATGCTGCCGTATAGGGTTGTGGAAACGGAGTCCTTCAAAAGTATGATGGCGGCGGCGGCCCCGCGCTACTCAGTTCCCAGTCGCCACTACTTTTCCCGATGTGCCATCCCAGCCCTGCACGACCACGTCTCCCGCAACATTGTACACGCCCTCACCAATGCGGTTAGTGGCAAGGTCCACTTAACAACGGACACGTGGACAAGCACAGGCGGGCAGGGCCACTACATCTCCCTGACGGCACATTGGGTGAATTTAGTGGAGGCTGGGACAGAGTCAGAGCCTGGGACCGCTCACGTCCTACCCACCCCCAGAATTGCGGGCCCCAGCTCGGTGGTGGTATGTTCGGCGGTGTATGCTTCCTCCACTAAAGCACCCTCCTCCTCCTCCTCAACCTCTGTCTCGCAATCTAGATGTGTCAGCAGCAGCAGCACGTCGCCAGCAGTCGGTGTCGCGCGGCGTGGTAGCACAGCGGTGGGCAAGCGTCAGCAGGCCGTGCTGAAACTACTCAGCTTAGGAGAGAAGAGGCACACGGCCCACGAACTGCTGCGGGGTCTAACAGAGCAGACCGACCGTTGGCTTGCGCCGCTGAGCCTCCAACCGGGCATGGTCGTGTGTGACAACGGCCGTAACCTGGTGGCGGCTCTGCAGCTCGGCAGCCTCACGCACGTGCCGTGCCTGGCCCACGTCTTTAATTTGGTGGTTCAGCGCTTTCTGAAAAGCTACCCACGCTTGTCAGACCTGCTCGTAAAGGTGCGCCGGCTCTGCGCACATTTCCGCAAGTCCCACACGGACGCTGCCACCCTGCGGACACTGCAACATCGGTTTCATCTGCCAGTGCACCGACTGCTGTGCGACGTGCCCACACGGTGGAACTCTACGCTCCACATGTTGGCCAGGCTCTATGAGCAGCGTAGAGCTATAGTGGAATACCAACTCCAACATGGGCGGCGCAGTGGGAGTCAGCCTCCTCAATTATTTTCAGAAGAGTGGGCCTGGTTGGCAGACATCTGCCAGGTCCTTGGAAAGTTTGAGGAGTCTACCCAGGTGGTGAGCGGCGATGCTGCAATCATTAGCGTCACCATTCCTCTGCTATGCCTCTTGAGAAGTTCCCTGCAAAGCATAAAGGCAAATGCTTTGCGCTCGGAAACGGAGGCGGGGGAAGACAGTATGTCGCTGGATAGTCAGAGCACCCTCCTGTCTATATCTCAGCGCGTTGAGGAGGAGGAGGAGCATGAGGAGGAGGAGGGGGAAGAGACAGCTTGGCGCACTGCTGACGGTACTCATGCTGCTTGCCTGTCATCCTTTCAGCGTGTATGGCCTGAGGAGGAGGAGGCGGAGGAGGAGGAGGAGGAGGAGGATCCTGAAAGTGATCTTCCTAGTGAAGACAGCCATGTGTTGCGTACAGGTACCCTGGCACACATGGCTGACTTCATGTTAGGATGCCTTTCTCGTGACCCTCGTGTTGCACGCATTCTGGGCACTACGGATTACTGGGTGTACACACTGCTCGACCCACGGTATAAGGAGAACCTTTCCACTCTCATTCCCGAAGAGGAAAGGGGTTCGAGAGTGTTGCTATACCACAGGACCCTGGCGGGCAAGCTGATGGTAAAATTCCCATCCGACAGCGCTAGTGGCAGAAGGCGTAGTTCCGAGGGCCAGGTAGCAGGGGAGGTGCGGAGATCGAGCAGCATGTTCAGCACAGGCAGTGCAACACTCTTTAAGGCCCTGGACAGTTTTATGGCTCCCCACCAAGACTGTGTCACCGCTCCCCAGTCAAGGCTGAGTCGGCGGGAGCACTGTAAAAGGATGGTGAGGGAGTACGTAGCCGATCGCACGACCGTCCTCCGTGACGCCTCTGCCCCCTACAACTACTGGGTGTCGAAGCTGGACACGTGGCCTGAACTCGCGCTGTATGCCCTGGAGGTGCTTGCTTGTCCTGCGGCTAGCGTCTTGTTAGAGAGGGTGTTTAGTGCGGCTGGGGGAATCATCACAGATAAGCGTACCCGCCTGTCAACCGACAGTGCCCACAGGCTTACACTCATCAAGATGAACAAAGCCTGGATTTCCCCAGACTTCTCTTCTCCACCAGCGGACAGCAGCGATACCTAAGCAATACGTAGGCTGCACCCGCGGATGGAAGCATCGTTCTGTATCACCATCCAAAACGGTGACATTTCTGATTCATCAATCTGTGTATAATATTCCTCCTCCTCCTCCTGCTCCTCCTCCTGAAACCTCACGTAATCACGCCGAACGGGCAATTTTTCTTTGGGCCACAAGGCTCACTCATATAATTTTTCCAAACAATTTTTGTACGTTTCAATGCTCTTGCAAGCGATGAAACTTTAACTTGAACCAATTTTTGGTTAAACTGGGCTGCCTCCAGGCCTAGTTACCACTTAAGCCACATTAACCAAAGCGATTAATGGGTTTCACCTGCCATCTTGGTTGGGCATGGCCAATTTTTTCTGAGGTACATTAGTACTGTTGCTACACCAATTTTTTTGGGCCCTCACCTACAGTGTAATCATTGTAATTTCTATGTTCTTCGCCTGCACTCATGGTACAGAAAGGTGTGCGGGGTTGGCCTACACTTTTGCTACATAAATGTAACTGGGGCCTTGTCTATACTGCAGCTACTGAAATGTGAAAGAGACTGTTATCTCCCTAAACTGCTGCAATGGGAATTGTTACTGGGGCTTGTCTTGAGTGCTACTATTACTGAAATGGAACTAAGACTGTGCTCCTCTTATACTGCTGCTTCGGAATTGTTACTGGGGCCTGTCTTGAGTGCTACTATTACTGAAATGGAACTAAGACTGCGCTCCCCCTATACTGCTGCTAGTGATATGTTAGTGGGGCCTGTCCCTAATACTACCGCTGAAATGTTAATAATTCTGGGCTCTGCCTATACCGCAGCTAATGGTATGTCACTGGGGTGTGGAAACAGAGGCTTCACAAAGACATGATGGCGGCGAGGCCATTTCCTACCAACGCTGTTACTGTTAAGGTGCATATAACCATGGACACGTGGAGAGGACACATAGTGCCTCCAAAACATCCCCCTCCTCCTCCAACAATGAAAACATTCTTGGCAAATACCTTTGCATTGGTCCGTCTGGTGGCAGACCAAGAATTTCACCTTTAACGACACAACAAGAGAGCACCACCACCATCCCTCCGCCACGGACCACTTAATCATGGCCACATTCCGAAAACCAACAACATAAAACCGCGCTACTAGGTCCGCAGTCACCACCACATTACCACCAACGAGGTTACTGTTAAGGTACACATTACCAGTCTGACTGGGGCATGCAGTGTGGGCCAAAGCCCACCTGTATTGTATCTGACGTTAGCTCTGCTGAGTAGGGCACTGCAATGGGATATATTTATGTACCACCGGTGGGTTCCAGGGAGCCACCCATGCTGTAGGTGCACATGGAGTTTAACCTACATCTGTCCACTTGTAAAGAACCCCAGTCAGACTGGGGCATGCAGTGTGGGACGAAGCCCACCTGTATTGTATCTGACGTTACCTCAGCTGTGTTGGGCAATGCAATGGGATATATTTATGTACCGCCGGTGGCTTCCTGGCACCCACCCATGCTGTAGGTGCACACGGAGTTTAACCTACATCTGTCCACTTCTAAAGAACCCCAGTCTGACTGGGGCATGCAGTGTGGGCCGAAGCCCACCTGTATTGTATCTGACGTTAGCTCTGCTGAGTAGGGCACTGCAATGGGATATATTTATGTACCGCCGGTGGGTTCCAGGGAGCCACCCATGCTGTAGGTGCACACGGAGTTTAACCTACATCTGTCCACTTGTAAAGAACCCCAGTCAGACTGGGGCATGCAGTGTGGGCCGAAGCCCACCTGTATTGTATCTGACGCTACCTCAGCTGTGTTGGGCAATGCAATGGGATATATTTATGTACCGCCGGTGGCTTCCTGGCACCCACCCATGCTGTAGGTGCACACGGAGTTTAACCTACATCTGTCCACTTGTAAAGAACCCCAGTCAGACTGGGGCATGCAGTGTGGGCCGAAGCCCACCTGTATTGTATCTGACGTTACCTCAGCTGTGTTGGGCAATGCAATGGGATATATTTATGTACCGCCGGTGGCTTCCTGGCACCCACCCATGCTGTAGGTGCACACGGAGTTTAACCTACATCTGTCCACTTGTAAAGAACCCCAGTCAGACTGGGGCATGCAGTGTGGGCCGAAGCCCACCTGCATTAAGCACGACATTACCTCAGCTGTGTTGGGCAATGCAATGGGATATATTTATGTACCGCCGGTGGCTTCCTGGCACCCACCCATGCTGTAGGTGCACACGGAGTTTAACCTACATCTGTCCACTTGTAAAGAACCCCAGTCAGACTGGGGCATGCAGTGTGGGCCGAAGCCCACCTGCATTAACCACGACATTACCTCAGCTGTGATGGGCAATGCAATGGGATACATTTATGTACAGCGGGTGGGTTCCAGGGAGCCACCCATGCTGTGGGTGCACACGGAATTCCCATTGCGGAGTTGTACCTGCCTGTGACTATTTATAAAAAACGCGGTCTGACTGGGGCGTGCAGACACCTTGACAGAATGAATAGTGTGTGGCACATAGGTTCCCCATTGCTATGCCCACGTGTGCAGCTCCAGATGGAGGTGGCACAGGATTGGATTTCTCATTGCTTCTGTACAGCATTGTGGACTATCGGCCCGCCCCTTTTATGGGGGGGTCACTGCCTAGCCATGCCAACCCTCTGCAGTGTGTGCCTGCTTTGCCTCTGGCAGACGCACTTATAAATAGACATGAGGGTGGCGTGGCATGAGGGAAGCTGAAGGCTGGGCAGGGACAGTTTGGTGTGCGCTGTGGACACTGGGTCGTGGGGGGGGGGATTTGGCAGCATGTAACCCAGGAGAAGTGGCAGCGGAGTTTCATGCAGGCAGTGATTGTGCTTTGTTGGAGGTAGTGTGGTGCTTAGCTAAGGTATGCCATGCTAATGAGGGCTTTTCAGAAGTAAAAGTTGTTGGGAGGGGGGGGGGGGTCCCACTCTTGCCGGTATTGTGGCTTAATAGTGGGACCTGTGAACTTGAGATGCAGCCCAACATGTAGCCCCTCGCCTGCCCTATCCGTTGATGTGTCGTTCCCATCACTTTCTTGAATTGCCCAGATTTTCACACATGAAAACCTTAGCGAGCATCGGCGAAATACAAAAATGCTCCGGTCACCCATTGACTTCAATGGGGTTCGTTACTCGAAACGAACCCTCGAGCATCGCGATAAATTCGTCCCGAGTAACGAGCACCCGAGCATTTTGGTGCTCGCTCATCTCTAATGCCCACCCATATTCCTGCCCAGCCAATCCAGCAGGACGCATGTGTTGTGGTAGTGTATCTTGTCTCCACCCCTTAGTTCCGGTGGCGTCAAGATACAATAATACCCAACTAGCCACCCTTCATACACTTATTTTATGTGAGCACCCACTTCTCATTGAAATCAAGGTTGTGGAAATAGACACATTTGGCCATAAGCAAGTCCACTCATTCTCAGGCACATGGCTGCAATAAAGCGGAGGTTGTATGGAGTTCTGCTCGAGCAAGCCCACTGCAAACTCAATACAGACGAGTGTAGCGACTGCTGCATGCTTGACCGCCACTCCATTCAAAAGTCTCTTCAAGGTGGTTGTGCAGGTGAGTAGTATGTAAAACCTTAGTTGTTCAGGTGTGCTGTATACAGTGGGTATAAAACATCCACACATCCCTGTTAAAAAGCCATGTTTTAGTCATGTTAAAAAATCCTACGAAGATGAATCATTACAGATTTATTTCAGCCTTCAGTGTGACCTATTAATAATTATCTGTACATCCAAATTGTGTGGATGCATAAATATGCACACCCTAAGTGCTCCTGCACACTGGCAAGAGTGAAATTGTCCTCTCAGTCCTTGTGAAAACGCCTTGAAAACGTCGGCCCCATTGAGAACATGTGGAAACCCCTGGATGCGAGGAGTTTTTATTTGATCTTCTTCCATTGATTTCAATGGGGCAGCCGCTGCCGCCGCCGACCCCATTGCAAACAATGGGCGATATTGCAAAAAGGTAGAACAGGCTGCGATGTGTTTCCTGCATCACAACGAGGTGCCATGTAGGGAAACATCACGAGTGTGAATGAACCCATTCAAAAAAATGGGTTTCATATTATTGTAAGATTTGTGCGTCTTGCAACGCAGAAATCTTGCACGATTTTCTCGCCAGTGTGAAGAAGCCCTAAAGCTAATAGTTTATTGATGTACCCTTTGACTATACAACAGTATTCAGCCTTTTTGTGTAGATATCTATCAGCATGGCACATCTTGATTGGGCAATCTGTGCCCACTCTATCTTGCAAAAGCGCTTCACATCTGCCAGTTTGCAAGGGCATCCCATCTGTAGCGCCCTCTTCAGGTCAACTCACAGATTTTCAATGTGATTCCGGCTGAGCTATTTCAAAACTTCGATCTTCTTCTGGTGAGCCATTTTTTTGTCGATTTGGATTTATGCTTTGGGTTGCTGTTGGTGAAATTCATCTTCAGCTTTTTAGCAGAGGCCTGAAGGTTTTGTGCCAAAATGGATTATATTTAGAACTGTTCATAATTCCTCCACCTTGACTAAAGCCCCAGTTCCAGCAACAGAAAAAAAGCCCTAAAGCATAATCCTGCCTCCGCCATCTTCACTGTGGATTGGTGTTCTTTTGGTGTTGTGCAGTGTTGGCTTTGTGCCAGACATATATTTGGAATTATGGTCAAAAGGTTGAACCTTGGTCCCATCAACCATAACACGTTCTCCCGCATACTTTTGGCAGACTCAATGTAGGTTTTGGCAGAACATATCCAGGTTTGGATGCTTTCCTTTGTTAGAAAAGGTCTCCATCTTGCCACCCGACCCCACAGCCCAGTTATATGAAGAATATGGCAGATAGCTATTAAATGCACTACACAACTAGAACTTGCCAGAAACTCCTGCAGCTCCTTTAATGCTTCTGTAGGCCTCTTGGCAGCCTATCGGACCAATTTTCTTCTGGTCTTTTCATCACTTTTTGAGGGCCATCCAGTTCTTGGTAATGTCACTGTTGTGACAAATTTAATCCACTTCTTGATGACCATTTTCACTGTGATCCATGGTATATGTAATGCCTTGGAGATGTTTTGCTCCCCTTCTCCTGACTGATACCTTTCAACAATCAGACCCCTTTGATGTGCTGTAAGCTTCTTATGGCTTTTGCTGAAAAATGCAACTAAGAAAATGTCAGTAAAATCCTCCTAGAAGAGCTGACCTTTATATAAAGTAAATCAGAATGCCTGTAAATAAGAGCAGCGGAGTGCTGACTACTATTTATCATGAGACTAAATGTGATTGGCTAATTCTAAGCACAACCACATCCCCAAATATAAGAGGGTCTTCACACAATATTTTAGTTTTGTTATGGCATTTTAACAAGGGTGTATAAACTTTTTATTTCCCCTGTAGTACAAAATTTGGGCAATTTAAGAAGGGCTATGTGTCAGAATTCTGGTGTAAAAAAAGTCACATATTTTTGTGCAAGCTGTACTTTTGTAAAAATTTGCAACTTTCCGTTGTCTTCTGCCACTTTTTAAAAAGTGAGTGAGGCTTACCAGAAGAGGCCGAGTCACTCACAGACCAACACATTTACTAGAATTTATGCTAGAAACTGTCTGGTGCATGGATGGTAGAGATGAGCCAATTTATTAAGAAGCATGCACATTTTATGATCCAAGACCCAAATTATTTAGAATGTTAGTACCCGCTCACTATGTGCTGCTTTGTTTTTTCAGAGATAGCATGCCCCATTTCCCTGACAAGAACAATACAGCTTAAAGCTCTATGTAGAAACTGAACAGGATGATTGACATTCTGGTTGGTACAGTGGTAAGCATGGTTGTCTTGCAGCGCTGGGGTCATGGCTTCATATATGTCCAAGGATATTTGTGTGGAGGTTGCATGTCCTGCCGTGTTTGCATAGGTTTCCTCCTACACTCCAGGAGCATTCTAATAGACTAATAACTTATTGAGGACAGAACCCAATATCAAATAATGTACAGTGCTGTAGAATATGTATGCGCTATATACTGTAAGTCCATAAAATAAATATATGCGCTATAACAATGCAATTAGCCATGAAAACTGTTCTAAAATGTTGCGAGGCATCATGGCAAAAAAAATCATCTTTGTAAGCTTTAGCTTTGCTAAAAGGCAAAAAGCGCTCACAGTATTTTTCTAACTAATCTAAGTGACCTTTTAAGAGTATTATTGTTAATCACGCCATTGAGTTGTGGTGAAGATATACTTCGACAAAAATGGTTAGAAGATATACGCTAAGCTCCTCCAGCCTCATTTTATCTGACATGGACTGCGTTTCTGCTATATTTTCAGAGCATCACTATTGGGGAATGAGGTATAATCTTATTTACCTACCATACATACGCAATGATATTTTTATTATAAGTCTCTTTATTGATGAACAGTTTAATAAAGAAAACATTTATTATAAGTGTATGGATCCAAAACTGTTAGAAGCATTTAATGATAAGTGTGTGACATAAGTAAGGGAATAAGGGGGACTAGAAGAAAGCAGAAGCCTATATCATAAAAAACAATGTCACAAAGTTTGGTACAAGGAAGCAGATCTTTAGGGTAACAGACCACTCATGTCTAAAGGTCCATTTAGACAAGATGCCCGACACTCATCTCTGTGTGTCCCCGCTCCTATGCTGTTGCACGGGAGCTACTAGCGCTGGCTCGCTCACAGAGCGGCCAGCAGGGGGGCAGGCGGCTGCAGGAGATTTCTCTGCTCGCTCTCCTTCGCCCCTCTACATTGACTTAACATAGCGGCCATTCAGTGCTGAATGGCTGCTATTTACACTGAGCGATCAGATTATCATTTGTGCTGCATAAATGATGGACAATGAGCTGATCGCTTAGTGTAAATAGCAGCTGTTCAGTACTGAATGGCCGCTATGTTAAGTCAATGGAGAGGGGCGGGGCAGCCAAAGGTGAGAAATCTCCTACAGCTGCCCCGCTGAGAGCCAGCGATACTAGCTCCTGTGCAGCAGCGCGAGAGCGAGTATGTGCGTGGATGAGTGTCGGGCATCGTTTGCCCGACATTCGCCCCGTGTAAATGGGCTTTAAGTTCCTAAGAGAAGGGAAAAAAAACACATTCCAAAATAGCAAGGAGACAGGGATAGTTAAATCATAAAAAGAAAAAGGGAAATAAACCAGACAAAGGACAATTAGAAGGTTCCGGACAACCCACCTGAACCAATAGTATGGATGTCGCTAATAGGCTATAAGCCTGTATGGTGCACTACATGTAGATGTGTGCCTAGCACCCTATACAAGCCTTATCTATGTGCAAGTATAATACTAAGTAGCTTCCCCACTTCCACCAATGAATGGTAGGTGTGCGAGTGGCTGTTCATCAGTGTTTTGCACAGGTGTAGCCTCTCTCACATAGCATTTTGCCTTTTCTGCATGTGGTTGAAAAGTGGTTTTTGTACCTGCCCATGTACCTCTGTATAAGTACAGTGTTCCCTGAAAATAAAACCTACACTGATAATAAGGCATACCCTGATTTTCAGGGAGGGCTTAAAATATAAGCCCTACTCCCAAAATAAGCCCTAGTTACACTACATGAAAACAAAGCAATACTTACCTAGCAGGCACCATTCGGGTCCCTCCCACTGGGCTGCGGCGCTCCGGGAAGTTTCCGTTTGGTCCTCAATGCCGATATAGCATTTCTTCTTGGCAATGGGGCTTGAATACCCCGCCTCCAGCAAATGATTGCTCTGATTGGCTCAGGCGGTGCTCCTAAACCAATCAGAGCCTTTGCTCAGTGAACCACATCATTGAATGGCTGTGATTGGCTCATCGAGCGCTGGCTTTGATTGGCTGAAAAGGTGCTTCTCACTCAATTTAGAACAATCGCTTGCTGGATGTGGGATATTCAAGCCCCATCACCAGCAAGAGATGCTCCGTCGGCATTGAGGACTACACGGAAGCTCGCCAAAGCGCTGCAGCCTGGTGGGAGGGACCTGAATGGCGCCTGCTAGGTGAGTATAAGACACTCCCGAAAATAAGATCCTGTGCCTCTTTTGGGGCAAAAATTAATATAAGATAGGGTCTTGTTTTGGGGGAAACATGGTAGGTATGGCCTTTTCTGTGATTTTTGAATACAGTGGTGCTTTAAAGTTTGTGAACCCCAGAATTTTCCATATTTCCTAAAACCACATCAAATTTTTACACAAGTCCTAGCAGTAGAAAAAGAGAACCAAATAAAACAAATGAGTCAAAATTCTTTATCATCCAATATCCAGCCTGTGAGTGGTAAAACTATGTGCAGCTTTAGGCTGCATTCCCACGAACGTATATTGGCTCGGTTTTCACGCCGAGCCGATATATGTCGTCCTCATGTACAGAGGAGGGGGAGGATGGAAGAGCCAGGAGCAGGAACTGAGCTCCCGCCCCCTCTCCGCTCCTCTGCACTATTTGCAATGGGGAGAGGCGGAACAGGGGCGGGGCTAATTCACAGAACTTAGCCCCGCCCCCTGAAGGCTGGTCTCACATTAGCTAATGTTAATTGTTCATGAGTCCACCATGATACTAAACACCAACGATGTGCACGGCAGGACAAGGAGAAAGCCGTATTATTCCAAAAGAAATTGCTGCCCGTCTGCAGTTTGCTAAAGATCACCTGGACAGCCAGAAGGCTATTAGAAATTTTTTTTTCTGGATGGATGAGACCAAAATAAAGCTTTTTGACTTAAATAAGCCAAATTATGTTTGGAGAAATGAAAACATTACATTACAGCATAAAAACCTCATACCATCTGTGAATCACAGTGGTGGTAATATCATGGTTTAGGCATATTTTGCTGCATCTGGCCCGGACATATTGCCATCATTGATGGAACAATGGATTCTGAGTTATACCAGCAAACTGTAAATGAAATCACAAATAATCAAATGGTCACAGCACACACTTCACCTTGTCTTGTAAGGGAGGATAACATCACACAGATGGTGCACGCTCAACACGATCCTGGACCCTGGATCAGGAATGTATCAACCAAGCGAAGAAGAGAAGAGCAGCACTCCAAGGAGTAAAAAATCACAATGGTATCTTTATTTTGCCCATAAACACGAACAACGTTTCAACCCTACTTCCAAGGGTCTTTGTCACGTTCTGAATAACATATACAACTTCACAACATAAATAGCAACACTAGCCCCACCTTCACCAATCACAGATCATGTAACATAAGTGCGTTGAAATAGATCACATGTTATAGGGTGAATCAGTGCAGGAACGCAGATGAGCAATGCATAATTAATCAGATAAACGCTTTAGTGTCATACCCTGCGCTGCAAACCCAAGAAATTACTTGCACCTGTTCGTATTCCCACTGATACTGTCGCATATTGCTGACATCAGTGTCGACACTTAACGAGATCCCATTGAAGATCTCGCGATATTGGAAGGGTACGGCATAGTTAATCATTCAGGGTAAAGTCCCGAAACGTGGCTACTGCGCATGCGCGGGAATTCGCTGTTCCCGTGTGACTAACCACATCACCACAGTGTATATATACGTCAACAGCGCAACGGATGAGAGGCTGACATGCCCGTGTAGTATATTGATACCGGCATATTGTAGCATAATTATCGCGCATGTGCGAAAATTGATCGTTTTCGCATAAACTGTCGCACTACCACAGCGCAAACGACACATATCGTGCGAAAATTGATCGTTTTCGCATAAACCGTCGCACTACCGCAGCGCAAACGACGCATATCAACGTCAACAGCGTAGCGGGTGCATGGCTGGCATATCAGTGAACTGTCATTCCAGCGACTAAATAAAGCATACTGTAGTGCCATAGAAATTAAAAAGTTGTAGGTAAGCATTGTCAGTATATTACATAAATGGGGGGTGAAACACTACAAAGAACCCTAGAATCATATACGGCCAAATGAGCTGACCCCTCCTTCAGTGTCCCCTTTGTATAGTGCCTAAAGCCCTTCCAGTAAGTATGACACATAAGCACATCACATATAATGCTCATAAATTTATTTAGACCAATTGTGTATAAAAAGACAACATGAAAAGGTCGAATTTACAGAAAATGTTAACTGCGTATATTTTCACTTCATCACCCCATGCGATCTAAAAGAAAACAAACATAGAAGACAATTAAAATCAATGATCTAATGGCAAGATACGAATCAAATAAGATCAAGCACCTATCAAAACCACTCATAAATCAATAAAGACAGCATAGTAGCACTATATTATGTTAGGTACGATAATGGATTGTATTCAAGATTCAGGCCGTTTGGGGCCAACGCATCAAGTCTAAAAATCCATTTTGCTTCAAGTAATTTCAACCTACGTTCCCTGTCACCGCCTCTTATACCCCTCTCAAGTGAATCGATGACCATAAACCGCATCTGGCTGACAGAATGATTGTGGTCCTCAAAGTGTTTCGGGATAGGTAAATCCCGTTTTTTTGTCCGTACATTACTTTTGTGGTTAGCAATCCTCTTGCGAACCTCAGTAGTGGTTTCACCAACATACTGAAGGCCGCACGGACAGCTGATCAGATATATGACAAATGCAGACCAACAACTGTACCAACCGCGTATGGTGAAATGTTTGCCAGATCTAGGGTGTGCAAAGCTATCGCCTTTGGTCATGTTATGGCAGGCCGCACATCCAAGGCATGGGAAATTGCCATTTCTGACCGGGGCTAACGTTCTTTGCACGGACCCCATGGGAGAGGGACATGAAGTATGGACCAGATGGTCCCTCAGGTTGCGTGCACGTCTATACGCCATGATGGGAGGGGCAACAAAATCAGCAATCCCAGGGTGACAACTGGCTAGAACGTGCCAGTGTTTCCTCAGGATGTGCCGGATCTCATTACTACATGATCCATAGGTGGAGACAAATGGTATACGGCTTGTAGTTACCGCTGTTTTGGTGGAAGGATTAAGAGTAGATGCACGGTCCACCTGTTTAACTCTATCCACCTGTTCACGTAGTAGATCATGTGGATAGCCTCTAGAGGCAAACTTTTTGTACATCATTTTGAGACGTGTATCAAAATATTCATCAGTTACCACCCGCTGGACCCTGAGCATCTGGCTCCAAGGTAGTGACTTAATCATGGCCGGCGGGTGGCAACTCGAATAATGCAATAGATTGTTCCGGTCCGTAGGTTTCGTGTACAGATCCGTTTTTAAACAATTCCCTTGTTTAATAACTAAAACATCCAGGAATTGGATAGATGGCTCGAATGCTAAAAGGGTGAACTTAAGTTCCGGTAAGCAATTATTCAATTCATTGTGGAAAATGTCAAGCTGTTCAAGAGACCCGTTCCATATGACGAAGACGTCGTCAATGTACCTCCACCATACCTGGGCAAGGGCCCAGGATGGGGAGGTACAGAGACGCGTCTCCTCCATATGGCGCATAAAAATATTTGCGTAGGACGGGGCCATATTAGACCCCATCACGGTCCCTTGTAATTATCGGTAAAACCGATCTCGATAGATGAAAAAATTATTGGACAACACCAACATCAATAAAGTCAGAACCAAGTTCACACATCCTGTGGATAGATTCGAGCCTGACAAAAAATGTCCAACCGCAGCGATGCCGTTCTCATGCTTAATTATGGTGTATAGTGAGGATACGTCAAAGGACGCCAAGATGGCATCCTCCTTGATGGTGACCAAATTTAATTTACCAAGAAAATCGTCCGTGTCCTTGATATAGGACATCGCCTGCGTGGCATATTGACGAAGCACTCTATCCAGGAACCTAGAGACGTTGTTAAAGATTGAGCCTCTCCCCGACAAAATTGGTCGTCCAGGGGGGCAACGGAGATCTTTATGGATTTTAGGCAGCGTGTAGATCTTAGCCATCACTGGAAAAGTATGGCATAAAAACTCAAAAAGGCGTTGGTCAATAAGACCATCACCTTTAGCTTGATTGAGGACAAACTGTAAATGAAAATGTGAGGACATTTGTCTGTGCGCTGAATCTCAAGAGAACGTGGGTCATGCAGCAAGGCATTGATCAAAGCACTCATCATTCTATAAAATAATAGTTATCCTCGTGTGGTACCCCATAGGGTCTTTTTGACCACAGACTAGAGATGAGTGAGCACCAAAATGCTCGGGTGCTCGTTACTCGAGTCGAACTTTTCGCGATGCTCGAGGGTTTGTTTCGAGTAACGAACCCCATTGAAGTCAGTGGGCGACTCGAGCATTTTTGTATATCGCCGATGCTCGCTAAGGTTTCCATTTGTGAAAATCTGGGAAATTCAAGAAAGTGATGGGAACGACACAGAAACGGATAGGGCAGGCGAGGGGCTACATGTTGGGCTGCATCTCAAGTTCCCAGGTCCCACTATTCAGCCACAATAGCGGCAAGAGTGGGCCCCCCCATCCCAACAATTTTTACTTCTGAAAAACCCTCATTAGCAAGGCATACCTTAGCTAAGCACCACACTACCTCCAACAAAGCACAATCACTGCCTGCATGACACTCTGCTGCCACTTCTCCTGGGTTACATGCTGCCCAACCCCCCCCCTCCCGCACGACCCAGTGTCCAGAGCACATACCAAAGTGTCCCTGCGCAGCCTTCAGCTGCCCTCATGCTACACGCTGGCCTCATAGCCACACCACCCTCATGTCTATTTATAAGTGCGTCTGCCATGAGGAGGAATCGCAGGCACACACTGCAGAGGGTTGGCAGGGCCAGGCAGCGACCCTCTTTAAAAGGGGCGGGGCGATAGCCCACAATGCTGTACAGAAGCAATGAGAAATCCAATCCTGTGCCACCTCCATCTGGAGCTGCACACGTGGGCATAGCAATGGGAAACCCATGTGCCACACACTATTCATTCTGTCAAGGTGTCGCATAGCTCAATCCACACTGCAAGGGGAAAGCTGTCTGTGCCCTGCCCCCTACCCAAGTCAGTCAGTGTCTTTGTGCCAGACAGGTCAAACACCGCGATGGGAGCTAAGTTTGCACCAACAGCATAGGTGGGTCCTAGGAAACGCAAGACATGAACCAAAAATTGATCTGACCGGCCAAACATGGCAGACTTGCACCGCGGCCACGACATAGGCCTCGGCCCACAGCTTCAGCAATCCTAGGCAGGAAGCAGACTTTCACTGCACCCAGGACATAGGCCTCTGCACAAACCCTCAGCAATCGCGGGCCTACAGCGGACTCCAATGCTAGCGTAGTTGTGCACGTCTCATTAGTGCTGTATTGCTCCTATAGTTTGTCCCAATGCAGTGCCCCGGATAGTAGAGCTAACGTCAGATTAAATGCAGGTGGGCTTCGGCCCACACTGCATGCCCCAGTCAGACCGGGTTTTTTTTATAAATAGTCACAGGCAGGTACAACTCCGCAATGGGAATTCCGTGTGCACCGACAGCATGGGTGGCTCCCTGGAACCCACCGGCGGTACATAAACAAATCCCATTGCAGTGCCCAGCACAGCTGAGGTAACGTCAGGTTTAAAGCAGGTGGGCTTCGGCCCACACTGCATGCCCCAGTCAGACTGGGGTTCTTTATAAGTAGACACATGCAGTTACAACTCCGTGTGGACCGACAGCATAGGTGGGTGCCAGGAAGCCACCAGCGGTACATAAATAAATCCCATTGCAGTGCCCTGGACAGTAAAGCTAACGTCAGATTAAATGCAGGTGGGCTTCGGCCCACACTGCATGCCCCAGTCAGACTGGGCTTTTTTAAAGGTAGACACAGGCAGGTACAACTCCCTATTGTGATGTCCGTGTGGACCGACAGCATGGGTGGCTCCCTGGAAACCACCGGCGGTACATATATAAATCCCATTGCAGTGCCCAGCACAGCTGAGGTAACGTCAGGTTTAATGCAGGTGGGCTTCGGCCCACACTGCATGCCCCAGTCAGACTGGGGTTCTTTATAAGTAGACACATGCAGTTACAACTCCGTGTGGACCGACAGCATGGGTGGCTCCCTGGAACCCACCGGCGGTACATAAATAAATCCCATTGCAGTGCCCAGCACAGCTGAGGTAACGTCCGATTAAATGCAGGTGGTCTTCGGCCCACACTGCATGCCCCAGTCAGACTGGGGTTCTTTATAAGTAGACACATGCAGTTACAACTCCGTATGGACCGACAGCATGGGTGGCTCCCTGGAACCCACTGGCGGTACATAAATAAATCCCATTGCATTGCCCAGCACAGCTGAGGTAACGTCAGGTTTAATGCAGGTGGGCTTCGGCCCACACTGCATGCCCCAGTCAGACTGGGGTTCTTTATAAGTAGACACATGCAGTTACAACTCCGTGTGGACCGACAGCATGGGTGGCTCCCTGGAACCCACCGGCGGTACATAAATAAATCCCATTGCAGTGCCCAGCACAGCTGAGGTAACGTCCGATTAAATGCAGGTGGTCTTCGGCCCACACTGCATGCCCCAGTCAGACTGGGGTTCTTTATAAGTAGACACATGCAGTTACAACTCCGTATGGACCGACAGCATGGGTGGCTCCCTGGAACCCACTGGCGGTACATAAATAAATCCCATTGCATTGCCCAGCACAGCTGAGGTAACGTCAGGTTTAATGCAGGTGGGCTTCGGCCCACACTGCATGCCCCAGTCAGACTGGGGTTCTTTATAAGTAGACACATGCAGTTACAACTCCGTGTGGACCGACAGCATGGGTGGCTCCCTGGAACCCACCGGCGGTACATAAATAAATCCCATTGCAGTGCCCAGCACAGCTGAGGTAACGTCCGATTAAATGCAGGTGGTCTTCGGCCCACACTGCATGCTCCAGTCAGACTGGGGTTCTTTATAAGTAGACACATGCAGTTACAACTCCGTATGGACCGACAGCATGGGTGGCTCCCTGGAACCCACTGGCGGTACATAAATAAATCCCATTGCATTGCCCAGCACAGCTGAGGTAACGTCAGGTTTAATGCAGGTGGGCTTCGGCCCACACTGCATGCCCCAGTCTGACCGGGGTTTTTAATACATAGACACTGGCAGGTACAAATCCCTAATGTGAAGTCCCTGTGGACCCACAGCATGGGTCGCTCCCTGGAACCCATCGGCGGTACATAAATGTATCCCATTGCAGTGCCCTGCTCAGCAGAGCTAACGTCACATACAATACATGTGTGCTTCGGCCCACAGTGCATGCCCCAGTCAGAGTGGTAATATGTACCTTAACAGTAACCGCGTTGGTGGGAATGTGGTGGCGACTGCGGACCTAGTAGCGCGGTTTTATTTAGTTGGTTTTGGAATGTGGCCAGGATTAAGTGGGCCGTGGCGGGGGGATGGTGGGGGGGGGGCTCTCTTGTTGTGTTGGTAAAGGTGAAATTCTTGGACTGCCACCAGACGGACCAATGCAAAGGTATTTGGCAAGAATGTTTTCATTGTTGGAGGAGGAGGGGGATGTTTTTGAGGCACTACGTGTCCTCTCCACGTGTCCGTGGTTATATGCACCTTAACAGTAACCGCGTTGGTGGGAAATGGCCTCGCCACCATCATGTCTTTGGGAAGCCTCCGTTTCCACACCCCAGTAACATATCACTAGCAGCATGATAGGGGGAGCTCAGTATTAGTTCCATTTCAGTAGTAATAGCAGTCCAGACAGGCCCCAGTAACAATTCCGAAGCAGCAGTATAGGGGGAGCACAGTATTAGTTCTATTTCAGTAGTAGTAGCAGTCAAGACAGGCCACAGTAACATTCACGTTGCAGCAGTTTAGGGAGATAACAGTCTCTTTCACATTTCAGTAGTTGCAGTATAGACAAGGCCCCAGTTACATTTATGTAGCAAAAGTGTGGGCCAACCCCACACACCTTGCTGTAGCCTGAGTGCAGGCGAAGCCCATAAAAATTACTAGGATTACACTGTAGGCAAGGGCCCAAAAAAATTGCAGTACCAACAGTACTAATGTACCTCAGAAAAATTGCCCATGCCCAACCAAGAGGGCAGGTGAAACCCATTAATCACTTTGGTTAATGTGGCTTAATTTGTAACTAGGCCTGTAGGCAGCACAGTTAAAATAAAAATTGGAGGAACACTTAGCCCCCCTACTACTCCACACCTTCAACTCCATCTCGCACACATGCCCTTTTACAACCCAAGGCCTACAAGCAGTGATTACAGTCATCCCAAAGCCGGGCAAGGATCCAGCAGCCTGTGGTAGCTACAGGCCGATCTCCCTCCTAAACATCGACACAAAAATCTATGCAAAGATCCTGGCCACCCGTCTACAAACACACATACCATCATTAGTTCACAAAGACCAGGTTGGCTTCGTCCCGGGGAGGGAGGCAGGGGATAACACGATACGAACGCTGGCTCTTATATCACGAGCAGTTAAATCCGGGGACCCCCTTTGTCTCCTATCGGTAGATGCGGAGAAAGCATTTGACAGGGTAAGCTGGGGGTTCCTGGAGGCGGTCCTGGGGAGGGTCGGCTGCGGTCCCAAACTCAGAAGCAGAATAATGGCTTTATACAGAGACCCCACGGCTCGCATCCGGGTCAACGGCCAGCTGTCAGACCCAATCCAGATCCGCAATGGAACGCGTCAAGGGTGTCCCCTGTCTCCCTCCCTATACATATTGGTTATGGAGACCCTGGCAGGTGCCCTCCGAGCGAACCCGGACATATGCGGGATTAAGCTGGATGGCACAGAACATAAAACAGCTCTATATGCGGACGATCTTTTACTGTACATCACAAACCCCAGGATAGGTCTCCCCAACATATTAGAGGAATTTAAAAGGTTTGGACGGCTCTCTAACTTTAAAGTAAATCTGAGTAAATCAGTAATCTTAAATATCACACTAACAGACTTAGAAGTCGCCACCTTAAGACCATCCCTTCCTTTTGCCTGGAGACAGGATGAGATCAAGTACCTAGGGGTCACGATGACACCAGACCTAGACCAGCTTTTCCAGAAAAACTATAAAACTCTTCTAACCAAATTAGAGACGGACTTTGATAGATGGAAGGCGGTCCATCTGTCCTGGTTTGGGAAGATTAACACCGTCAAAATGAACGTCCTCCCTAGATTTTTATACATGTTTCAGACGGTACCCATAAAGCTACCCAGGACATTCCTTCTGAAGATTAGGAGATCCATGATGAAATTTATTTGGGGAAACAACAGGCCAAGATGAAATTGGAGGGCTCTGACAGCACCTAAGGACTTAGGGGGAATGGGCATTCCAAACCTAGCCTTGTACCACAAGGCCTCTCTAACTAAGCACATCCTAGAATTACAGAGCGACGGAACGCAAAAATTATGGGCAAGAGCGGAACAAAACTCGACCCCCTTTAAAGGGCTGGGTCTCATATGGCTACCGGGCAAAGGACACCACAGAGGTCAGGGACTATCACCCTTTACAGAAAACATGATTGCAGCCTGTTTAGAATACGCGACCACAAAAGGCCTAATCAACAAACCTGGTCCCTTGACCCCCCTGACAGGCAACCCCGAGTGCCCTGACTTTTTCAGAGGCATACCTCTGATACAAAACTCACCAAATACCATGATAAGGGTCCGGGACGTGGTCTCGGAAGAGGGACTCAGGCCATTGAATGATATACAGGGAGATGGGAGACCCCAGCCCGGAGCATGGTTCCAGTACCTACAGCTTAGACACTACATCAGGTCACTAGGAACCATCCAACAACTAAGCCGTCCCATTACCTCTTTCGAGAAAATAAGCATCTCACCCGCTTCAGAACAATCAACAATATCAGCATTGTATCGGATGCTGATCGAAAGAGACACCCAAAACAGTGGGAGGGATATAATAAGGAATTGGGAGCAAGACCTGACTGGCATCCCCCCAGAGGAGTCCTGGGAAAAGGCATACATCCTATCACACAAAATTACTATCTCTAACAGAATACAGGATTTAAATTATAAAATTCTAATAAGATGGTACCAGACCCCAGTGAAATTAGCCAGGATATTCCCCCAGTATCCGGATACCTGCTGGAGATGCCTAACAGAAAAAGGGTCATTTATCCACCTATGGTGGTCATGCCCTCGCATTCAACCCCTTTGGCAGGAGGTCAATGCCCTTTACACGGCGGTCAGTAGAAACCACGTTCTATTTACACCAGAGATTGCATTACTATCTATGCTCCCCGGACCAGTGACACAAGCTAAAAAATCCTTCCTCAGATTCTTTGTTCTGACCATGAGACAAATAATACCCAGAGTTTGGAAATCTACGTCACCCCCCACTAGAATAATGTGGCTGGAGGCCATGGATCAGATAAAACATATGGAAGAGCTATGTGCTAAAGATGAACTAAGGTATGAGAAACACATTGTTACCTGGATGATCTGGGATCAGTTCCGGCACTCTTCCGACCTAACCACTTGGCTGGAAACCGGTGCCCCCCCAATCACGAACATGACCGTAGTAATACCACAACCAACGGATTATTAACCCCAAAACAGTAGATACAACCTAATCTTCATGGGACTTAGACCGGATTTCACCCCACACAACACTCCCTATTCCCCCCCTCCTTTCCCCCCGTCCCATCTCATCTCTTCTCTCTATTTTTTCTATATTCTATTTTACTCCAATTATCAATTCCAGTTGAATGTTATAATTAATCTAGGAATGTATCTAAACATAGTATAAGAACCAGATATTTTGGAGTTGTTCAAAAATGTTTAGTTAAGAAAATAAACTGCCTTATAGCAAAAGATTACATTACAGGAAAGAAGACAACAAGACAAGAAAAGAATAGAAGTTTAGATTGTTTATATAGTTTGTCTATCGACATCTTTGTATAATATTGTACACATTATGTAAGCACGGCAGACCAATAAAATCCTTTTGAACCATAAAATAAAAATTGGTTCAGGTGCAAGTTTCAACGCTTTAATGAGAATTGAAACGTATAAACATTGTTTACAAAAGTAATATGACTGAGCCTTGTGGGCCCAAGAAAAATTGCCCGTTCGGCGTGATTAATGCCCAGCACAGCTGAGGTAACGTCAGGTTTAATGCAGGTGGGCTTCGGCCCACACTGCATGCCCCAGTCAGACTGGGGTTCTTTAGAAGTGGACACATGCAGTTACAACTCCGTGTCGACCGACAGCATGGGTGGCTCCCAGGAAGCCACCGGCGGTACATAAATATATCCCATTGCAGTGCCCAGCACAGCTGAGGTAACGTCAGGTTTAATGCAGGTGGGCTAAAAATTACTAGGATTACACTGTAGGCGAGGGCCCAAAAAAATTGGTGTACCAACAGTACTAATGTACCTCAGAAAAATTGCCCATGCCCAACCAAGAGGGCAGGTGAAACCCATTAATCACTTTGGTTAATGTGGCTTAATTTGTAACTAGGCCTGGAGGCAGCCCAGTTAAAATAAAAATTGGTTCAGGTGCAAGTTTCAAGGCTTTAATGAGCATTGAAACGTATAAACATTGTTTACAAAAGTAATATGACTGTGCCTTGTGGGCCTAAGAAAAATTGCCCGTTCGGCGTGATTACGTGAGGTTTCAGGAGGAGGAGCAGGAGGAGGGGGATGAATATAATACACAGATTGATGCAGCTAAAAGCTCCCCGTTTTTTATGGTGATAGAGAACGATGCTTCCATCCGTGGGTGCAGCCTACGTATTGTTTAGGTACCCCTGCTGTCCGCTGGTGGAGAAGAGAAGTCTGGGGAAATCCAGGCTTTGTTCATCTTTATGAGTGTAAGCCTGTCGGCACTGTCGGTTGACAGGCGGGTACGCTTATCCGTGATGATTCCCCCAGCCACACTAAACACCCTCTCTGACAAGACGCTAGCCGCAGGACAAGCAAGCACCTCCAGGGCATACAGCGCAAGTTCAGGCCACGTGTCCAGCTTCGACACCCAGTAGTTGTAAGGGGCAGAGGCGTCACGGAGGACGGTCGTGCGATCGGCTACGTACTCCCTCACCATCCTTTTACAGTGCTCCCGCTGACTCAGCCTTGATTGGGGAGCAGTGACACAGTCTTGCTGGGGAGCCATAAAGCTGTCAAAGGCCTTGGAGAGTGTTCCCCTGCCTGCGCTGTACATGCTGCCTGATCTCCGTGCCTCCCCTGCTACCTGGCCCTCGGAACTGCGCCTTCTGCCACTATCGCTGTCGGATGGGAATTTTACCATCAGTTTGTCCGCCACGGTCCTGTGGTATAGCATCACTCTCGAACCCCTTTCCTCTTCGGGTATGAGAGTGGAAAGGTTCTTCTTATACCGTGGGTCGAGAAGTGTGTACGCCCAGTAATCCGTAGTGGTCAGAATGCGTGTAATGCGAGGGTCACAAGAAAGACATCCTAACATGAAGTCAGCCATGTGTGCCAGGGTACCTGTACGCAACACATGGCTGTCCTCACTAGGAAGATCACTTTCAGGATCCTCCTCCTCCTCCTCAGGCCATACACGCTGAAAGGATGACAGGCAAGCAGCATGGGTACCCTCAGCAGTGGGCCAAGCTGTCTCTTCCCCCTCTTCCTCATGCTCCTCCTCCTCCTCCTCCTCAACGCGCTGAGATATAGACATGAGGGTGCTCTGACTATCCAGCGACATACTGTCTTCCCCCGCCTCCGTTTCCGAGCGCAAAGCGTCTGCCTTTATGCTTTGCAGGGAACTTCTCAAGAGGCATAGCAGAGGAATGGTGACGCTAATGATTGCAGCATCCCCGCTCACCATCTGGGTAGACTCCTCAAAGTTTCCAAGGACCTGGCAGATGTCTGCCAACCAGGCCCACTCTTCTGTAAAGAATTGAGGAGGCTGATTCCCACTACGCCGCCCATGTTGGAGTTGGTATTCCACTATAGCTCTACGCTGCTCATAGAGCCTGGCCAACATGTGGAGCGTAGAGTTCCACCATGTGGGCACGTCGCACAGCAGTCGGTGCACTGGCAGATTAAACCGATGTTGCAGGGTCCGCAGGGTGGCAGCGTCCGTCTTGGACTTGTGGAAATGTGCGCTGAGCCGGCGCACCTTTACGAGCAGGTCTGACAAGCGTGGGTAGCTTTTCAGAAAGCGCTGAACCACCAAATTAAAGACGTGGGCCAGGTATGGCACGTGCGTGAGGCTGCCGAGCTGCAGAGCCGCCACCAGGTTACGGCCGTTGTCACACACGACCATGCCCGGTTGGAGGCTCAGCGGCGAAAGCCAGCGGTCGGTCTGCTCTGTCAGACCCTGCAGCAGTTCGTGGGCCGTGTGCCTCTTCTCTCCTAAGCTGAATAGTTTCAGCACGGCCTGCTGACGCTTGGCCACCGCTGTGCTGCCACGCCGCGCAACACGACGGCTGGCGACGTGCTGCTGCTGACACATCTTGATTGCGAGACAGAGGTTGCGTAGGAGGAGGAGGGGGAGGAGGGTGGTTTAGTTGAGGAAGCATACACCGCCGCAGATACCAGCACCGAGCTGGGGCCCGCAATTCTGGGGATGGGTAGGACGTGAGTGGACCCAGGCTCTGACTCGGTCCCAGCCTCCACTAAATTCACCCAATGTGCCGCCAGGGAGATATAGTGGCCCTGCCCGCCAGTGCTTGTCCACGTGTCCATTGTTAAGTGGACCTTGGCAGTAACCGCGTTGTTGAGGGCGCGTACAATGTTGCGGGAGACGTGGTCGTGCAGGGCTGAGACGGCACATCGGGAAAAGTAGTGGCGACTGGGAACCGAGTAGCACGGGGCCGCCACCATCATGTTTTTGAAAGCCTCCGTTTCCACAAGCCTATACGGCAGCATCTCCAGGCTGATCAATTTGGCTATGTGCATGTTTAACGCTTGAGCGTGCGGGTGCGTGGCTGCGTACTTGCGCTTGCGCTCAAACGGTTGAGCTAGCGACGGCTGGACGCTGCGCTGAGAGACATTGCTGGATGGGGCCGAGGACAGCGCAGGTGAGGGTGTGGGTGCAGGCCGGGAGACGGTCGTGCCTGTGTCCTGAGAGGGGATTTGGATCTCAGTGGCAGGTTGGGACACAGGGGGTGAGGCAGTGGTGCAAACCGGAGGCGGTGAACGGCCTTCGTCCCACGTTGTGGGGTGCTTGGCCATCATATGCCTGCGCATGCTGGTGGTGGTGGCTCCCCGGCTGATCTTGGCGCGACAAACCTTGCACACCACAGTTCGTCGGTCGTCTGCAGGGTGGCATGGCGCGAGGGGGCGCTTTGGGAAACAGTTGGTGGATTATTCGGTCTGGCCCTGCCTCTACCCCTGGCCACCGCACTGCCTCTTCCAACCTGCCCTGCTGCTGCACTTGCCTCCCCCCTCTGAAGACCTGTCCTCAGTAGGCTTAGCAAACCAGGTGGGGTCAGTCACCTCATCGTCTAGCTGCTCTTCCTCCGAATCCTCTGTGCGCTCCTTCCTTGGACTTACTGAAATTACTACTACCTCACTGATAGACAACTGTGTCTCATCGTCATCATCCTCCTCACCCACTGAAAGCTCTTGAGACAGTTGCCGGAAGTCCCCAGCCTCATCCCCCAGACCCCGGGAACTTTCCAAAGGTTGGGCATCGGTCACGACAAACTCCTCCGGTGGGAGAGGAACCATTGCTGCCCATTCTGGGCAGGGGCCCGAGAACAGTTCCTGGGAGTCTGCCTGCTCCTCAGAATGTGTCATTTTAATGGAGTGAGGAGGCTGGGAGGAAGCAGGAGCAGCAGCCAGAGGATTCAGAGTTGCAGCAGTGGACGGCGTAGAAGTCTGGGTGGTCCATAGATTGCTGGATGCACTTTCTGCCATCCATGACAGGACCTGCTCACACTGCTCATTTTCTAATAAAGGTCTACCGCGTGGACCCATTAATTGTGAGATGAATCTGGGGACACCAGAAACTTGCCTCTCTCCTAATCCCGCAGCAGTCGGCTGCGATACACCTGGATCAGGAGCTCGGCCTGTGCCCACACCCTGACTTGGGCCTCCGCGTCCTCGCCCCCGTCCACGTCCTCTAGGCCTACCCCTACCCCTCAGCATGGTGTATTACGAGATTAGCAGAAACAGAACACTGTAATTAAATGTGCCGCTTATTGGCCTGTGGTTGGAGGCTGACTTCGCGTACGTAACGCACTGCAGAGCAGGAAACAATTATGCGCAAGGCTGGGTATTAATACACCAACTACTACACCCAGCAGAGACGCTGTAAACGGAAGGCACTGACAGGCAGGCCAAATCTTGTATAATTTTTAACTTTGTGGGAACAACCGCACTGCCTGTGATATGCACTGTATTTCGATTGCCCTGTTGGAGGCTGACTTCGCGTACGTAACGCACTGCAGAGGAAGGAAACAATTATGCACAAGGCTGGGTATTAATTCACCAACTACTACCCCCAGCAGAGACGCTGTAAACGGAAGGCACTGACAGGCAGGCCAAATCTTGTATATTTTTTAACTTTGTGGGAACAACCACACTGCCTGTGATATGCACTGTATTTCGATTGCCCTGTTGGAGGCTGACTTCGCGTACGTAACGCACTGCAGAGGCAGGAAACAATTATGCGCAAGGCTGGGTATTAATTCAACAACTACTACACCCAGCAGAGACGCTGTAAACGGAAGGCACTGACAGGCAGGCCAAATCTTGTATATTTTTTAACTTTGTGGGAACAACCACACTGCCTGTGATATGCACTGTATTTCGATTGCCCTGTTGGAGGCTGACTTCGCGTACGTAACGCACTGCAGAGGCAGGAAACAATTATGCGCAAGGCTGGGTATTAATTCAACAACTACTACACCCAGCAGAGACGCTGTAAACGGAAGGCACTGACAGGCAGGCCAAATCTTGTATGTTTTTTAACTTTGTGGGAACAACCACACTGCCTATATAGCCAGTATACCTCTTTCCCTGCCTCACCAGTACTGCCCCTATACTGAGTAAAATGACTGCAGACTGCGGACGCAATGCTCTGCACGCCCGATATACATAAAAAAAGAAAAAATTGTGCAACACTGCTCCCAGCAGCCTCAACAGTACTGCACACGGTCAGATGAGGCCCTAAGAAGGACCGTTGGGGTTCTTGAAGACTAAAATAACACCTAACACTGTCCTATAGCAGCAGCAGCATCAGCAGCACTTTCCCTGATATCTGTCAGAATGCATCTGTGGCGAGCCGCGGGAGGGGCCGATTTAAATACTCAGGTGACACCTGATCTCACCGACCACTCACTGCAGGGGGGTGGTATAGGGCTTGAACGTCGCAGGGGGAAGTTGTAATGCCTTCCCTGTCTTTCTATTGGCCAGAAAAGCGTGCTAACGTCTCAGAGATGAAAGTGAAAGTAACTCGAACATCGCGTGGTGCTCGTCTCGAGTAATGAGCATCTCGAACACCCTAATACTCGAACGAGCATCAAGCTCGGATGAGTATGCTCGCTCATCTCTACCACAGACTTGTTCATTGCAGTTCTGCACTTTGAAATTGCTACCATACAAGGGTTAAAGAAGAATAAAGTTAACATTTTGAAATGTCTAAGTCAAAGTCCTGACATTAATCTTATGGAAATGTGATGGAAGGACCTGAAGCGAGCGATTCATGGGAGGAAACCCACCAACACAACAGAGTTGAAGCAGTTCTGTATGAAGGATTGGGCTAAAATACCTCCAAGCTGATGTGCAGGACTAATCGACAATTACCAGAAACATTTAGATGCAGCTATTGCTGCACAAAGCGCGCACACCAGATCCTGAAAACAAAGGTTCACATACTTTTGTCACTCACAGATATGCAATATTGGATCATTTTCCTTAATAGATAAAATGACCCAAGTCTAATATTTTGACTCATTTGCTTGATTTGGTTTTCTTTATCTACTTTTAGAACTTGCTTGAAAATATGATGTAACTTTAGGTAAAAAATAAGCAGAAATATGGATAATTCTGAAGGGTTCACAAACTTTCAAGCACCACTGTACACTTTATTAGAGAAAATAGGGGTTGCAGGGATGCTCTGTATCAGTGGCAAAATGAAAGACGTCTCAAATTGGTTATGTAATCTGCATATAAGCTGGGACAATGGACACTTTACACAAGCTGGTTCTCTGTTATAACGAGTGCTGACAAGTAGCATGTCGAATGACACTCGTATTGCCATTTGTATGTGGCAGAAGATTGGTAGGATGGGGACAACTGATTGTGAATGGAATTAGCCATCCCCATACTGTGTGCATTCATAAGCAGCATATCCTCCTGCTTACATAAGGAAGATAGGCTACTGAGAAGAGAACATTTTCAAGCCCACATAACCGATTCAATCAGCTGATGGGCCAATGATCGGTCCTAATCATTGTCCCGTGTAAAACGTCCTTAACCAGAGACTTGCAAAAACTCAAAGAACGGGATGTTCGATAGGATAAAGTAGAAACTCAATACTTCCCCCCCACAGTGCAAAATTTGCTCCAAGCCTGGCCAAAAGTCTAGATGTCCTAGAGCTGGGAAGAATCCGGCCGCGGGGAACGCAGTGAACACTTTCCATAGCGTTGCTGTGGAAAGTGCAGCCCCCTGTCCACAAGCGGAGAATCATAGCGATTCTCCGTTCGGGACGGCAAATCGCAGCATGCTGCGAATTGGCGCGATTGTCCGTGGTGAGCCTATCTGTCAGATAGGCTCACTGCGGAGATCCGTCAGCTGGCTCCTCGGCGGTGGCTCCCATGGCGGAGATCCGCCGTCGGTTATCGCAACGCCCGTGGACAGACAGCCGAAGGAGAAATAGATTCCCTAGGGACATTTGGTAATGCAGCTGCCAAAGTCAGTTACTATGACCTTTACGTGAATTACATCTGAGAAAAATCGTGATCATTCAATTTGTAGGCGTTTTCTGCCTATGGGTTTATTTTCTTGCCAAAACGGTTTCCAAAAAGGAGGGAGATATATAAAGTTTCCCTATATACATTACTTCTCATCTGAATCCAATTCTGGCTTTATTTACAAAAAAATGGATGCCAAACACTAAAAGAGCAGTGAGTAAACATGTCTTAAGGTCCAGGTAAGGAGATGACATCACGGAATACAGCCAGACTTGTAGTCTGATGTCATTGGACTCTAGCGCTAAGACATTCTCTCCCTATCTAATCATTTCCATCATGTGCAGATGTGGTGACACCTTTTGTACACTGCATAAAAAAATAACTTCATTTATGTAGGTGAGACAGCTCCATCTAATCTGATATTCTTCGCAGGGTATACTGTGCCACTCTGTTCTCTTCTATAGAAGTTCTGGCTGTGACCTCTGTAGCCCATATACCGTAGGTAAGTCACTGTATGCAGCTAATCAGAGATGTTCCTAACTATAACAAGCACTTTTACCAGAAAAAATGAACAGCAGAAGTTCTAAAAGGAAATATCATATACAACGAGATGTCATGTCACTGACAGTTATTTAAATGTTCTAGAAGGCAGCATAAATGAAAGGGTAATTGCTGCAAGGGTTTATGATCCCCCGAGGGATAAAAGCTTTTAAGGTAGAGAGCTTTATCTTGCATTACAACATGAAACATGTCCAGCTCTCAGTATCGGCAGACTCATAAGCGTGCATTATTGAGAAACTGAGATCCTTAATGAGGCAAAGTGCTACATTTAAAGACAATACCTCTAGAGTTCTTGTGCTGTAGAAATGCAGATACCATGGGTCAGACCCTTCTTGTATGCTGAAGTCCGAGGGCTCATGCACATGGCTCTATTACTGCTCCATAGAACCTTCGAGTTCAACAGAGCCATAATAGAATCCTCCTGCGGAAAACTATTGTTGCATGCTCCATTGCATACGGTATGTAGAGAGCATTTCTCAGCGCATGAGGCATCCAGCAGAGTACTGTTCAGCAGTAACAGAATCTGTGTCGCAACCTACAGACTCTCTGCTGTGTGTATGGGGCTTTTAGCTCATACACTGAATGATCACTGTATTAGGAACACCTACTCAATAACGGGTTGGTCCACCTTTTTAGTCGATCACGCCTCTCAGACATTGGGGAACAGATTCTACAAGGTGGTGAACATCCTCCATACTCAACTTGACCCATGCCCACTGAAGCAGCTCCATTATATGCTGCATATTTTGTGAATAAGTGGGAGCAAAGCCCTTAGCAGCATATCGAAAACATGTTCAATTGGGTTACAGTCCAGTTAGTTTGGGGGCAAGGTAGTATGGAAAATTCATTGTCATGTCCCTCCAACCACTTCCTAATAATCTGAGCTCAATGACATGGAGCACTGTCCTGTTGAAAGATACTGATGTGCTTAGGGAAGACTTCCTGAAGATATGGGTGCAGATGGTCAGCTAACAGGTCCTTGTAGTGTTCACCATTCAAGATTCTGGTATGATGCCCAACAGTCAAAGGCCATGACATTGCCACCACCAGTCTGTTGAACCCCAATGGTGCACCTTTGGGTTAGGGCTTCATGGTGTTTTTGCAAGATGTAGAGCTGGCTATTCACATGCTTCAGCAGGAAAAGGGACTTGTCACTCCGGACGACCTTTTTCCATGTGCAAATAATAAGATATTGAGCAGCAGCACAACCAGTATAACCACCATGTGGGGGAGCCTGGAAATATGGTGCAAGATTCTATCAGTCAGGTCTGGACTCAGTGACTGATAGATATAGTTACCATACGATCAAACGAAGCAAGATCGGCACTCTGGAACTTTTCATAGAAAAAGTAAAAACTTATTTTATTCCTCCACAAGTAAAATGTGTTTTACTTGTGGTGGAATAAAATAAATTTTTACATTTTCTATGAAAAGTTCCAAAGTGCTGATCTTGCTTCGTTTGACCTTTTTACATGTGTCCAAGGTGCAGTGACGTCTTTTCTGGACCTATGCAAGATGTTGTCAATGAAGTGAGGTCATCAGGGGCACGCGTTGGTCTTTGGCTGAGCCCACTTCAACACAAAGTATGCCGCATGGTCACTGCGTACATTTGTCTAAATTCCCTGCTGTTGTACTGCTGGGTCAGTTAGTCCACTATGACAAGTAGTTGCTGAAATACCAGACGTGCCAACTGATGTTTCTAGGATCAACCACATGTGGCCTGCTGCTGTGTGATCTGTAGGATCTCTGTCAATGGTTCAACTATTCTTGGTACACTCTTGATACCGTGGTTTGGAAACAGTCAGCAAGTATGACTGTTTCTGAAATACTGGAACCACACCTCTGGGCACCAACATTCAACACAAGGTCAAAGTCAAGTCACCACATTTGCCCATGACTACCAAACGTTGCTTTCTGTTGTGCAGAGGAGAGGTCAGCACATTATCCGAAAGCAGATTGCTTCATGGCCATAATGTGGTATGGTGTTTCTGATCACAGGATGTCATGTGCAAAGTCCAGCACACACTGATCAACCCCTGGTCATGTGAACCCAGACTGCTCCCACATAGGAGACTGATCACATGATGGTGACATCATCAGAGATCTTGTAGGCACACGCCTGCTGTAGGTGTTCCCTACAAACCCTGTAGGGCCTTAGTTGCTATGGAATACTAATGAATACCTAGCCAGACAGCAGCCATGTGCTTACAGGACCTTTGATGACATCACTGTCATGTGATCAGGGTCGGATTATGTAACTCACTCACTTGGGATGAAGGACCTTTGATGACGTCAATGTCATGTGATCAGGGGTGGAGCATGTAACTCACTTACTCTTGCTCCTTATTATCAGGAGTTACATGCCCCGCCCCTAATCACATGACAGTGACATCATCACAGGTCCTTCATCCGGAGGGTATCCCAAGTAAGTGAGTTATGCATCCTCTACAAACCCCCGCTGCCTCAGTTGCTATGGAACAGGACCTATGATGACATCACTATCATGTGATTAGGGTGGGCGCATGTAACTCACGCATGGATGGACAAGTGGTCATTAGTAGTTTGATACCAGTTTGCTCTTAAGGTAGAGCAACATAAATAAGTATAAGACTGGAAAAGCATGGCTGCTTTTTCAAGACACAGTTGCAAGAGTGGCGCTGTTTCTGGAAGAAAGGAGCCATGTTTTTCTAGACTCATATAAACCCTGTAGCTATACAGGTTATGAGAACTATACAGATATGTTGTTTCAATCATAATGATAAGTTATGCCTAATAAATTTTCAATTTATGTTTTCTATGCTTTTTAAGTTTGCTAAGGCTTCTTTTTGCCATTAACACAGTCTTATTTTGCTATTCTGACACTCACCGTTTAATAGGAAGTTACGTGTGATTGTTCTCAGTAAGAGAAACCAAGTAATCTTGTAGATATGATACCTTTTAATGACTAACAAACATACATGATGTTCCAACAAGCTTTCGGGTTCTTATCGACCCTTCATCAGGAATAAGATAAGAAATAAAATAAGATAAGAAATAAAACTGGTTTGGATGGCACACAATTCTAACATTGTGTACCATCCAAACCAGCTTCATTTTAGCTTGACGAAGGGTCGATAAGAACCCGAAAGCTCGCTGTAACATCATATATGTTTGTTAGCCATTAAAAGGTATCATATCTACAAGATTACATGGTTTCTTTTACTGAGAACAATCACACTTTACTCTCCTGGCTAACACGGTACCAAAACCTTTTTTTTATATAGGAAGTTACTTTACCCTTTAGTATGTTTTTAAAGTGTGTGTCGGTAGGATTCATGACTGCCTGATCTCAAATAAGTAATAAGGGCTTCCATAGTAACAGTAATCAACTTTGTTGCATGTTACCTCGTTGTTTTTCACCAAAGTAATAATTTTTATTATGTAATTTATGAAAATACATAATTTTTATCTGGTGCAGATTATGCAATTACATAAACAGATCAAAAAGGGTACATGTAGTTCACATTAGCCTGAAGAAATAGTAAAGGTTTTATAACTGCTCAGTATGGTTATGTCCATCAGTTGTTCCTCATGTTGTTCACGTTCTATAACTCAACAGCAGCATAAGAAAATAAATCTCTATTAGATCTTTGCACGTAAGTCAGATTCCACTACAGATACTACAGATTCTAGAATAAGTGTTTATTTGTGGCGTAACAGGTTCATTTTCTTTCTGCAATGATAAGAGATGCCAGTCTCTCCAGTCCCTACAATGGATGGTAGAATTGAATAATAAAACAGTTTAGTATAAAAGGAAGACAAGACAATATACAAGACATTAATTGCACAGTTCACAGAATCTCAGAATAAATACATAAATAGGCCTAGGTTTTAGTGGGTCCTATAGATTTCCTGGTGAATAATGTTTTCGAGTGCGTTGTTTGTTAGAGTGGTATTTCACAGCTTAATATATATGTCAGACTAGCTGATATACCCGGCCTCGCCTGAGTTAGTTTGATACAGTTGTTTATGTGTTGTTTGGACAGAAAGTTTATGAAGTCAAGGTTACTTTAGAGTAACCGAGGAATAAAATATGTATACACATAGAGGAGCGTTAGATTCTCCTCATTTTGCATGTACGGATTTTCCTCTGCAAAATGTGTCACCCCTCCTAAAGAATGCTCACACCAAATTTCACGCTTGTACGACACCGAGAAGTTACATTACATAGGGGTGCACTTACTTTTGCACTTAGCATTGAATAATCAAGTTGTGACCCCTTTATTTTTCCTATGTAGAACCTAAAGAATGATCATCCCAAATTTCATGTTTGTATGACATCGGGAAGTTAGAGAATTAGATTTGGTACATTACAGAGGGGTGCCAATACTTTTGCACTTATCATTGAATTTTTGAGTTGTGACTAGAGATGAGCGAGCGTACTCGGAAAAGCACTACTCGCTCGAGTAATTTGCTTTATCCAAGTATCGCTGTGCTCGTCCCTGAAGATTCGGGTGCCGGCACGGAGCGGGGAGCTGCAGGGGAGAGCGGGGAGGAACGGAGGTAAGATCTTTCTCTCCCTCTCTCCCGCCCGCTCTCCCCTGCTCCCCGCTGCGACTCACCTGTCAGCCGCAGCGGCACCCGAATATTCAGGGACGAGCACAGCGATACTCGGATAAAGCAAATTACTCGAGCGAGTAGTGCTTTTCCGAGTACGCTCGCTCATCTCTAGTTGTGACCCATTTACTTTTCCTATTTAGGACAGAAAGAACGCTCCTGCCAAATTTCATGTTTGTACGACACCGGGAAGTTACATTACATAGGGGTGCCAGTACTGTTGCACTTAGCATTGAATAATCAAGTTGTGACCCCTTTACTTTTCCTATTTAGGACCTAAAGAATGCTGGTGCCAAATTTCATGTTTGTACGACACTGGGAAGTTACATTACATAGGGGTGCTAATACTTTTGCACTAAGCATTGAATAATCAAGTTGTGACCTTTAGTTTTCCTATTTTAGACATAAAGAATTCTCCTGCCAAATTTCATGTTTGTATGACATCGGGAAGTTAGAGAATTAGTGGTGAGTCAGTCAGTCAGTGAGTGAGGGCTTTCACCTTTATATATATATATAGATAGCGAGACCGATCAATAAGGTTGGTATTTGTTTAGAGGGGTTATACCAGGAACAAAAGTTATCCTACTCACAGGATAGAGAATTACTTGCTGATCGGCTGGGGTCTCACCGTTGAGACCCTTATTGATCCAGGGAACAGGGATGCCGTGTCCCCGGTCCTCCTCATTGCAGGCTTAATACACCTCTGCAGTAAATAGGCTGGATAGAGTGCTGGTTGCACAAGTGTGCTGCTACACCCTTCACTTTCAATGTGACTGCGCAGATAGCCAAGTGGCAAGCACTAGGGTATTTCTGTCAGCCCCACTGTAACAAATGGAGCAGCAGCCACGCATGCTCAGCCAGATTACGATGATGATTGAGGGAGATTGAGGCCACCACTGAGACCTCAGCGGTGAAACCCCTGCCAATCAGCAAATTATCCCTTATCATGTGGATAGGGAATAACCTGATAAATTAAGTATAATCCCTTTAATGGCCTTTACAGAGGCCAATCCCATCTAAATGGGGAAAGAACAATCATTCTTTCCATTGTTAATACAGTCATCCGACCCCCATACACTTGCAGCGCTGTCGGCAGCACATCCCATGTTTAATGGGGAGATGTGCTGCCAGCAAAGTTGATTTTTCAGTAATACAAAATGATCCAATCACCCAATAAATGAACGTTTTCTTGTTTGCCAGTTGATCACTGGCCTATACATAGGGGAATGATTGGGTGAACAATCATTATTGCAAATGTTCGTTCATGGTCACTGGCCTATATAAAAAGGTATTCAGAACACAACCTTCACTCAGCAGCTGACTACAGAGAACCATTACTACTATGTGGCATTTTCTATATTGCATAAAGAACAAAATATTAAAATACTCCGGGCAAAAGATACACACTGTTTTATACTATTTTACAGGGTGCTATATAAGACAGGGATTCAAAGAACATTAAAAAGAGAATCCATTTGTCAGGCCCTGCACAAGGCATTGCATTAGTGTTCCTTAATTTGGACAAATGAGCTTTACCTACATGCCAACATATATAACACTACTATATGTACTTACCTGGTCTATCTGCTCTGGAGTAGAGAGGGAGAAGGAGGCTCTCACATAAGAACTCGGCTCTGAGCTGTCAATATTAAATGCTGACCCAGGAACTAGGAGAACCTACAAACACACAGACATCAAAAGCTATATATAAGTGTTGCACCACATTTTTGTATTTTGCTGGTCATGGATTACACTCTATTACATCATTTCATGCTGTGAGCAATATTAGACAAAATATGACATTTCCTTCATTATAGACTGTTGAGACATTAGGCCATACACTGTCAAAAAATCCAAGCACCTAGAAGCAGTTGTTGTTTTGATGCAAAACCCGGCATGCAGTTACATCTCAGGCAGATATGTAAATGATGAGAGTTGTGGTGTGATTAGATGGATGGTCTTGTCACTTGAGGACCTAAAAGTGGTTCAACCCTTGGCCTATAAAAAGGCTCTAAGAGACTACTTGTGTGCAGTGGACCTAATTTTCCGCTTGTGTAGATCTTGTCGACTAGTCAGCATGCCACTACGACGCAATCAAAGAGATTTTGCCCAGTTAACAGAGTTTAAGAGGGGCGCATTATTGCAATGCAAGAAGCTAGATGGCTGTATTGACAAAATGCCCGTCACCTTGGGCGTTCTGACCAGACTGTTGGGAGGTGTTGGGACCAGTAGATGTGTGAGGGCAAACACACAAGACGACCGGGCTCGGGACACCCTCAACAGACCACCAGCAGAGAGGATAGTCTGATCGTTCAAAAGCACAAGCAGCTTCAACTGTTTCATTGTTCACGATCCCGAGACAAGTGGAACCATCATTACAGTTCCCTGTGTCTGTCTGAATCATTTCCAGGTGCTTGGCTGAAAGACATTTGGTCCTAGGGTGCCAATTACGTGTGTACAGGCTTTGATACCCACCGTCATCTCTGTTTGCAGTGATGTGATGAATGATGAAATTGAACTGCTATGAAGTCCAGGTTTAGTTTGGGCACTGATGATGGCCGTGTTTGTTTCTGGAGACCTAGGGGTGAGCACATCAATCCTGTCTTTGCTGTGCAACAGCACACTGCCCCCACTGCTGGTGTGATGGTCTGAGGCCATCACATACTACAGTCGGTCACCCCTACTAGTGGTACAAGGGACAATGACAGCTCAGCAGTATGTTCAGGACATCCTGCAGCCACAGGGCAGGGCTACCATAAGGCATTTTTCAGTTGGATAATGCCCAGCCGCACACACAAGGGTGTCATAGGAACATCTCCACAACATTGCTACACTTCTGTGGCCTGCCAGATGTATTGCCAATAGAACATGTACAGGACCATCTGAAACACTAACTTCGACAGCCTATGAGTTTGCACGATGTAGAGGATCAGTTACAGCAAATGCAAACCAGTATGTTGCAGGATACCAAATGGAACCTGTATGCCTCCATGCTTGTATGCAAGCTGGAGGCAGTACAACAGGGTTCTAGAGCTTCCCCTTCAAGTGTTCAGTTTTCCGCAATGACTTATCCTTTTGATCTGATATTGTAATCACTTAATTATATCAACATTACAATCACACAGAGAAAGTTTCATTCAATGCCGACAGCTCCTTCTAGGTGCTTGAGTCGACAAAAACTCGAGTGCATGCTGTCATCATCTCCCATCTAGACTACTGCAACATCCTCTTCTGTAGCCTCCCTTCAAATGCCTTCGCACCCTTCAACTGCTGTCCAGCTTATTCACCTCTACCCTACCCTCTGCCAATACCTTCACTGGCTGCATATTACCCAAAGAATCTAATTCAAATTATTATTAGTGACACACAAAGCCATGCACAACATGCCACCTCCATATATCGCTGACCTAATCTCCCACTACCTCCAACTCGTAACCTCTGGTCCTCGCAATAACTCCTCTTCTATTCCCCCTTAGTGTACTCCTCACATAATTGTCTCCAGGATTTCTCCCATGCGTCACCTAAGCTTTTGAACTTACTACCTCAACAAATCACACTCTCCACATGGGAAATCTTCAAAAGGGACCCAAAAAACTTCCTCTTCGGACAAGCCTACAACCTAAAGTAACCCTGCTGCCCTAATATGGCATATACCATAATATGAACACCTTTTAGGCTGCTTGTCCTTTGGCGAGTTGTCACTGAGTTACCCGCGGAGATAAACCGGCCACGGGTAACACAGTGAACGCTTTCCATAGGCTAACTATGGAAAGCGCAGCTTGACGTCAATGAGCGGAGAATCATAGCGATTCTCTGCTCGCGGGATTCAAATCCTGGCATGCTGCGATTTTCCGCGGTGAGACTATCTATAAGATAGGCTCACCATGGAGACCTGTCAGTTCTGCCCCCTGCGGCGGAATATCGCTAGCGATATTCCACCTCGGCCGTGCACAGGCAGCCTTCCTCTCATCTACTCTCTCTTTCTACCTCTTTTGTACACTGTAAGGGGTCCTTTTGCCCTCAATTTGTTAGTCATTTGGTGGATGTTTACCGTTCCTGTTTTATATATGCAATGTGGTAATATATGTTGCAGTGTTTGCAGTTCAGATGTAGTGCAATGTAGTTTAAACCCCCTATTCTTTATGTGTATGGCACTTTAAAAATAAATAATAATCAATATTCCTTGTAATGTTACTTGTGATAATTACCAGATATTGGGGCATCTAATTAAAACACTCTATGTATGATGGCACTAAGTGGAACTGATCAATCAATGCGTTGGCCTAATGGAAGAGAAGAACTGCCTCTATGCTAGCCTGTCTTTGAACAGGAGAGCATGGTATGATGACAGATCTGCTTTAAAGAGAAGCTGTATGTATCTGATTGCAGTAAGCTTCTCCTAGTAGCAGATTTTATTACATAAAGAGGACCGGTCACCGCTCCTGATATGTGGGTTTTAGTTCAACTGCTGCAAAATAATAGGATGCATCAAAAGAGGCATAAATGTTCATAAGAACATAGTTTATACAAATGACTAGGCAGATCACACATGGACTATTATGTATAAGTCTGGGCACCTGTGTATAGGAACATATATGAAGTACAACAGGTACAGAAGAGAGATCCCAAGGTCATTAAGGGAATGAGTGGATTGGAGTACAAAGACAGGTTATCAAATTCAGCGTTATTCAGTTGGAACAAAGACTGCTCAGGGCAATCTAATTACAATGTACAAATATATTTGTATCGGTGGTACAGAGATCTGTCTGATGATCTTTTTACACCTCCATCTAACCACAACAAGGGGGCATCCTGTACATCTAAAGGAAAGAAGTTTATCATCATCATGGGGAGGATTTCATTACTGTAAAAGCAGTGAGACTACGAACTCTCTGCTGCCATGTTGGCATTGTTCATTCATTGTACAAATACAAGAGGGGCCGATATGCCTTTCTTTAAGGAAACACTATCATAAGTTATGGGTACTAGAATTCTGGAGAAGGGGAATTGACATCCATGCATTACTTTCTTAGCCTTCTTCTGATTAACACAGTAGTAGTATAGGTTAAACATGATAGATCTGTGACTTTTTTCAGCCTTATCAACTATGTAACTGTTATGAGAATAAATATCATATTCCATGTACTTCACTGTCTGCTCCAAATTGGTGATAATGAGAAGTACCATGCATGCAATTGTATCTGTGTCTGACTCCATGTTGGTCATTCTCTAGTACACGTCTAGTTTATTCACATCATAATGGTACAGATATAGTTGGACATGACGTATCAATAGACGTGTATGCCCCCAACATCATAACAACTCATGATTGGCTTAGTGTGTAAAGACTTTATGATTAACATATCTTAACACCCCAAGTTATAGGCTGCTACCAAACACGTAATTCCTAAAACTCAAGTAGCATAGACTTTATTGATATCCCTGCCTGAACCATAGGAATGCAAGAGGAGAGAAGAAGAAGTTACCCCCCCCCCCCCCCCCCGAGAGTGAGAATCCCAGGTCCTTCTTGTGAGAAACACATCTGGAGACAGTGCTGGGAACCATGCGTAGGAGTGTAGTACAACATGCTGCTTGCACATACCAGGGTATAATATTGAGCACGTTAACTAATTAGCTGCTAGCTATTTCCTATGAAGGTAGATATATATATATATATACATACACACACACGCACGTGTTTGCCTAGGCTGATGTAAGGAACATATATATATATTATTACTACTATAACATAACTTTAAGATTCCATCTTCAAACTTATCCTTTTCCCTCTATCTATAAACCATTATCTCAGTCAGCTCATTAGTTCTTAAAGAGCCACTCCAGCGAAAACACATTTTTCAATTCCTGCTCCCCTCAACTGACTGTCACACTTTGGAGGTCTTCTCTGCATATTGCAGCAACATCCATATACTGTAGCTTCCTACCCAATACTTATCAGGCACTATCTTGATGTTGCTTTCGCTTTCAAATTAATCCCATGATGCATCAGCACAGCAGTACATGATCAGCTACAGCTTGTACCATCTCTGTAACACTAACATTACCTTCTGTATTTTATATTTACCTAAATAAGCTACAGGCCGTAAGTATACAGTCAGGAGGATGAGCTGTCATCTCCTCTATTATAACTGTGTGACAGGAGCTGTGCGATCATCATTCTCTTCAGTAGCTGTGATAGGAGTGCCTGCGTCCCCCTCTAGGCAGTTTCTAATCAGTTTCTTAGTCTGTGTGATGCTATGACATAAACACATAAAGCCAAGAAGATCTAAGTTGGTCAGAATTATGATCACTTGACCATCTGAGGAGAAGGTCTCCAGGAGTTTCAGATGGAAAGGAATAACTAACCAAGGTAATTCTACGAGTTCTCATCACTCACTTATATATACAGTACTTAGGCCTAGCTACATAATGAATTAATTAATCACCAGAGTGACTCTTTAATAATGTACAATATTACATCTAGTCCACATTGACAAAATGTAAGTAAATAAGCAGCGGCTCCACATTGAGAATCCCTGAGATATTTATGTACTACAAAATACCCTTTGGCTCAACAGATAAAACAACTCTCAACTCTTGTATCTTCTTTTTGTGATCAAGGTAAGCATCAAAGACAGCACATTGCTACTAGCTGTAAAACATCTTCAAACACGGATTCTTTACCTCTTTGCTTATTGCTTTCAACATGATCAATTGATGTGTATCAGGCACTCCATGGATTTTCATCCACAGGAACATGCCCGCTGTAGGACTGTGCCACTCAGCCAAACCTTCCAATTAAATGAAAGAAAGAAAACTTTGTAACACATAATACCAGATGCATTTTTAGAATTGTTCAGATTTCCATTTTTCTGTCCCATTACGTGATTGTTCTCAGCAAGAGAAACCAAGTAATCTTGTAGATATGATACCTTTTAATGGCTAACAAACATACATGATGTTATAGCGAGCTTTCGGGTTCTTATCGACCCTTCATCAGGCTTTAAGACAATTATGTTATAGCCAGCTTTCAAACCTACTCATGGTTCTTCTGATTAAGCCTGAAGAAGAACCCTGCGTTGGTTCGGAAGCTCGCTATTATTACATCATGTATGTTTGTTAGCCATTAAAAGGTATCATATCTACAAGATTACTTGGCTTCTCTTGCTGGGAACAATCACATTTTCCTTTACTGGCTAACACGATACCAATTTTCTTTTATCTGTCCCATTAAGAAACAGAAGAACAAAAATAAAACAACCTGCTGGATATGTCAAAATGACGAAAATCGGTGTCGCCTGACAGCACCCGTTCACTATAAGGGGTTCCACCCAGGTTGACATTTTACTGAAAAAAACGGCGCAGCATGCTGAACTATTGTTTCATGGCAATTATGACTGAACCCCTAGATGGAAAAAGCAGACTGAGATTTGAACAGAGCCTTAGTTCACAATACAAGTACCATTTATTCATCAAAAATACGTATATTTATAAAACTATGATAAACTGCCTAAGGCCCAACGTTCACGGGCAGATTTTAATTATAAAATCTGCGCGTGTCTCCTGCATGTCAGATCTGCACCTCTTGCCGCCCATAGGGATGCATTAACATCTGCACGGCAATTTAAAGCATGCGGATGTGATTTTTTTCCTGGCGTGCAGATCGCACGTGCGGGAAAAAAATCACAGCATGCTTCATTTTCCCGTGGATCCCGCAGGGACGGCTTCCATTGAATTAATTGGGAGCTGTCCAATGAGCGGCACAGCCACAGCTGTTACTGTGGACATACCGCGGATCTGCGGGAAAGCAGGAGACTGAAAATCAAAAAAGGAAGCACTGCACATGCGCCGGGCATGTCTGCCGGCGCCCCCGGACGCATCCGCCGTGCTGAAGAAAAAAAAAACGTCCAGCTCAGAGGAGACCTGCGTGGGATTGGAAGAGGTAAGAAACGGTCTTTTCCCCTCCATGTCCGCGGGAACGCACGGATACCGCTGCGGGATTCAGCAGTGGAATCTGTACGTGCAAGTGAACATGAGGCCTTAAAGTTAGAACAGATGACTAAACTCTGAAAGTAGGGGTTAAAATGAGATCAAGTACACAATTTTTTTTCATCTGGCATCAAGGGTACCCAACAAGCACTGTACTGGATTGTGAGGTATCCTATATTATTGGAGGGTCTCAGAAAAGTATACAGAAATCAACTTAAACTTGTCTGCTCACATGTAGCTGATTTCCCATGGATTGTGTTGCAAATTTTGGTGCATATTTCACCCCTTTAATTTTAATTCAATTGAAAGGGTGAAATCTACATCAATATCTGCACCAAAATCTGCAGCAAGTCAGCTACATGTGAACACACCCTAAAGGTAGGGAAACCTCCAGGAGGAAAGCTCGAAACCAAATACAGTGCTGTAACATTTACTAAATCAGAGCACTTCCCTCTCCGCTTCCCTCTCTGCTTTTGTGTTGTGAAATGTTAAATTCTAACATTAAATTGTGAAAACTGATGAGATTCCAAGATGGAAGACCGCCACCAGATTGATGACTTAGACCCCATTTACACAGAAAGATGATCGCTCAAGAATCACTTAAACGACAGTTTAATGACAGTTTTGAGCGATCATCTTTGCATAGTCTACAGCAGCTAATTAGCTACTAAAGAGCTATGCAGGCAGAGCGGGACACCGCCGCTATTGCTCAGCGAACAATACAGCTGTTTTGCATTAGCAAGCAGCTGCATTGTTCTCCACGCTTACAGCTCGCGTCCCACTATGAACTGCCAGAACTGAAAGAATCTTATCAGCGCTGCCGACTGCGATAACAGCCTGCACCACTGATAAGAGTTAATCGCTCAATTCTAGCAAACTAGTATTGAGCGAGGAATGAATCGTGCACAAAAACTGCACAATGTCTGTACATTTAGACGCAACGGTTATCCCTCAAAAGATGACTTTAAGCGAAGTTTGAGCAAAAATCGTTGTGTCTAAATGGGCCTTTAGTCCGAGAAAATTACCTTAAAGTTGGAGTTTTCTATTAGTGATGCCCACTTGATGTTTTGACAATGTACATAAAGGACAATGCAGTGAGTGTCTGATTTATTAACATGGCGAGGACAATAGGTTACCCTGAAGCAGTCAGGTAAAAATCATCATCTATACTAAAACTGAAGCAATACAGAGAAAAAACATCAACTATCTTACACCCTGCCATTCTTCATGACCTTTTAATATTACACGATGACATTTCACACTAGACCATTTTGTAGTCTAGGAAAATTGGCTCTTCAGCACATACTTTTTTGCCCTATTTACCCACCTGTTAGCCACTTATCTGCAGATGCAATCATGGCATCCCTCTGTGTCCTGTAGAACTGTATGACACTGCAAGCCACAAAAAGGCAAGAAAAAGTTATTTTAATTGTATTTATAGAGTTGGGTCCAGAAGTATTTGGACAGACACAATTTTCTTAATCTAGCCTCTGTTCACTACCACAATGGATATGAAACAAAACCGTGATTGTGTGATTGAAGTGTAGACTTTCAGCTTTAATTCAATGGGTTAAACATAAGATATTTGCATTGACCACTTTTTACATAGTCCCTACATTTTCACAGGTTTATAAATAGCCGGATAATTGACTGATAAGCAGTTTTATAGACTGATAGAACCTACTAGAGACACCTTCACAAATAAATATGTGGGTATAACAATAACCCACACGGATTCCGGGGTAAGATAGAACCTGCAGTGTTCTATTTCCTTGAGTGGATTATGCAAGTTTGACCTGCTAATGTGAGTGGAACTGCGTAATGCAATGCATTTGATTGATCTGCGTATTACCACAGATAAAATGCTTGCGGAATCTGCAAGTCCTATCCGGTGGTGAACACTACCAAGGAAATAGGCAAATCATTGTCAAAGTCTACAATCAAGAGTCACCTTCATGAACGTTGGGTTTATCACAAGATGCACTCAAGAACAGAACTGTTTTCTTATCTGACATCTAAAAAAGCCTCCCAGATAAAATTCTTTGGACGGATGAAACCAAGATTAACTTGTACAAGAATGATGGGAGAAGAACAGTATGAAGAAAGGAAGGGATCATGATTTAAAGCATAGCACATCATCTGTCAGGAGGAGTATTGTCTCTCCTTGAGGAGAGCACCTGCAAGTTGATTGAGGTGACTTATAAGGCCATGCATGCTCCTCTGGGTAATATGCAAAAAAAAAAAGAAGATTGAACAATACCTCTGCAGCGCCACCTATTGGATGGCAGCATTCCTGCAAATCAATGTTCGACTCTTTATACAGGTCTTAACAAAGATTGGGAATTACAGAGGTATTGTTCCATCTTCCTGATTTGCATATTACCCAGAGGAGCATGCATGGCCTTATAAGTGTCCTTACTCACCTTCCAGCTGCTCTCCTCAAGGAGAGACAATACCCCTCCTGACTGACGTCATAGGGCTCTCACTAGCCAAGCCAGAATCCTACTGCACACTGATGAGGGGCAAACACCCAAAAAAAAGCTGTCTGTGTATGGTTTCCATTTTGGTTTTCAATTCCCAATCTTTGTTAAGACCCGTATAAAAAGTCGGACATTAATTTGCAAGAATAGGTGGTGCTGCAGAGGTATTATTCCATCTTCCTTATTTGCATATTACCCAGAGAAGCATGCATGGCCTTATAAGTCTCCTCACTCACCTTCTAGGTGCTCTCCTCAAGAAGAGACAATACTTCTCCTGACTCATGCCATAGGCCACTCACTAGCCAAGCCAGAATCCTACGGTGCACTGATGAGGGGCAAACACCCCCAAACAACTGTCTGTGTATGGATTCTGGCTTGGTTTTCAATTCCCAGTCATTGTTAAGACCTGTATAAAGAGTCGGACACTGATTTGCAGGAATGCTGCCATTCAATGGATGATGCTGCAGAGGTATTGTTCCATTTTCCTTATTTACTGTCACAAATGCTGGTAGCAGAGTCATGACATGGGCACATATGATGCCAATGCAATTGGGGTATTGTGCTTATGGATGATGTGACTGGACAGTTGTCGCAGCATGCATTTCGAAGTGTATACACCTTTACTTGCTGCTCAAATTCAGTTAAGCGCTGCAAAAATGATAGGACAGTGCTTCATAGTATAGATGGATAATGACACAAAGCATAGGACAAAAGTAACCTGAGAGCTTCTTAGGGCAGAGTCAGTCATCTGACCTTAACCCAATTGATCTTTTTCACTTCCTCAAGACAAAATTGAAGGCAGAAAAGCCCACAAAGAAGCAGCAACTGAAGGCAGCTGCAGTAGTGGAAAAGCATCTCAAGGGAGGAAACTCTGCTTTTGGTGATGTCCATGTGTTCCAAGTATTAAGAATATTCCTTAGGCCACACAAGTGTATGTACTTCACAGTTTAGACAACATTAAAAATAATATTTATTGATTTTCCTTTAAAAACATATACCAGTATGGGGCACACCTAACACAGAAGTACACAAAACAAACAAATGGGTAGCACACTGAATTTGGTTGGCAACTACAATTATTAATATAGGAATTGCCAACCGGACCTAAGTATCCTTCAATAGGCTGTTGAGGTACTATCTTCAGTATAATACTGAGTATAAGATGCTCTAGATAGCTACTCCTCTTACTGCATCAAATACAGGGCGTGTCAGAACGACCTTGATCTCATATTCTGATAAGGTCAATATTTAAATTTGTCCTAGTTAAATATTTAATTGGATCTTGCAGTGATCTATTGATGTACCACTTGGATACTCAATCCGAAATATATCCTGATGCAATAGGCTAGATAATATGTCAGTTGCCTATTACTAATTATATCAAGTTTCAGAATAGCCAATTTAGGATGATCATACCAATCGTAAGATCATTAATGCATAGTGCTATGTTGTGATTTAGAAATAAACAGGACCCCATTAATCATATAGATGATGGAGTCACTGTAGACATATGCATGTTTTACTTTATGAGACTTGGGACTTCGACGCGTTTCCCCGTGGATCCCACGGATCATCAGGAAGTTAGTGTCTATAGAATATCTAGGACACAGTATGCTGCCCAAGATAAAAGAGGCTTATGCATACTATGTCAGCCAGTGTGATCAACACTGAACTGTACCTCAAAAAGGGTGTGCTGATAGGCACACGAAGATACATAGATTTCTTCGTAGAGAGGGCATTAGTAATATAATGTAAGCTCTTATCATTAGCAAAACTAATTCTTACTCCTGCGGTCTAGCAGATAGGAGTACAAGGCACGATAATCAATTGAGGGGGATCAGAATTCGTGTCCACATTTGATTCACTTAGATAGTAAACTATAGTAGGAGAAGGTGATAATATGAAACCTTCCTCAACTGCTATCTCGTGCATATATTCCTCATTTTCCTAACAAGCCCTAAATTCGGTTCTAGCAACAGTTGTAAAGAATATGCCCTTCAAAAATAAGAAAGTGCCCATAGCCCTGATGGTGGACACGAGTGTATGTAGGTCCATGTGCACCCATTATAGCCTATTGGGCTATGCATACTACTCATCACATGTCCTAACCTTCTCTAAATCACGGATGAGAATTAGGACATGCAAATGCACATCAATATGTGGGCCGTCCATATATCAGATAGATGTCTGTGTGGTGTCCGATGCAAGTTGTACTCAAACCTCTCATGGGCAAATTGCAAACATAAAGCAATAGTTCATCCCGCCTTATCTAATATGAATAAGCCTACAGGCTTTTTCCTGCACCACTCTTTGACCACTTTGCCTCACCTTAGGTGGACAATTTAGGTGTCATTCCATTTGTTGGATTCCCACCACCGCAATGAAATTGCAAAATTTAAAGAGGGTACATTCAGTGACCCATCGGGCCCTGTCAAAGTTCCCCATGTTAAGGATAGCAGTGCTTCAGTCAGTAGCGCCATTATGCAGATTCAAGCATTGCTAAGCGACATTCATGGTCTCACTCTCATGTCTCTCTCCCTCACTGTCGCGAGACCATGAATGTCCCTGCTGGTATAAGTACTGCTATGAAAGAAGCGACAGACGCACAGACACAGCTACACCCCCCCCTGTCTAAGTTACAGGAGGGAGCACAACCAGAAGTAAACAAGGCTGTATAAGGAATTCCCCACAGCGAGGAGAGAGGGGGGTGGAGCTACAGGGGGATCTCCTAGGGGAGGGGAGAGAGAAGCGGCATGGTGAGGGAGGTTAGAGAGAAGTGGTATGGAGAGCGAGAAGTGGCATGTAGAGGGGGAGAGGGGCATGTACAGAGGGAGAGAGACAAGCAGCATGGAATGGGGGAGAGATGTGACATGAAGGGAGGCTGGAATCGGCACACGTGATGGGGGTGGAGCTACGCGATGACGCGTAGAAGGGGCGGAGCCAGAACGCAGCTGGTGCCGGACCGAACAGAAGCCAGAAGACCCTTCTGCGCAAGCGCGTCTAATCGGGAGATTAGACGCTGAAATTAGACGGAGCCATGGAGACGGGGACGCCAGCGCAGGGAAGGTGAGTATATAACTTCTGTATGGCTCATATTTAATGCACGATGTATATTACAAAGTGCATTAATATGGCCATACAGAAGTGTATAACCCCACTTGCTATCGCGGGACAACCCCTTTAAATCCACTGTGCTGGTGTATAAAAGGTTAAATTAGGGACATTGTGTCACCTGTCCAAATACTTCTAGACCAAAGTGTATATTCATAAGATGAAGCTGTCACTTTACCTTTCATTATGTATAAAATATATCCAATAATCTCACTGCTACCTGCCTAAAGCACAGTCACTGCATAACAATATGGGAGGCTAGCTTTAGTGTTTTTTGCTACCTCCTGCCTTTCCTTTTTGGGGTTCTGTCTGAATCTTTTAAAATGAAATTGACACAAAATCCCAAGAAGGAACAACTGACTTTAATTTAGTCAAAAGGAGACCAAAGTTGAAAAACTTTGGTCTCTGAATATGTCCACAATAATTTCCATTATCATGGGAGGACCAAATCACATGGTCAACTACTTTAAAGGTTCCATTTGGGTTTTGTCTACATACCGTTTTCTGAGATTCAGTCAAAACCTTGAGACAAAAAGGCTGGATGCCTAAAAACATTTCCACTTGGATCAGTTCATAATGCTTTTACACAACAAATGAAGTAACCCACATGCCATACCTGTCAACATGCTTCAGAAAGCCTTCTACACCCCATTGCTGCAGCAGCTGGAGTATCATTATCTAGAAAAGAATAGTAATCCACATTGTCGAGATGTCCCAATGACTGCACAATTAATATGACCATCAAATACAGCTAGTAGGTCTGTAAAATGTGTGCCGGATAGCCCTGCTGTTGTGCTTACTGTAGAAATGAAACAGTGGCATCTAAAGGCTTAAGTTGTTGCACTACAGCAAACATCTGACGCAACTAGGTTGGCTTAAAGGGGTTGTCCCGAGGCAGAAACGCAAAATTTCATATTAGCCCATTCCCCCTGTCACCCCCCGTCATTAAGCAGCCCTTGTGAGCGGTTATAAACCGCATTGTACTTACACTTTCGCAGAAAAAATGACTTTTAAAACTTCTCCCTCTAAGATGGCGCCTGCTGAGTCCCTGAGTGCGTTCCACGGTGAACCGCTCGCTCTTCCTGGATGCCTCATGCGCGCTCCCGAGACGCCGGTCACGTGAGCAGGTGACTGACGTCATCGGTGGAGGCGTGTTCTTGTAAATGAATGGAACGCCGATACAGCCGCCTGATTGGCTGGTCGGCAGAAAGCGTCACAGCGGGAGGTGCAGTCTACCGGAGAAAACAGCAAACAGCTGTTTCTCCCATCTCTTGACTACACAGAAGCTCCGGTAAGTACACCTTTCCTCTGCACCGCAGACACCTCACCCCCCCAGCGCCCACAGCACCGCAGACACCTCACCCCCCCAGCGCCCACAGCACCGCAGACACCTCACCCCCACAGCACCCACGGGACTGCAGACACCTCACCCCCCCCCACCCCCCCCACCAGCGCCCACAGCACGGCAGACACCTCACCCCCCCCCCCCCCAGCGCCCACAGCACCGCAGACACCTCCCCCCCCACAGCGCCCACAGCGCCCACAGCACCCACAGCACCCACAGACAACTCACTTACCCAGGCGGCTGTATTGCGTTCGTCCCGGCTGGCGGCTGCTGATCCCGAGTGGCTCCCGGCTGCTGATCGTCCCGGCTGGCTGCTGATCGTCCCGGCTGGCTGCTGGTCGGTTGTCCCGGCTAGCTGCTCCTGGATGGTCCCGGCTGGCTGTTGCTGATTCGGGGTGAATCACCCCTGTTTAAAGGGACGCCGGGAGCTGAATAGCCGCCCCTGCGCGCTCCCGTACAGTGATAGCTTGTCTGCACATGCGCAGACGAGCTGTATCGCGCGGGCACGCTGGAGAAGCTCGTACACAGAGGGAAGAGAGAAGACTGCGCAAGCGTGGCTAAAATGGCATGCTGTGGCAGAAATTAGTCGGCACCATGGCGACGGGGACACAGAGACAGCGCGAGAACGGAGGTAAGTAATTGAATAACTTCTGTATGGCTCATATTTAATGCACAATGTATATTACAAAGTGCATTAATATGGCCATACGGAAGTGCTTAACCCCACTTGCTGTCGCGGGACAACCCCTTTAAGAGCTGTATACACTTAAATGCAGGATATTTTTGATCAAAAATATTAGCAATGTTACAATAATTATCTTGGTAATTTTATTGTAGATGCATTGGAATAAAAAAATATATAATTGGTGAAAAGGCACACATACCCTTTAGAGTAAGCATGGGTGGCAGTATGGGAGAAATGAGAGAAGCTGCCAGCAGATAATTCCATACAGTTACCTGAGTGAAGGCGCTGGTATGTAATGTTGACGCCTGCATGTGCAGTACTACTCTGTCTATCAGCGGTTTAGGGCCAGTTAAATAGCCAATCCTCAGTCTGGCAAATGAGGAGAAAAAACCAGTAAGATTACATTTTTCTCTTTTTGGTAATATAACTTCAGTGTTGCAAACCAAAGAAGTTACTAATTACTGAAAACATCATCTTTAATGAAAACTTAGGGATAATGATCTTACCCTGAAGAAAGAATCTTCGACATGGAGTCAGCTCTGATAACTCTACCATCAATGTCCATTGACAGAAATGATGGTGCCCAGGGCTAGGGAAAGCGATGAGGGGGAAAAAAGCAAAAAAATTTACAATGCTTCTGAAACGGTTCCAAATTGCTAAATCAGCATATCTGTGTACTTCATATCCTTCATGGTTTCATAGTTTTCTAACATTATATAAAGCTTTGAACATATAAAAGATAATGAAATTAAACTTTTTTGTCCGACTTAAGAGACATGATGTCTAGAAATGACAAGAGCTCACCTTACTGAACTGGAGAAAGTAATAAGGATCATCCTCCACAATAATGAAATCATATTCTTGTGCAATCTATTGAGCCAGAAGAGAAATATGACTAATGTGACCCATAAGGAGGTTTCTTCATTTATCAAAAATATATTTTTCTCGTGTAGACACAGAATGTTCCTGCACAGTCATATACTAAAAACCTCATTGTAATGCTACTAGCGTAAGTGGTGGCTCTATATCATGACAGTAAGTAGATCACTAGACTCTCATTGCTTTATACCTTGTAGATTTCGGTCTTGCGTTCCGTGGTCAGAGAGGCTCCTGTGGGATTGCCCCCATTAGGAATAGTGTAAAGAATTTTAGGGGCTTTCTTTTCAGGGAGGGCTACATCCTCTGGTCTCCATCTAGAGAGAATCTCTTTAAGAGCCTGAGGAATAATGCCATGTTGATCGGTGGGAACACCAATGAGATTGCATCCAAGCGGTTTTACCTGCAAATCAAATCAGGTGAACAGCGATCTAGTATTATACACTCATTTTTCTTATGTCCAAACCCAAACAGCACTATTTAAAATGATATGGCATTACAAAATACTGTACAGGGGGTTTTCCAGGCACTTTTTATTGATGACCTATGCTCAGGATAAGTAATCAAAAGCTGATCAACTGGGGTCTGCTGCTTGGTACTCCGACCAATCAGCTATTCTGGTGCCTACTGTCACCGGCAAAGCACACAGAGTACAGAGCAGAAGCAAATCACTCTAAGGCCTTAGTCAGACGGGCGTTTTTAGCCACGATTTGCGCATGCGCATGCGTCCGGCGATTTTATAAAACCATTGCTTTGCAATGGTATCGGACACATGAGCGCTTTTTATGCGCTCGTCCGATAAATTTTAGAACAAAAAATCACAGATCGCACCTATCTGCGATCTGCGATTCCTGTTCTCTTCTCTATATGCGCTCAATGGGGCCGGCGGCAGCAGCGCCGACCCCATTGAGAACATATAGAAGACAAATCATTCTTCTCTGCCACAGCTGTAACAGCTGTGACAGAGAAGAACGATGTTTGCCCATTAAATTCAATGGAGCCGGCAATACAGCCGCTCCATTGAAAGCAATGGGCTGCCGGCGTGCGCGGGGTTAATTGTCGGGAAGGGCTTAAATATATAAGCCCTTCCCTGCAATTCATCCTAAAATGTGTTAAAATAAAAAAAAATTGTATACTCACCTTTCCGCTGCAGCCGGAGTCCAGCCGCGGCCGCTGTCAGTTCTCCTGAACTGCTTCTCGGCACTATTTAGCCGGCGGGGCTTTAAAATCCCCACCTGCTGAATGATCTGCCTCTGATTGGTCACAGCCCTGACCAATCAGAGGCCGGTTTCACTCACACACCCATTCATGAATTCATGAATGGGTGAGTGACTGCTGCCTCTCAGCGCTGAGCCAATCAGGGGCAGGTCTGACTCACATCCATTCATGAATTCATGAATGGGTGTGAGTGAGACATGCCTCTGATTGGCTCAGCGCTGAGCCAATCAGGGGGCAGGTCTGACTCACACCCCCTTCACACCCACTGCAGGACGGCCGCGCGGAGCTCCGGCTGCCGGGAGGTGAGTATACATATATTTTTTATTTTTACACATTTTAGGATGAATTGCAGGGAAGGGCTTATATATTTAAGCCCTTGCCGACAATTCATCCCGGGCTCGCCCTCATTGAATGCAATGCGCTGGACAGCTCCGGCCCGTTTCTAATGAAACGCGGCTAGGAGCAGATTTTCGGGCGATTTGCGGGCGACTTGCGCGCACCGGTCACGCGATTTGCAGATGCGCATCCGTCATGCGATCCGCAAATCGCGCGAAAAAACGCCCGTCTGACTAAGGCCTAACTCTTGTGTAGTGGCTAGCACTAGTAATTTCAGGCGCAGCTGCCATTAAAATCAATAAGAGCTGTGCCTGCAATTGCCAACGCTGGCTCTGGGTACAGAGTGACCTGCTCCCGCTGGTGACAGTGGGCACCAGAACAAGTGGTCAGTCAGGGTCCTGAGCAGTAGTCACTAGTCAATCAACGTTTGGTGACTAGTGATGAGCGAGCATACTCGCTAAGGGCAATTGCTCGAGCGAGCATTGCCCTTAGCGAGTACCTGCCCGCTCGAGAGAAAAGGTTCGGCTGCCGGCGGCGGGCAGGGAGCTGCGGGGGAGAGCGGGGAGGAACGGAGGGGAGATCTCTCTCTCTCCCTCTCTCCCCCCCGCTCCCCCCTGCTGACTGCCGCAACTGACCGTTCCCCCCCGCCGGCACCCGAACCTTTTCTTCCGAGCGGGCAGGTACTCGCTAAGGGCAATGCTCGCTCGAGCAATTGCCCTTAGCGAGTATGCTCACTCATCTCTATTGATAACCTATCCTCGGGATAGGTCATCGATAAAAATTGCCTGCAAAACGCCTTTAATGTTTTATATAAAGCATAAAATAGATTAAAAGTCCTTTTATATTCTTTAGATCCAGACCCAGTTGTGGCTTTCCAATAACCCACTTTGTACACCAGGCTGTAATGTTAACACAGACATCCCATCACTCCGGCGTACTAATACAAGTGTACCAGCAGTGGGATACAGGACTAACCAATGAAATAGTGGACTACTGGTAATACAGATGTGAAACGTTTATAGTTTTCTATGGTAGCCACAAGGGTTTAATTCTTTTAAGGCCAATAGATGTGCACTGACTATGGAAACCAAGAAAGGATCAGGGAGGATTTGCACAAATTGCAGGTGAGGGTGCGGAAGTATCTGCAAGGTATAGAAATGTCTGCAAGCGGTCATTGCTGTGGAAAGCACTGTCCTTGTGATGTTATGTCTATGCAGTCAAACATGCAACAAGTCAGATGACTAGTGGCAGATTCCATTGGTGATGGGATTATATAATCATTACGGACACTGACTTTTAACATTGGGGATTTGAGGATAAAGAGAGTACACAAAAAAGTAACTTACAGCTGCCAGAGTTCCAGAATAGGTTGGTGCATCTATCAAAACGTTATCTCCAGGACTTACAAGCATATCAAACACCTAGAAGAATTAGCCAAAGAAATATGTAACATAGTACTGTATTAATTCTTACCAATCTAAGTCAGTTACTGAGGTGTAGCAAGGCTCACATGATAGTAGCCCGCGCCTGTCTAGAGAGACTGAGGGGGTGCCGAGAGTTAGAAAAACATGGCTGCTTCTTCCAAAAACAGCGCTACCCCTGGCCATAGCTTGTGTCTGGTATTGTAGCTGGTTTTATTTAAGTGAAAGGCTGCAATACCAAACACAACTTGGGGACAGGTGTGGTGCTCTTTTTGCCGTATAGCAGCCATATTATGCTATTCTTGGGGGATCCCAGTAATCTACTGTCACATGAACCCTCCTCTTGCCAACCGTCAGATCTTGATAAGTGTCATTTGCATATTGCAATATTAGATGGTGACCACTTAATTAAAACATGAATTCTCAGGCATGTAAATGTCTGTGCATGTAGAGTCAAGCTGGCCACATAGGAAAAAGACAAAAAAGCCCTAGAATCTCCCAAAACAGATGATGCACCATCTTGCCTTAGATAATCCTTCCTGGCTGCCAGTTGTGACGCACATAGCCATCTGTCCTTTGTCAGGGCTGTATGTAAGAGTTGGTGGATTGTGCAGCTTCTTCTGCAATTCTTTCAACCAGGACACCAATTCTGGAACTCTAAATATAAATATTAATGAATTACATAAAACAATAGTGTGATACAATTCTGGGATCTCAGATAATACAAAACCTAACAGAGAGACTCAATATATCACACCAAAATAGAAGTGATTTTCTCCTATAATAGCTGTCAATAGTTATGTGATTCTACTGAGATGTTTGTACCTGTCCACTGACTACAATAAGCTATACATCAGTGACAGCAAACCCTCTAAAGCAGTGGTCCCCAACCTTTTTGGCACCAGGGACCGGCTTCCAGCAAGACCATTTTTACAAGGCCCAGCAGGGTTGGGCGGGTCATGGGCGGGGCTTTGGTTATATAGGGCGGGGTTATGAAGAGGGTTGGAGTTTAGTCCATTATTTAATTATGACATTTAGAATGCCCTGGCAGTACACACATAGGGCAGTATATAGTCTATCCCCCCCCCCAGCACACACATAGGGCAGCATATAATTTATCTCCCCCCCCCTTCCCCAGTAATACACAGCCCCCACCCCTCAGTAATAGACAGCCCCCACCTCTCAGTAATTAGCAGCTCCTCCCCCTGTAATAAGTAGCTCCCCCCCAGTAATAAGTAGGCCCCCCCAGTAATAACCATCCCCCCCAGTAATAAGCAGGTCCCCCCCCGTAATAAGCAGGTCCCCCCCCCGTAATAAGCAGGTCCACCCCCAGTAATAGGCAGGTCCCCCCCAGTAATAGGCAGCGCCCCACCCCCAGTAATAGCCACCCACCCATTAATAAGCAGCCCCTTCTCCTGTAATAAGTAGCCCCCACCCCGAGCCCCCACAGTAAGCAACCCCCCCCAGCAATAAGCAGGTCCCTCCCAGTAATAAGAAGTTCCCCCCCAGTAATAGGCAGCCCCCCCCCCAGTAATAGGCAGCCCCGCGTAATAGGCAACCCCCCCAGTAATAGGCAGCCCCTTTCCCTGTAATAAGTAGCCCACCCCCCCGTAATAGGCAGCCCCCCCCGTAATAGGCAGCCTCCCCCGTAATAGGCAGCCTCCCCCGTAATAGGCAGCTCCCCCCCGTAATAGGCAGCCCCCCCAAGTAATAGGCAGCCCCTTTCCCTGTAATAAGCAGCCCCCCCCCCAGTAATAGGCAGCCCCCACCCCAGTAATAGGCAGCCCCCCCCCTAGTAATAGGCAGCCCCCTCCCCCCCTGTAATAGGCAGCCCCCCCAGTAATAAGCAGCCCCTTACCCTGTAATAAGTAGCCCCCCCCAGTAATAAGCAGGTCCCCCCTAGTAATAAGCAGGTCCCCACCAGTAATAAGCAGGTCCCCCCAGTAATAATCAGGTCCCTCCCAGTAATAATCAGGTCCTCCCCCAGTAATAAAGCAGCCCCCCAGTAATCAGGTCCTCCCCCAGTAATAAGTAGCCCCCCCCCAGTAATGACTAGCCCCCGCAGTAATAGGCAGCCGCTTCCCCTGTAATAGGTAGCCCCCCCCAGTAATAGGCAGCCCCCCATAATATGCAGCACCCACCACCCCGTAATAGGCCCCCCCTCAGTAATAGGCAGCCCCCCCTAGTAGTAAGCGGCCCCCCCAACCCATATACTTAACTCCTTCCTGCTGTCGCTCTCTATCTGCTTGCCCTGACGTCAGCCCGGAACGCTTCCTCCCCGAGTCCTCTCCTGCGGAACTAATGAGCAGGGGACTCGGGGAGGAGAATCCTGGCTGCACAGACGTCAGTGTGCGCCGGGATCAGCACAATTACCAGCAGGGAACTGCGGCGCCCCCGCTGGTAATCGCCTCAGTGGTGAGCGGCGTCCGCACGCTGCAGGCCACAAAACACAAGGCAGCGGGCCGGATTCGACCCGCGGGCCTTGTATTTGGAGCAAAATTTCCCGGCGGTGCCGCGGACCGGCGCTAAACATCCAACGGCCCAGCCCCGGTGGTTGGGGACCCTTGCTCTAAAGGACCTAGGGAAGTAACAAGTGTGACATAGCAACTAAATAAGACAATATGATATATGAGAGTATGTACCCAACTGTAAATTGTGACAGTATTAGATGTCACTGAGGAGGGTTTTGACTTTATAAAAAGCTGTATGCAAAACCAAACAATAACATTTTAGGGTGGTTTCACATCTGCCCTTAGACCCAATGTCCACGGGCAAAATAGAATTTAGAAATCCACGCGGATGTCCCGCACGTGTGATCTGTGCCCATAGGGAATCATTGGACACCTGCAGGTAGTTAAATACTTGCAGATGTCATTTTTCCATGGCGCGAGGATCGCACACGCAGGAAACCACCCGCAGCAAGCTCCATTTTGTGTGGGTCTCCCGTACAGACGGCTCCCGCGGCTTCCATTGAAGTCTATGGAAGCCGTTAAGTCCCACGGCACACCCGCAGCTGTATTTCTGCTGTGCCACGTGACCGCGGGAAAGCAGCAGTAAAAAAAAAATAAATGTGCACGGCGCATCTGCCGGGCCGAAGAAAGATCTTCCCGCGACAGACGGGAGACTCGCAGCGTACGTAGAGGTAAGTATAATCAAATTTATTGGCCTCATGTCTGTGGGAAAAGAGGGACCCACGGCGGGATTCTGCATGGAGAATCCATGTGGGCCCGAATTTCCCCGTGGACGTGAGGCCTCAGGGTTTCATTTCCCTGCTCCTACGGCTAAACAGCTCCGTCTCTGGACGGAATTGAACAATGCCATGTTGTTCCTACTGTGCTGCAGAACTTTTATTGAAGTGCAAGATGGGTGGAATTTGGCTGCAACATACAAAGAATTCTTCACCAATATCCGCATGCCTCCGTGCAGATTTTGATGTGGAATAAATATGCCTTAGTTTTACAAGCAATACTGCATTAAAATCTGCATTTACATTGTCCTCTACTGATTTAGATGAAATACACTCATACTTATCATAAAGTTCTGCAGAATCTGAGTTGTGTATTATGGTGTTCTGCAGCAGCTGTGAAGCAGAACTTTATATAACACACTGGTGATGAACAAAAGCAACCTTTGACAGATCATCCCTGCAGGACGGGATTATTCTGACTGTCATTATGGAGTCGGGAATTAATTTTTTCCTCCCAAATGGGCTAAATTGGCTTCTGTCTCATTGTTTTTTTTCCCTTCCTCTGGATCAACAAAGGGGGTGGAAACAGGCTGAACTGGATGGACATTGTCTTCTTTCAACCTAATGATCCTTTTGATCACTCAAAATTCATTCAAAAGATAGTTTGAGTGACAGTTTTGAGCAATCATTTTGCATATTGCCATTAGCAGCTAGTTTCATGTGCATTTAGAGAACAGTAGGTGGTCTGTTCTCTAAATACATCTCCTTTGTTCTGCTGCGGGCTGCACACTGAATTCAATGTTATCAGCACTGCCTGCTGAAAACTCAGCGTACGGTCCCTGCTACCGGTGATGATGGATTCTATGCTGACTTAAAGTCAGCGATGAACGAACAGTGGTCGAAAAATGCACGATAGGTGCGTATTTCCATGCAACAGCTATCGTTCAAGAGCCGTCGTTTGGATGAATTTTGAGCGATAATCGTTGCGTGTAAATGGGGCTTTATATACTATGTTACTATATAACATATTACTTGTCAGGTTCTGGCAATAGAATGTCATATTGCTACAAGTATTTTTTTTTTACAGACGTGTCAAAGAATTTGATCTCCAACAAGGACTGAGAACAATGTTTAATATTTTTAAAGGGTGGCAGTAACAATGCCAAAATGTCTTTCCACTTTTTACAAGGGCATTAAAAGAAGAACTGTGTGCTTCACCATGACAATGCCCTGAGGGTATATAACAGACCTACTTATAGCAGGGACCTTAACACTAATGATCTCTGTTGGCTTCATTAACACTACAAATTGCAACTACCAGGCCTTACTACCCAATGACAGAATAAGATGTCGCTGACATTTTGGAATATGAATGGATCCAAAACCTAGTGTACAGCCTTCCCAATGGAGTGGAGAGGACCAGCACAGGGGATAATGCCTGAGAGACTAGCTCCATATTAAAGGGGTTCAGTATTTAGCAACTATGTAATGCGTCCTAATTACATATATGGTCCCATATGGCTCATATCTTGGAACTGGCACCATATGGGCAGATATGCTAGGTTAGATGATACCGGTCTCTGAAGGTGAAATGTAACAAGGAAGCCCATGGCATTATAGCCTTTATAACAGATGTCTCCTTTGGATGTTTGCAAATAAATATCTCAGCATATATATGTTATCTCAATGCAATGATGAGCTAATGAACTTACCCAGGTGTTGCTGAATACTGTAATGCTTTCTTCATTAAAGTCTCCCCAATTTCAATGGCTGTCCCATTGTTCAAAGTAATGCTGGCTGATTTAAAAGGGAATGTATCCGGATTTGGAGCTCCCCCTGCGAGTGATATGACTGATGGCGGGGACCTCATCAATAAATCAGCTGCAAAGAGATTAGAAGAAAAAAAAAGGAAAAATTACATCAAAAGTGCAATGTCTTCTAATTCAGGATTTGCAATGCTACAATAACCAGGCAAGTATTCTAGAGTCAAATGTGAGGCCATCTAGCCAAAAGTTAAAGCTTGTCCGAAACTGGGTCATGCAAGAGGACAATGACTATCAGCAAATCTACATCCCTACAGCTGAAAAAGAAAAGAATCAAGGAGTCGCAATGGTTCAGTCAACCTAATTGAAACGCTGTGGCAGGACCTTAAAGGCCCATTTAGACACAACGATTATCGCTCAAAAGCCGTCATTTGAGTGATAATCATTGTGTCTAACTACACTGACATTGTGCGGTTTTCGTTAAGCCATTGCTGATCTTTCAGCATGCTGAAAGAGAGCGATGAGTCTTATCAGGGACTCACAGCTGCATACAGCTGATACTATTGTTTCAGCTGTATCCCACTCCTTGATGACAGGCGGGGTATGAAGAACAGAGCGGTCCAGCTCTGTTCTCCATACCCCACTCGGAGCGCTCGGCTGCAAAACAGCTGGGTGCTCCGAGCAGAGAACAGCTGGATGCAGAAGACAAGCGTGGCCACCCGCTTGTCTTTTGCATCCTCCGATCGGAGTGCTCGGCTGTATAACAGCCAGGAGCTCGGAGCAGGGAAAAGCTGGATGCAGAAGACAAGCGGGGACACCCCGCTTGTCTTCTGCATCCTCCACTCGCAGCGCTCGGCTGAACAACAGCTGGGCGCTCCGAGTGGTGAATGGCTGGATGCAGAAGACAAGTGGACCTGCTTGTCTTCTGCATCCTCTGCTCGGAGCGCTAGGTGATCGCTCAATGTTTGAGCGATTATCTTGTGCTGTAAATGACACAACGATTATCACTCAAAAGACATCTTTTGAGCGATAATCGTTGTGTCTAAATGGGCCTTAAGAGAGCTGTGCATAAATGTATATGTCCACAAGCCTGAAGCAACGGTGTGAAGAGTGGGCGAAAATTCTTCCAGAACCATGTGAGAGACTGATAAAGTCATTGACTCCTTTAAATTACTGCTGCTAAAGAAAAAAAAAGGAAAAATTACATCAAAAGTGCAATGTCTTCTAATTCAGGATTTGCAATGCTACAATAACCAGGCAAGTATTCTAGAGTCAAATGTGAGGCCATCTAGCCACCCGCTTTTTACAAGTTATTGATTCATGGGCTGTACTTAATATTTCATATACTGCTTTTGTACTTTGGCCTAATTTTTGTTAAAATAAATAAGTAATGACTGGGTGCAGTTGTCATCTGAGGTTGTATTTACCTAATTGTAAGATGTTCTAAGGAACAGATGTTTTCATATTATCTCCTAATACATAAAACCATAGAATTTAAATAGGGTGTTCTTATGACTGTATATACTAATAGAAAAGATTTTTATTTTGAATCTTCACTTGTAGTTCCGGAAGTTACTGATGCAATCCAATATTCCTGGCCGTATTGTATTGAAAGAGTAATAGCCCATTTACACGCAACAATTGTTGCTCAAAATTCATTCAAACGAACGTAATTGTTATATGTAAACACAAAGGCATCGTGCACTATTCGCTCGTCATTGGTCGGCGAGTTCCAGCCTGCATAAAAATAGTCACCAGTTTGTTCGCTTGTCGTTAGATTTAAACAGCAGTCGTTCAAACAACTGGAGGGGAGGGGTGACTGAGCTAAACAAAAGCCATCCACATAAGGCTGCAGTAGACCATGGCTTTTTCTTCACACGAATTAAAAACTGCCCACCTAGAAATTCCTCTTACAATTGCTTTAAGAGTTTTGTTAAGATAGCAATAGCTTTTTAATGGCTTAAAAATAAGTTGTGTGACAGTTATTACAGTCAAGATAAACTCTGCTATATCTGTAGGATCACCAACAGACAAATGGTTGTTTATCCAACAGCTATACTGTACTTTTTCAGTAATGGTAGGGAGATAAGTGGGGGAATCAAGCATGGAGAACCTGTCAATAGAGATGAGCGAACGTGCTAGTTTAGAGCAATTACTCGATCGAGCATCGCTTTTTTCGAGTAACTGCTTAATCGGGCGAAAAACTCTTGGGGGCGCCGGGGGTTGCGGAGGGGAGTGGGGGGTGGGGGGAGAGAGAGAGAGCTCCCCCCTGTCCCCCCCCCCACGAATGTTTTCGCCCGAGTAGGCAGTTACTCGAAAAAAAGCGATGCTCGATTGAGTAATTGTCCTAAACGAGCATGCTCGCTCATCTCTACCTGTCAACCCTCTCTACCCCCCAACAGGACACTGGACAGCCACCATAGACATTACAATCTAACCTGATCTAGTCTAACAGACAAAACACCTGGCGCTATCATCCATGTAATGAACAACAAAAATGCTAATGAATGGGAAAGAAAACATTTTGATCCAATAAGGCACTATTTATTTTATGATCTAACAATAAATGAATTGAAACATGCTAAATGACTAATAAAAGGATGGGGAGAACATTTCATTTCAGCACTTTTTTCCCAGAAGAAAAATGATTTCATAAAAATGTACAAAATAAAACACTCACAACAATGTTTCTTGCAACTTAAAGATTTTTTATATTCATAAAAGATAAAAGGGAAATGCTAATTCTCCAGAACCTAATTCCCCTCTAAAATGAGCCGAGTGCTTAAAATTAATTCTGCCATTAAATAACCGAGGGTCGTTTCTCAGAGCAAAAGTGTATAATCTCAGTCACAAATAATATTTATACCCATACAGTAAAAGTTACAGCAGCCCATAAAAGTGTAACATATTGCGGGAGCCATTAAATGCTGTGACACTGGGTTAATACGTGCCTATGTGTAAATCAGCCGGTGGAGCACAATGCATTTCTTCGGAGCAGATCAATCGGCATTCATTCTTACGCTGCGGTCTTATGTGACAAGTGTGGAGAATTGATATCGGTTTTATAAATTAAATTGTCAGCTTTTATGGCATGTGTTCTCCGTACTGGAGGTCAGTGATCATGGCTTTACTGCAGCTGCTAATATGGATATCTGTTAAGATCCCTTTTTAATGGCAACAATTCGTGAAGTTATATTAAGTCTAGGCTTTTTGCATTCCCCCGCATAGCACATTCTCAGTCGAGATCACTGTGACCACATTATGGCTTTACTAGTGGACATGGGGATAAGAGTAAGGTCGGCTGCACATGAACGGGTCAAATTCTGCAAACGGATTTCCGCCGTGGAAGACGTGATTCATTGCGGAAATGAATTGTGAATGATTGTGGATGCGAGTGTTTTTCTGCATGGTTATACTGGGATGCACAGTGTATCATCCGCACAGAAAAGAGATTGTAAGCAGGGAATTATATTAGATAAGTTGCCCAATGCCCTGGAAAAAACCCTTTTATGAAAAGGTGAATGCCCAGATGGCATTGTCTTGTGCTTTATTGATGATGAGGAATGTTAAATTTGCTCTGAGAGCCGTACTTTCAGAACAGGCTACTGCTCTCTTGACTTGGCTTGCGGATACTACTTTTTTTTTGAAGAGTAGTGTCCAATGCTGGAGGAAGAATCCAGAAGAAAGAAGTTCTAGGTTCACCCTCTGGTGTCGCAGCGACCCAGTAAGGGCAGCTTCAACAGCCTTTACTGCGACTTTCGCACTCATCCGGAAAAGTTCACAGCCTTCTGCCGCATGTCCGTGTCATCATTTGACAAGCTGCTGAAGGTGCATTCCAGATTGAGCTATACCGAAACAAACATGCACCGGTGTATCTCCTCTGAGGAGCGTCTGCTGGTCACCCTGAGGTAAGAGCAAGCCGGTTACCATGTGGTTTAGAGATCCTTTTGCCCAAGAATACGTTTCCCTTTTTTCCTTTGTAATGTCTTGTCGTTACAGATTCCTCGCCACCGGGAACTCATTTGCATAACAGCATTTTGAGTTTCTGTTGGGGCACTCTACCATCAGTGTGATTGTCAGGAAGACCTGCAATGTCATTTCGGAGCAGCGGAAGCCATCGATGATGTCACCGCCCTCTACATAAGACTGGCGAACATCGCAGAGGAATTTAAAGCTCAGTTTCTGAACTGCATCGGTGCCCTGGATGGTGAGCACATCCATGTGAAGAAGCTGCCGCATTCAGGGTCTAGATATTTTAATTATAAGCAGTACTGTTCTATAGTTCTATTGGTGGTAGCCGACAGCAACTACTAGTTTGTACTCGTGGATATCGGGGCCTATGGAAGCACTGCAGATGTGCGCATTTTCAAGACTTCCACAATGAGGCAGCGGCTTCTTGCCAACCAGCTGGCCCTGCCAGAGCCACAACTGCTTCCTGGTTCTTCAGATCCAACTGCCCCATTCGTAATTGTTGCAGAGCAGGGCTTTGGCCTGTCAACCAATGTTCTGCAGTCATTTCTGGGCAGAGGGCTGGACACCAGAAGACGAGTCTTTAACTACTGTCTCACGCGGGCTAGACGTTTTGTGGAATGTGCCTTTGGAATGTTTACCAGTAAGTGGTGAGCTTTCCTGGACACCATTCAGATAGAACCCCAAAACGTGTGCTCGGTAATTAAAGCCGCCATGGTTCTGCATCATTTTTGCTGGATCTAATGATGTGGGTTGGACGGTTATGGATGATCCACTTTCAACAACCGCAACAATTAAAGGCATGGAATCGAACCAAATCGCATAAGCCTGCATCTTCTGGACTTCATGTTAGAGACCTGTTCACGGACTACTTTCTGACTTCTCAGGGAGACGTTTTGTGGCAGCTGGCCTCTATCAACGAAGCCTGAGGATCAGAACTCTTTAAGCCATGTTATTGTTTATTTTTACTGGCTTCCAAATTATTTTTTTGGGGTAGTGGTTTTTCATTTTTTTTTTTAGTTTGGGACTCACAAGACAAAGAGGAACCTTGACACTTATTGCGAGCTTATACAATATGGCCCAATTTGCTCAAGTATAGTTGTGTATTGGCATAATTTAGCCATACTATAAACTTATACCTCATGTTACCCTTTGCTTGGTTACTGTAAAAATTTAAATATATTAAATGTGTTATGAAAAAACACTATATGCATTAACTCATTCTTTATAGTGGTGGTGGATACAAACTGGGTTATTAGTATAAAGTGCACCAGAATGCTAATGTAGCTGTTCTGTTTGGCACGCAATACCTTATCTGAGCACAACGGTTTACATACGGGAAGTGTTGAGATAAAACCATAAAAATACACCAAACACACAGTTCGTGAACATAAAAAATTATTTATTAGCCACAACAAATGTATAAAAATAAAACTTTTACAAAACATACCAACCAACTACAAATCCCTATACTGGGGCCCAGGATCATAGCTTGGTGAGGCAAAAGGCATGCCAGTGTGTTCTTGCGCACTCGCTGGCATGTCAGTGCTCCGCTCCATAAGGCCTGGTATCGGAGCAACGGGTCAGGGGAACTGCTGGGCTGTTAGAGAAGCATACCCAGCAGTTGGATTTTCCAGGTAGCCATGGCCAAAAGGCAAACTACCGTGGTGGGGTTGGTTGTGGGGGTGGGGTTTGGGCTGGCGGTTCAGTGGCACATTGCCGCTGGGACTGTCGGCATCTGTACTGGTCTATTGTGTAGTGCAGTTCGTAGGGGGAGTTTGGTGGTGATGACATTTCTAGCAGATACAGCATGTAGTTCTGCGTTGCAAGTTGCAGGTTCTCTGGCACACTACGTAGCAGCATCACTACATGCTGTCCAAAGCTTTCAGCTGAGTTTCGCGGCGAGGTCTGCTGCTGTAGAAGGGCAAGTACCTGCTGCTGCATATCTGTTTGCTGGGAGGCCAACGCTGTTGACTGGGAAGATGCAGCTGTTGGCCTGCCCAGTTTACGGGGTCGAGGAACTGCCGGAGATGTTGAGGCCGTCTGCAAAGCAGGCACCTGGCTGCTAATTTTGCAATCTCTCCCTGCATTCACATCTTCTCTAGGTAAAGTGGCCACTACAGACTGTTCTCCCTCCTCCACCTCTTCATCACAGACAGTCTCCAAATTATCAGATGAGCTGTGGACAAAGAGATAAAACCTTGATTAGTTTAGCTCACTTTTCAGTAATATCAGTAGAGAACACTTATCACTATCAGCACAGAGACAGGACACACATACTAGACAAAAGCTATGTGGGGTGGAGATGAGACACAAGGAGAGACCTAGGACATGTGGGCCCCTTACCGCTGACAATAGGAACTGTTCCACTACTGTGCAAAATATGACATTTTGGTAATCAGAATGCTTTTTACACTACACGCATGACGTCATAAGAAAAAGCAGCAAGACTACAGTATGACGTTTTGCAGTGTAGCACTAACATTGCCATCCGGAGCTACTAATTTAACCGTACTGGGGATCTACAAAGTAGTGTAGCTATAGACTCCGGCATGCAATCATATCATATGTGGGGTCCTTCAATGCGTCTCAAAGAACTCAACAGCAATTCTGCAACGTAAAACAAATACTACTTATGGCGGAACAGTGTTGGGGAAGGCAGTGCGATGCACATATAACTTTCGTGGAACACGATATATACGCAAATGTCCTTACAATTACAAATCAAAAGATGGCAAAGCAAATAAATTCAAACTTACACTGACCACATATTTCCTTAACCTAGCAGGCGGGTCGTAGTGCAAGCTTTGGACATCTACAGGGCAGCACTATTCGTAGTTACATTGTACTTACGGACGCTGTTCCATGGTTGGTGCCAGGTACATCAACTGCTGGAGGTAAACGTACGGCCTCTTCCGTTTAACTGCAGCTCGACTTTTCGTTGTAGCTGTATATTCCTTGCGGAATTGGTCCCGGGCACTTCGCCACTTCCGCTTGATTTCATCCACTGCAACAAAGTGAGTGAGCAAAAAAAAATTAATATATAATTATTTCAATGATCAAAAAAACCACACAACACATTAAGTCTGAGTTCACATGAGGCAGAAATCTCGTGGAATGTCAACAGCGGGACTGCACAGAAATTAAGCGAGATTTCCACAGCAATCAGTTGCTTCAAAACCCGCTGGTTTTGAAGTGGCTTTGCAGCCTGTATTCTGCTGTGGAAGTCTCTCCCTTTAGAGAGAAGAGAGTCCGCAGCGGAAACTGCGCCAAAATTGATATGTTACGGATTTGAATTCTGAGCCGCATGTCAGTTTCCGCGTGGCCTGTTTGCACTGTGCAAATGAGATTTTTGCAAAATCCACAGCCAAGTCATAGCTTTAAAAATGCATGCGGAATTTACTTGCGCAAAGTCCACATGGAAATTCCGCCTTGTGTGAACCCTGCCTAACGGTTCCGCAAACACGCCTGGCATTAAATTTGCTACACACCAATCACATACAAAGCATTTGCAAAAAATAATGGCAGACAATACTTACAGAGGTTCTTTTTATTCTCCGTGGAGGCAGTGGTCCACTGTTCTCCATAGATCTGGGTTGACAGATCTTCCCAGGCCTTGTCCTTCAGCAGTTTGTCCTGGTAGTCACTCCGATTGGTGTCCCAGATTGCTGGAAAGTCCTGCATAAGAGCAATGAGCCTGCCCATATCGAATCCTGTGACTACTGCAATATACAATTGTGTGGTAGAGCTAAAAAACTCCGTCCTGAACTGTCTTCACCCCATCGCCCCCCCTCCCTCCCTTTCCTGCTTCCTTTGATTCATTTTGTTATCTGGTCTCCTAGCAACCTGGAACTGTCCGCCTACCAATCCGCAGCCATCTGCAATGCAACTGCGGATGCACTGTGATTAGAACGCTACCATAGAGATCAATGAAGCAGATCTGTGCTAAAACAGAGCATGCTGCGATTTTTACTCCGCTCGTGGATATCGCAATTCAAATCCGCACGTCCGATCGAAGTTCATGGCTTCCCATTGGTGAATATTACTGCGTATCGTCCGTGGATTCTGTAATTCAAATCCATTGATGTGCACCGGCCTAAAGATGGTACTGGGATGGTGCATTTACGTGGGCACATCTGCCTGTGCCAACGAGCTCTGACCAACAATGAGCATGTTTGTCAGCACATGTACCTTTTGTGTACATTGGCAGATGATTGGCTGCACTAAGAATCGTTAATATGATCATTCGTTCCTATATAGTTATCACTATCTTCCTGTTTACAAGGAGCTCGTTTGTCAGCTCTTCATTGGCACATTTACATTGCCCGATGGTTGGGCAAATAAACATTTATATCAGTGTTACCCAGATTCAGTCGTCAGGGACCACCAACAGGTCATGTGTTCAGGATCTCCTATAGTAAGAACACCTGTGGCAATGTCTGAGGCACCAACAATAATTACATTACCTGTGCAACACTGAGGAAATCCTGGAAACATGACCTGCTGGGGGTCCCTGAGGACTGAAGGACTGTCAGTAGGCTCTTGGAGCCAGGAGTGTGAGCACCATAAGTGCACTTTTAGTAATAAAAAAAGCTATGTCAGCCAGTATCAGAGCTGTTTAGCTAGCAAAAAAGGGGAAACAAATCAGTTTAGGTCCATGCTGCCTCTGAGAGTAAGAGCTATCTCTAAACTTGTATTAGAGGTGCTATATAGAAAATCAGGACAGCATTAATATCATCTGGAACAATCAAACTCCTGATGAATCAGCACCCGAGTGCGGGTTGCTGAGGAATTGCGTTGAGAAATTTGAGAGAAATCTGAGATCTAGATATCAAGATCCCCGAATGAGTCTGCATAATATATATTACTTGGTAAAGGACAAAGCATTCAAAGTCCTTTAGAAGTCTATACAACACACTCTCATTCTAAAGTACAAGAACGGCATTAGGACATATATCTTGTCAATAGAATGCCAAGTGGTCCGGTCGTTAAATGTAATGCGACTCAATCTTATCAAGATCAAAACCTCAGGTTGTTTCAAATCTGCTTTGATAGGACATGACGAAATTTTCTGTCCAAATATCCTAGTGTCCTATAGACCCCAAAGAAAAATGACCTTGGAGAACTTGTCTATTTTGACTAAGTAGATCATAAAGCGTACTTTGACAAACCCTCCTTGGCACTTGGGGACAGTTTGCCCACCAGATGCCTGGGGCGTTAATACGCGACCGTCTATACGAAAAGACACGAGTTAGGTTCGGGGGCACAAAGTGATTGAGACCCAACACAGAATCTAACGTGTACACCCTGAGGAAAGTACAATAACACACTTGAAGGGTATAGTCACATACTAGATATCCCTAACCCATGCATGCTACGTTTAATGTGTCTGTATAGTTTATTTGTATTGTGGTCCTTCATTTATTTTAGATAAATATTATAAGTTATATTTTAGATTGATCTATATAGCACGTGTAAAAGGTTCTCTACAGTGATTTATGTTTAGAAGTGCGAGAACTAGGGATGAGCGAGTATACTCGCTAAAGCACTGCTCGCTCGAGTAATGTGCTTTAGACGAGTATCTCCCTGAAGATTCAGGAGCCGCCGCAGCTTACAGGTGAGTCACGGCGGGGAGCAGGGGAGAGCGGGCGGGAGAGAGATCTCCGTTCCTCCCAGCTCCCCGCCGGACCCCGAATCTTCAGGGACGAGTAGGGAGATACTCGGCTAAAGCACATTACTCGAGCGAGTAGTGCCTTAGCGAGTATACTCGCTCATCCCTAGTGAGAACCTATCTGTCTCTGTGACTGGAGTTGGGAAACACTGGTTTAGAAGAGCCTTCATGCCTGAGATTTGGGCTGTCTAAAACATCCTTAAGAGCATGTAAGTATAGATGAGGCTTCGCTTAGGGGACAATGGAAAAGGTGTTAGGTGGGAGAGGTAGACAAGGCCAGTAGACTGAACTTAGCACTTGAGCCCCACCCCCTTAAAAAAAGTGCTTAGTTAACAAGTATACATATTTTTGGTTTTTCACTACACAAGTGCATATCATGGTGGAATAATATTGGTTGGACAATGCTCTGACAGCAACTACCTCAGGAACCAGTTGGGTGAAAGTGAGAGCTTGAAAGGTTTAATTATTCTGGGCAGTCTGTAGACTAGCCTCCCCCAAAGTTTTTTTGTGCATTAGTAGTCTAAGACACACATGCTGCTCTGACAGGTCAGTGCTGCTCACATGGGAGAGCACTGGCCAATCAAAGCAGTGTGTTGTGTCTTAGACTACTAATGAATACCAATATAGAGAGTGTATGAGACAGTCAGAGAAGCGGAGCGGCCATCTTTGTCCAGGACGGGAATGTCGCTTTAATATGTTGTTGGTGTAATAAAGGTGGCACAGATTTTTTTGCGTTATTATATCAGTGAAATTTGGTTGCACCCGGTTAAGCAGGACATGACTATTAGCCATCTGCCAATTAAGGCCACCTCAATGAAACGGACCCAGGGAGCTCAGAAAAGCACTGGCACCCCTCCAAAGATTCATTCACAATTGAGAAAACTCTGCTAGAGGCAAGTAGGTTTTGACCCCCAGTTTCCAGTTCTGTAGTGCTGCCTATCTCCATGGACTATACATGTATAATGCGGCTGTAGATGACGGGATCAGAGTTCTTCTTTCCAAGAAGCCGATACATTTTCAGACTAAATAAATGTTTATCTTCGTAATATTTATTCAGATAAACGGAAACAGAAGGAGGATTGCTTCGACAGCTAAATGTGAGACATAAGTATCGGCTCCCATTATGTGCATTTTAGATGTTGAACTAGCTTGCACTTACAGAATTAACTAAATGATGAATGAATTAAGCATAAGGCTTTAGATTTTTCTACTTACTCATTGCTCTGATAGGCGAGGGTTGCCTGGCCGCACTCACAGCTGTCAGAAAACGTGTGTGATTCATGTCTGGGAAAAAAGAGAGAAATAATAAGAAACCTTGTATTTATGGCTGTTTAAGCAGAACTACAAAAGGTGAAGAAGTTACACAAGATTGAATTGGGAGCTACATCCCGAGTGGATAAGATATGTGCATATTTTCATTTAATTAAGGGTATCCGGTACAGGTGAGCGAGCACGCTCGTTTAAGGCTGATGCTCGAGCGAGCATCGGTCTTTTCGAGTAACTGATTACTCGTCCGAGCACCATGTGGGGGGGCGGCAAGGAGAGTGAGAGAGATCTCTCTCCCCTCCACATGGTGCTCAGACGAGTAATCAGTTACTCGAAAAGACCTATGCTCGCTCGAGCATCAGCCTTAAACGAGCCTGCTCGCTCATCTCTAGTATACGGCCCATACCATGATTCCCTGAAAACAAGACTCTGTCTTATATTATTTTTTTCCCCAAAAGAAGCACTAGGTCTTATTTTACTTACCTAGCAGGCTCGGTCCTGGTCCTTCACGCTGCTCCGCCGTGGCTCTTGCAGTTCTCAATCACCCACAGAAGATCACTTCCTGTTTACAGGATTCATAAATCCAGCATTCACAAAGCGATGTCTGTGATTGACTGAGCAGCGGTCGATGAACCAGTGTAATGGTTGTGATTGGCTAAGCAGCACTTGAAGAACCAGTCACAGCCATCGCGTCATGGAGGCGGGACTTATGAATTGGCTGGCCACAGCTCAGCCAATTCATAAATCCCGCCTCCACAACGTGATGGCTATGATTGGTTCTTCGAGCACCATGGCCCAGTCAATCAATGCAGCGCTTAAAAAAAATCAATCACAGCCATCGCTTCGTGGAGGCGGGATTTATTAATCCCGTAACCAGGAAGTGATCTTATGTGAGCGGCCGAGGAATGCGAGAACCACACTGGAGCTCTGGAGAACAGCGGGAGGGACCTGGACCGAGCCTGCTAGGTAATGTATTCCCTTAATTTAAATGTAATGTAACTAAGACATATTTTTGGGGTAGGGCTTATATTTCAAGCCTCCCCAAAAATCCTGAAAAATCAGGCTAGGGCTTATTTTCGGGGGGGGCAGTATTCAGCTATCCGAAGAGCGCCATCGGGAGCAGTCTGAGCAACGTGAAAAAGCGAAATACAGCAGCACAAACTTCTCTCCTGCCCTACTGAATCACCAGATCAGAACAAGTGTGCAACATCTGAATATAAATGAGACTGTATGAGCGCACTGACAGCAAGCAGAGAATGGCGAAAATGCCCCACAACATAAAAGTATAAAGGAACATAACTAAGCTCTATGCACATAAGAGTTGAAATCCCCTTAAAGGTCCAGCCCAGACACCTACATCTGGCATGCAATGCAACAGAAGACCATTGTACAACTCCAGACAATGTGGCTTTTGCCGAACTCAATCTTTCATCCCTATAGAGTGAGTCATTAGGAGGGTTTTGTAAGTACTCTACAATAGAGTTTAGTAGATTTCCTGAAATTAATAAGACGTTTATACATCTACAGCAGTCAAATCTCACCAGCTACTCGTCTGTTCACATGTACTAGTAAAAAGAGTTCCTAATGATCTATACATACGTGGGCACAGGGACCGGCAGGGCTGATTATCTCCCAGCTGGAGTTTTCTATATAGGTAATGTGATAATTGGATGCAGTATTGGCCTTTCCTGGTCTTTAGTACTTCCAGCTGCCCCAGCAGTAATAGTGACCCCCCCCCCCCACAGTAGCTTCAGCAGTAATAGTGACCCCCCCCCTCCCCACGGTAGCCCCAGCAGTAATAGTGACCCCCCCTCCCCACGGTAGCCCCAGCAGTAATAGTGACCCCCCCTCCCCACGGTAGACCCAGCAGTAATAGTGACCCCCCCTACCCACGGTAGCCCCAGCAGTAATAGTGACCCCCCCTACCCACGGTAGCCCCAGCAGTAATAGTGACCCCCCCCTACCCACGGTAGCCCCAGCAGTAATAGTGACCCCCCCCTCCCCACGGTAGCCCCAGCAGTAATAGTGACCCCCCCCTCCCCACGGTAGCCCCAGCAGTAATAGTGACCCCCCCTCCCCACGGTAGCCCCAGCAGTAATAGTGACCCCCCCCTCCCCACGGTAGCCCCAGCAGTAATAGTGACCCCCCCCTCCCCACGGTAGCCCCAGCAGTAATAGTGACCCCCCCTCCCCACGGTATCCCCAGCAGTAATAGTGACCCCCCCTCCCCACGGTAGCCCCAGCAGTAATAGTGACCCCCCCTCCCCACGGTAGCCCCAGCAGTAATAGTAACCCCCCCTCCCCACGGTAGCCCCAGCAGTAATAGTGACCCCCCCTCCCTACGGTAGCCCCAGCAGTAATAGTGACACCCCTCCCCACGGTAGCCCCAGCAGTAATAGTGACACCCCTCCCCACGGTAGCCCCAGCAGTAATAGTGACCCCCCCTCCCCACGGTAGCCCCAGCAGTAATAGTGACCCCCCCTCCCCACCGTAGCCCCAGCAGTAATAGTGACCCCCCCCTCCCCACCATAGCCCCAGCAGTAATAGTGACCCCCCCCTCCCCACCGTAGCCCCAGCAGTAATAGTGACCCCTTCCCCACCGTAGCCCCAGCAGTAATAGTGACCCCTTCCCCACCGTAGCCCCAGCAGTAATAGTGACCCCTTCCCCACGGTAGCCCCAGCAGTAATAGTGACCCCTTCCCCACGGTAGCCCCAGCATTAATAGTGACCCCTTCCCCACGGTAGCCCCAGCATTAATAGTGACCCCCTCCCCACGGTAGCCCCAGCAGTAATAGTGACCCCTTCCCCACGGTAGCCCCAGCATTGATAGTGACCCCCTCCCCACGGTAGCCCCAGCGGGGATAGTGACCCCCTCCCCACGGTAGCCCCAGCGGTAATAGTGACCCCCTCCCCACAGTAGCCCCAGCGGTAATAGTGACCCACTCCCCACGGTAGCCCTAGCGGTAATAGTGACCCCCTCCCCACAGTAGCCCCAGCGGTAATAGTGACCCCCTCCCCACAGTAGCCCCAGTGGTAATAGTGACCCCCTCCCCACAGTAGCCCCAGCGGTAATAGTGACCCCCTCCCCACAGTAGCCCCAGCGGTAATAGTGACCTCCTCCCCACAGTAGCCCCAGCGGTAATAGTGACCCCCTCCCCACAGTAGCCCCAAAGTAATGCTATTATTACTAGGACCGATATAGGGGATACTATTACTAATAGTATCCCCTTTATCAGCCCCAGTAGTAATAGCTTCGCCCTGAGAACTATATATTTATACCCTCCTCCTCGTAGAAGCGCCATTGCTTCTCTGCTCTGCTGCTAATCCCAGGCGCACACTGACATCAGTGTGTGCAAGTCCGGGCGCCTCCTCCCCTCTGCTCTAGCGGAACCAAGGAGGAGACGTCAAGGAAGAAGGATTTCGGGTGCACACTGATGTCACAGTGTGCGCCTGGGATCAGTGCCACTGAGTGAATACCGACAGGGGAGCCGCGCCCGCCCCTCGAGCAGTATTCACTGCTGTGGTGAGCAGCCGCCGATGCATGCCAGCAGGCAGGGCTCTGCGTGACGCCTTTGGCAGGCATGCCACAGGTTTGCAACCACTGCTCTAGGGTGTAATAGGTGGACAATAGGATTTAGCCACTGTGAAGTGGTGGGCGACCACAGACAGGCAGGGTAATAGTAGAGATATCGGCTATCACTTGACCATTGTTTGACCTGCCTTTTGTATGCGTACATTTTATGAATATTGGTATGATTCTTCCAAGGGCTCACTCACATGACCATGAATTTGGTACACACTGCGCATGACTACGGGCGTGAGATGCATGGTCTCTGCCGGCTCACACAAACCGGTAAACCGCTGTGGGATTCCCGCAGCATTTTACACATACATTCGTGTGAATGAGGCCTAACTGTATTACTTACTGTTGTCCTACCTGTTACCCGGCATAGAGTATTATAAGAGCATAAACACAATGTATTTTCTATTTATTGCTGTATGTCATATTGGGTAGAATTTTAAAGCATCTTCCAATAAAGCATTTGTTTTTAGAGGGGGAATCCTTCCACAGTGATACATGTCCTCATGGAAATTATAGGACCATTCTGCCATCTGTCGGAGCGCCAATCAATCCAAAACACAGGATGTCCAAGTCTGGAGCAAAACCCAGACTTCTTTACTCAAAGCTTCAATAGTAACTGTTATATTAAAGTGGAATACAAAAAGCTCCAATACACCCCAAATTCTGCAAAAGGTGACAAGACTTTCCAGTCTGGTCACCATCTATGACTGTGCCCCCTTCACACGGCTATAATGGCAGGAGGATTTCTCATCATCTACTGTGTTTCCCGAAAAATAAGACCCTGTCATATTATTTTTTGCCCCAAAAGAGCTCTGGTTCTTATTTTACTTACCTAGGAGGCTCGGTCCAGGTCCTTCCCGCTGCTCTCCAGAGTCCGGGTGCTGTTCCTGCAGTCCTCGGCCATCCACACGGGATCACTTTTTACTTACAGGATTCCCAAATCCCGCCTCCATGAAGCAGATGTCTATGATTGGTTTTTCAACCGCTGCTCAGCCAATCAATGCAGCACTTGATGAAACAATGCAATGGCTACAATTGGTTCATCGAGAGCTGCAGTGATTGGATGAGCAGCGGTCGACAAACCAATCAAAGCCATTGCTTCCTGGAAGCGTGATATATGAATCCCGTAACTAGGATGTGATATTGTATGAGTGTCCAAGGACTGTGGGAATCTTGAAGGAGCTATGGAGAGCAGCTGGAGAGACCTAGACTGAGCCTGCTAGGTAATGTATTCTTTTTTTTTTTTTTTTAATGTAGTGTAACCAGGGCTTATACTTCAAACCTCCCCAAAAATACCCCGCCCCTCCCACCCAAAAAAACAAAACAGGCTAGGGCTTATTTTTGGAAAAAAACGGTAGTAAACGTGTCATGTGCATGGCACTCCTGCTAGATGACCCACCCGTGACCCACAGGGAACTGGGGGAGGAACAACCACCGAGTTGCCCATCTTGTGCTCCTCTAAACATTGGCAGACCTGTAATTGATACGAGTGGAGAGGGTGTCGGGCTGCTTTAATGGCAAAAATCTAGATTTAATTTGGTGAAACTAAGGCCCAATGTCCACGGGCGGATTTTAATTATAAAATCTGTGCATATCTCCTGCACGGGAGGTCTGCAGCTCTTGTCGCCCATAGGGATGCATTAGCATCCGCACGGTAATTTAAAGCATGCAGATGTGATTTTTTTCCCCGGGCGTGTGGATTGCATGCGCGAGGAGAAAATCACAGCATGCTCAATTTTCCTGAGGATCCCACAGGGACGGCTTCCAGAAGTCACTGGAAAGCATCCGATGCGCGGCACACCCGCAGCTGACACTGTGGCTGTGCTGCGGACCTGCAGGAAAGCATGAGATTCAAAAACAAAAAAGAAAGCACTGCGCATGTGTCCGGTGCCCTGGGACGCATCTGCCTCGAAAACAGCAGATCCAGCCGACTCAGACGAGACCCGTGCTGGAGCCAGAGAGGTAAGAAACTGTCAGCGGCAACAGCTGCAATCAGCCAATCGTGGCCGTTAACCTTTAAATGAGCCGAACGATACGGCCCTCCCCCCCCTCCCTCCCCCACATGATGAGATCGCAGGGAGCCGTGTGGGTGTCATGGCAGCTGGGGGCCTTCTGAAAGTCCCAGGGCTGTCTTGGGAGTATGCCTATCAAGCCATCCCCATGGGGCGGCTTGATAGACTGCCTGCCCGATCGCAGTAAGATGCAATGCCATGGCATTACATCATATTGCAGGAGCGATCAAAGCATCGCTAGTTGTGGTCCCCTGTGGGGACATAAAGAAAATAAAGGAAAAATAACAACATTTTAATAATTGTTGAAAAAAAAAAAAAAAAGTTATAAGAATTCAAAAACTCCCTTTTGCCATATTTACAATAAAAGAATCTAAATAAAATAAAAATACATATTTAGTATCGCCGCGTCCGTAAAAGTCTGATCTATTAAAGTAACGCATTATTTACCACACACAATGAACGTCGTTTGAAGAAAAAAAAAAAATGAACACCAAAAACTTTTTTGGTTACCCCGTCTTCAAGAAAAAAAATGCAATAAAGAGATCAAAAAGTCGTATGTATTCCAAAATGGTACCAACACAAACTACAGGACATCCCGCAAAAAATACGAGCCCTCGCACAACTATGTCGATGGCAAAATTTAAAAAGTTATTGCGCGCAGAAGATGGCGGCAGAAAATTTCAAAAAATGAAATGTATGGAAAAAAAAAAAAAAAGCTATAAGTTTGGCACCGTGGTAATCGTACTGACCCATAGAATAAAGTTATCATGGCGGTTTTGATGCAGTTTGAGCGCCATAGAAGCAAGATGCACAGAAAGATAACGCAATGTGTTTTTTTCTTTAATTTTACTCCACTGAGGATTTTTAAAAAGTTTTTCAGTACATTATATGGTACATAAAAAAGTACCAATGAAAATTACAACTCATCCTGTAAAACACAAGCCCTCATACAGCAATGTCGATGAATAAATAAAGGAGCTACGATTTTTTAAAGGGGGCGAGGAAAAAAAAAAAGAAAAAAGGGCCGCGTCATTAAGGGGTTAAAAAGAACTGGTCACTTCCCTACAGCATTGTAAAAGTTATGGTGCTGTTGGGGACCGGGAGCCGGTTATGTGGGTTTCATACTCCTCCGAGATCCAGTGCTTCCGCCTTCCGCAGATTGTTCGTCAATGAAAAGTCTGCCTCTATTCAGAGCCCCGTACGCACGCGCTCCTACACCAACCTACGGGCGCAGCGAGTGCGTGACATGGTGAGGAGTCCGGATGTTCCAGCGCTGCACTATCTGCGGAGGCCGACAGCACTGGATCTCGGGGGGTGTAAGGCCCAAACGCCCATGGACGGATTACAACTGTGGAATTCGCAGCCAGACGGCAACTTCGTGCTGGGGGCGAGACACCCACTGCAAATCCAGACAGGTGAGTATGGGGTCTCTTGGGGGGCGCCGGGTCTGGTTTCGCTATGCGATTTCACAGTTGGATTCCGACCCGGCCATGGGCATGAGACCTTACGCACACATCACCAATCCCCGTCACGTGCCCTGGGTAGGACCCTCCAGCCGCCTGCATGCGAATGGATTTCTGCTGCAGAGTCCACACTGCAGATCCACAATAAACACCGCTCATAGCAAACCAACTGCGATCTCCACAATGGAAAAAAAATATATATATATATCACAGCACGCTCCATTTTTGTGCGGATTGCACGCGGACGTCTTCCCCTGAAGTCAAGGGAAGCCGTCCGACCAGCAGCCAGTCTGCAATTAACCCTGCGGATGGGTCACGGATTCTGCATCATCGCCTAGCAACGGTGCAGCAAAAATAAAGATTTGATTAAAAAACATCTGTCCGCACGTCTGGCGGATCCAAGCGTGTTACAGAGAGAGAACACCACAGGCGCATTCAGGAGCCGCAGCGGTATCCGACCCTGGCAGCGGCCGCGGACCTGTTCTCTTCTTTCTCCGTGCTGCGGACAGTCCGCTCGGCTCGCCGTCGGATATGCGAAGTACAGATTCCTTTCTAATTCCTACTTGTCACTATGGCGGGCCGCGGGTCGGACGCTTGCATTGATTGCATTTGAAGCCGTCCGCGTGGAATCCGCACAAACATGGAGCGCGCTGTGTGCGAGCGGACATGCAGATGCTGCACAGGCTGGAACTGGTGCGGAATGCCGCAGATCGGACGAACGGGAGACAATCGCAGATTCCACTATTCCAACCCGGTCATGTACAGCCGGCCTCACTCACAGCCTGCAGGTCCCTTTAAACTGTGGAAATAACCATAAAACCTGGAAGAACCGAGGGGCTGTAAAGTTTTGGAGCGGCAGTGTATACACAGTGCACAGCTCGTACATGTGGCGGTGCACGCGGGATCACATTCCCCCACTCACATGCATGCCCCGGGGACACTATAATCTACAGCTCCACGCCGCAGCACAGCCGCCCCCTCCGCACGCCGCCCCGCTCATACATACGTGCGGTCGCCAGCAAGGCGCGCTCAATCTATTCCCGAGCACGGCCTACGGCTCCTTACCAGCGGCTCGGGTCACGGGACGGAACTCTCGCAAAATGTCCGCAGCGAGATCGCACCGAAATTCCGCGAGACTCCCGCAGCGGAAATGCTGCTTCAAATTTGGCGCGGGTTTTGAAGTGGCTTTATTCCGCTGCGGAAGTCTCTTCCCATCGGCGGCCGCCACCTAGCGGTCATTATAGGACACACACGTCAGAAGCTTCTGGATTCCTTTGCTCCAGTGCAGAAGCGGCCGCGGCGCTCTGATGTGGATCACAAAGTGCAGCCGGAGCTTCAGCTCGTCATACCCGGCGCGGGGCAGAGAGGGACAGCTTGTGCTGTACAGGGCAGCGATCTGTTTGTCGGTGGAGGGTACCCGAGGGCGGGAGCGTCCTGGTGAGCCTGCTGCCTGCATATGTTGTAGCTGCGTGCGGTTCTAGTCACGTGACCTGCCTCTGGACGGAGATGCTGTCCTGCAGTCGGAGCCGGGACCCAGCGTGAGCATATCACATAATATGGGCACAGATTCCTGGAACTGCACAATACTGTCAGCGAAAACTGCTGACAGAGTCACTAGACCCGTCTGTATACACCACATGCCCACCAGGGAGCTCATGTCTGTGGGCACCATCTGTCCACCATCAGGTAGGTCACTTATGTGGGCATCAATTGCCCACCATCAGGGAGCTCATGTCTGTGGGCACCATCTGCCCACCATCAGGGAGGTCACGTATGTGGGCATCAATTGCCCACCATCAGGGAAGTCATGTCTATGGCCACAGCCTTTCCACCATCAGGGAGGTCATGTCTCCTGGGCACATCTTGACCAGCATCAGAGAGGTCATGTCTATGGCCACAGTCTGTCCACCATCAGGGTAGTCATGTCTTTGGGCACACCTTGACCACCATCAGGAAGGTCATGTCTTTGGGCACATCTTGACCACCATCAGGAAAATCATGTATATGGGCACACCCTGTCCACCATCAGGGAAGTCATGTTTATGGGCACACCTTGACCACCATCAGGGAAGTCATGTTTATGGGCACACCTTGATCACCATCAGGAGGGTCATGTCTATGGGCACATCTTGACCACCATCAGGGAAATCATGTCTATGGCCACAGCCTGTCCACCATCAGGGAAGTCATGTTTATGGGCACACTTTGACCACCATCAGAGAGGTCATGTATGTGGGCACAGCCTGTCCACCATCAGGGAAGTCATGTCTATGGGCACAGCCTGTTCACCATCAGGGAAGTCATGTCTATGGGCACCATCTGTCCACCATCAGGGAGGTCATGTATGTGGGCACACCTTGTCCACTATCAGGGAGGTCATGTCTATGGGCACACCTTGTCCACTATCAGGAAGGTCATGTCTGTGGGCACACCTTGTCCACCACCAGGGAGGTCTTGTCTGTGGGCACAGCTTGTCCACCATCAGGGAAGTCATGTCTATGGGCACCATCTGTCCACCATCAGGGAGGTCATGTCTATGGGCACACCTTGTCCACCATCAGTAAGGTCATGTCTATGGGCACAGCTTGTCCACTGACAATTTTCTGTGGTCAAGGTGTGCCCATAGACATGACTTCCCTGATGGGGACAAGGTATGCCCACAGACATGACCTCCCTGATGGTGGACAAGGTATGCCCACAGACATGACCTCTCTGATGGTGGACAGGGTGTGCCCATAGACATGACCTCCCTGTTCACCATCAGGGAGGTCATGTCTGTGGGCATACCTTGTCCACCATCAGGGAGGTCATGTCTGTGGGCATACCTTGTCCACCATCAGGGAGGTCATGTCTGTGGGCATACCTTGTCCCCATCAGGGAAGTCATGTCTATGGGCACACCTTGACCACCCTCAGGGAGGTCATGTCTATGGGCACACCTTGACCACCCTCAGGGAGGTCATGTCTATAGGCACACCCTGTCCACTATCACAGAGGTCATGTCTGTGGGCACAGCTTGTCCACCATCAGGGAGGTCATGTCTGTGGGCACAGCTTGTCCACCATCAGGGAGGTCATGTCTGTGGGCACAGCTTGTCCACCATCAGGGAGGTCATGTCTGTGGGCACACCTTGTCCACCATCAGGGACGTCATGTCTATGGGCACATCTTGTCCACCATCAGGGAGGTCATGTTTATGGGCACAGCTTGTCCACCATCAGACCACATGGGTCCTTGCAGATTTGTACGTCTTCTTGGCTGATTCCAAAGAGGGGAGCTATTAGACACTAGCAGCCAGGAGACACCCCAGAAAAGTGTCAGTACCTAATCTCAGTTTTCTGTTAAGATTTCAACAAAAGCAAGAATGGAAAAAGGGTAATTTGGTCAAATACAGAGACATCTAGCTGAAATCGTAAAATGCGGATACAGTGATTAATACACTCTGTAAAAAAGAAATCCTACACCTAGAAGAAGTTTTCGTTTTGGTGCAAAACTCAGCATGCAGTTACATCTCAGACAGATACGAAAAACGTTAGAGTTGTGGAGTGATTAGATGAATGATTTTGCCACCTGAGGTCTTGAAAGTGGTTCCCCCCCTGGCCTATAAAAAGACTCTGAGAGGCTCCTTGAGTGTAGTGTTCTCTTTTTCGGCTTGTGTAGAGGTTGTTGACCTCTAGATGCCTCTACGACACAATCAAAGACACTTTGCTCAGTTAACAAGAGTTTGAGAGGAGGTGCATTATTGGAATGCTCACGACCTGGGCTTTTCTAGCCAGACTATTAGGAGGTGTTGGGACTGGTGGATGCCAGGGGCATAACTAAAGGCTCAGAGGCCCAGGTGCAAAAGTTCAGCCGGGCCCTGCCCCCCCTCCATCTGTACCCATACCCATACCTAAACTGTGCTAATTTACATAAATGATCTAGCCCCTTGGCGTAAGCTTTCTAAACATCTCTCATTTCCTGGACTACGTGGAAAATCTGCTTGTAGCCACTTAGGCCGCTTTCACGTGGCCATGAAAATCATGCAAGATTTGTGCGCTGCAAGATGCACGAATATAAACCCCATTCTTTTGAATGGAATCATACACATGAGCGATTTTGTTTTCCGCATCGCACAAAAATATCGTGGCATGTCCTATCTTTGGGCGTTCCCTTGGAACGCCTCGCATCGCCCATTGTTTTTGAGGGGGCTGGCACAGCATCGCATGGCGTACGAGCTGCACTCGAGAGTGATGCGATGCAAGGTTTACACATTGAAAACAATAGGAAACGCTCTACGATCCTCCTCCGGGGCTAAAAGTATAACTACTTCCCCGATGTAATGCTAGCTGGTGTTAACACCCCGATCCGTGAGGACATCATATGCAGGTGAGTGTGATATCAGGCTGAGTTTCACAGGCCGATATCAGACTCACCCATGTGAAATTAGCCTAAGGCCGGCTGCACACGGCCGGATTTGCATTGCGGAATCCGGAGTATTTGCACAGCAAATACCGCCCATACCATGCTATGGAAAGGCGTTTTTTCCTGCACATGAGCGGAAATCAATTGCGATTTTCTGCTTGTGGAGGAAAATCGCAGCATGCTCTATTTTAGTGCAGGTTCCACACAGACGGCTTCCATTGAACTCAATGGAAGCCGTCTGACCCGCGGCCCTTCGCCTGACATTCGCCTAGCGACAGTGCGGGAAAAGCAGAGGTTAAAAAGAAAACAAAACTGTCCGACGGCTTGCTGTGCGGACTGTCCGCAGTACAGAAAAGACAGGTACGCTCGGCTGCCAGCCAGGCACGGGCGGATTTCACTGCAGGCTCAGGCATGCAGAATCCAACCCTGTCGTGTGCAGCCGGCCTAAGGCCTCGGTCAGACGACCGTTTTTTGCCGCGATTTGCGGATGCGCATGCGATCTGCGCATATATAGAACCATTGCTTCGCAATGGGATCAGTCACATGTCCGCTTTTTATGCGGATATGCGATAAATTATAGGACACGACGAATCGCAGATCGCGCCCATCTGCGTTCTGCGATTCCTTGTGTTCTATATATGCGCTCAATGGGGCCGGCGGCAGCAGCGCCGACCCCATTGAGAACATATACTATAAAGATCATTCTCCTCTGCCACAGCTGTGGCAGAGAAGAACGATGTTTGCCCATTGAATTCAATGGAGCTGGCAATACAGCCGGCTCCATTGAAAGCAATGGGCTGCCGGCGAGCGCAGCATGAATTTTTGGGAAGGGCTTAAAAATATAAGCCCTTGCCTGAAAACCATCCAAAAATGTGTAAAAAAAAAAATTATACCTACCTTGTCCCTGCAACCGGAGTTCAGCCGCGGCCGGCCGGCAGTTCTCCTGAACTGCTCTGTGTAGTATTCAGCAGGCGGGGATTTAAAATCCCCACCTGCTGAATGGGCTGCCTCTGATTGGTCACAGCCCTCACCAATCAGAGGCAGCTCTCACTCACCCATTCATGAATTCATGAATGGGTGAATGAGTGCTGCCTCTGATTGGCTCAGTGCAAGGACCAATCAGGGGCAGCTCTCAGCAATTGAATGACAGCTGAGAGCTGCCCCTGATTGGTCCCTGCACTTAGCCAATCAGAGCCAGCACTCACTCACCCATTCATGAATTCATGAATGGGTGAGTGAGAGCTGCCTCTGATTGGTGAGGGCTGTGACCAATCAGAGGCAGCCCATTCAGCAGGCGGGGATTTTAAATCCCCGCCTGCTGAATACTACACAGAGCAATTCAGGAGAACGGCCGGCAGCGGCTGAACTCCGGCTGCAGGGATAAGGTGAGTGTATTTTTTTTTTTTTTACACATTTTTGGATGGTTTTCAGGGAAGGGCTTAATATGTTTAAGCCCTTCCCGAAAATTCATCCTGCGCTCGCCGGCAGCCCATTGCTTTCAATGGAGCCGGCTATATTGCCAGCTCCATTGAATTTCAATGGGTGGACAGCGTTCCTTTGATCGGGCCCGTTTAGCCGAAAACGCTGCTAGCTGCAGATTTTTCGGCGAATCGTCGGCCCCGGTCACGCGATTTGCGGATGCGCATCCGTCATGCGATCCGCAAATTGCGTCAAAAGACGGTTGTCTGACCGACGCCTCAGGCTGTGCTCATGTTTTTTGTTGCATTTTTGAACTACAATTAAAATCACATAAAAAATTGCATGTACTATTAAAAACTGCACGTGGATTCAAACAATACATGTGTTTTGCTTTTTTTAAACTGCATGCAGGTTTCTGATGCATTTTTCAGTTGTGTGTAGTGTTCAAATGTACAGTATATACCCAGGTTATACCAGCTGTATATATATACTCATACACAGTATATACCCAGGTTATACCAGCTGTACATATAGAATTATGCACAGGAGATCTCCAGGTTACACCAGCATGCTCTATCCATATCACTATATACAGGGAGAAGTATATACATCTCCTGTATACAGTGCTGTCGACCATGCTGGTGTAAGGCTGGTTTTACATCTGCGTTGGGACCTTCGGCCGGAGATTCTGGCACAGATCCGGCACCAATTACCTGGAAAAAAAGCACTGCATGCAGCACTTTTTGTTCCTTCCAAAAGCTGGGTGGAAAACGGACAGACCCCATTATGGTTAGTGGAGTCTGTCCGGTGCTGTTCGGTTTTGTCCAGAGACAGGTCCGTTCGGCCGCGGGATTCCCCTTTCTTGCTCCCCAAACAGAACAGGAAAGCGGAATCCCCCAGTGCAGGTGTGAAACTATTCAAAACTGGGTATTTTCTGTATAATATTATGTATATACAGCTGATATAAGCTTAACATCCTGCATATAGGGATATCAGCCATGCTGATATAAACCAGGCCAGGTTATACCAGCATGGCCCAGATCACTATATACAGGGAGATGTATAAGTTATACATATATAATTATATACAGAAAATCTCCAGCTTATACCAGCATGCTGCATATCACTATATACAGTAGATGTACATCCCCCTGTATATAGTGATATGGAGCATGCTGGTGTAACCTGGAGATCTACTGTATATAATTATATATGTACAGCTGATATAACTTATACCAGCTATACATACTTAACCCTTTGCAATCCAATTTTGGATTCAGGGTTTCCTAGGGGGCTTTCTCTTTCTGCCATTATACAATGGCGCCATCTGCTGGCTAGAGCCAGTACTGCGGTATGGGACATGCTGGAGAGGCCCCCAACAACAGAGTGGCCAGTAATCTACAGTAAGAATACCCTGCCGGACGTCTTCCGACATCGGAGCTGTACAGCCTTCAATCAGAATGTCTTTAAACATCAGACAGTAGATTGGAAAGGGTTAAACTCCCTGCTATACGCACCTCTGGAGGGATGTCTGGACATTCTCTAATTCAAAGTCCAAGACCTGGTCAGCATAGCTCATATGATCCGCGTTGCTGTGCCGACCAGAGGTCTTCCTGCACTTTCATTTACAGGCTGTCCAGACATCGCTCCAGAGGTGAGTAGAGCAGGACCTAGACACTCCTCGGCAGTGCACTGATAGACTGTGACCACTCGCAACTGCAGTGTCTCGGTGTAAGTCTGCAGCCTGTAGTTGGCTGCCGGCTCCCCAGATAACAGCCCTCTCCTCAGTGAGTGCTGACCTGCGAGCGCCGCCTCCCCGCATCTTCTCTCCCTCTTTTCTCCTACCACAACCACACAATGTCGGCCGCACCAGTCATGTGGCAGACAGTGCGACCGGACGGTAATGCACTCACTGTGCATTTTGTACATGGCGGAGGCCGGCCTCTGGGCCCCCTCAGCACAGGGACTCGGTCACAAGTGCGACCCCTGACGGTACGCCACTGGTGTATGCATGACCGCACACACACAAGGTGACTGGGCTCCCAACACCACCGGTGTAGAGGATAATCATCGGACAAGCACGAGCAGCTCCAACTGTTTCATTGTCCGCCATCCAGAGACAGGTTGCTTCATCATTAGAGGCCACTGTGTTTATCAGAGCCATTTCCAGGTGCTTGGCTGATGGACATTTGGTCTCATGGCACCAATTATGTGTACTGTCTTTGACACCCATCCACTGTCGCTTCTGTTTGCAGTGGTGTCATTAACGACAAAACTGTATGGCTATGGAGTGGATCTGGGTTGTCTTCAGCAATGAAACAAGGTATAGTTTGGGTTCTGATGACCGCCGTGTTCATGTCTGGAGACGTACAAGTGAGCGCCTCAATCCTGCCTTTGCTGTGGAGCGGCACTGCGCCGACTGCTGGTGTAATGGTTTCCATCACATACAACAGTTGGTCACCGCTAGTAGTATGAGGGACAATGACAGCTCAGCGATATGTTCAGGACATGCAGCCACATGTGCTGCTTTTCATGGTGGCTTCCAAGATGCATGTTCCAGTGGGATAATACTCGGTTGCACACAAAGGGTGTCACAGGAGCCTCCACAACATTTTTATACTTCTGTGGCTGCCTGGTCACCAGATTTATCACCAATAGAACATGTATGGGACCATCTGGGAAGCCAACTTCGACTCACTACGAGTTTGCACAATCTAGAAGCTCAGTTACAGCAAATGTGAACTGTTACATCACAAGATACCATACAGAACCTGTATGCCTCCATGCCCACCTGTATCACGTCTTGTATCCAAGCTAGAGACGGTACAACAGATACTAGAGTCTCCATACCCGCCCGTCTCACATCTTACATCTAAGCTAGAAGCGATACAACAAGGTAGTAGAGCCTCCATGCCCGCCTGTATCACATCTTGTATCCAATCTAGAGGAGGTACAGCAGGATACTAGAGCTATCATGCCCGTCCATATCACATCTTAAATCCAAGCTAGAGGCGATATTACAGTACTAGAGCCTCCATGCCGCCAATGTAACATCCTGTATCCAAGCAAGAGGCTGTACAACAGGGTACTAGAGCCTCCATGTGTACATGTATCACATCTTGTATCCAACCTAGAGGCGGTACAACAGGGTACTAGAGCCTCCATGTGTACATGTATCACATCTTGTATCCAACCTAGAGGCGGTACAACAGGGTACTAGAGCCTCCATGCCCACCCGTATCACATCTTGTATCCAAGCTAGAGGCGGTAAAACAGGCTACTAGAGTCTCTATGCCTGGCCGTATCACATCTTGTATCCAAGCTTGAGGCGGTACAACAGGATACTGGAGCCTCTATGTCCGCTCATATCACATCTTGTATCAACGCTAAATGTGGTACTGCAGGGTACTAGAGCCTCAATGCCCACCCGTATCACATCTTGTATCCAAGCTAGAGGCGGTACAACAGGGTACTAGAGCCTCCCTAGGGGTCAGTTTTCCACAATAAATTATTGCTCTGATATTGTAATCACTTATAACAATGTTACTATTGCACATAGAAAGTTTAATTTCAGGCTGCTTTTACATGGGCTACAAAATTGTGCAATTTTGTAGCAATGCGATAGCGCTACAAAACGCATGTATGTGAAGCCCATGGTTTTCAATGGGTTCTTTCACATTAGTGATGTTTTGTAGGCTGCTACATTGCAAGAATACAAAATCACGGCATGCGCTATACAGACGTGATTTGTTATATTTTGTAGCCCATGTTTCCCTATGGAGCCTTTTTTCTGTTGCATTACACAGCACGAAATGCAGTTTTCATGTGGTGCATTGCAACTTTTGCAGTAGGAAGTCCTACTGTTTTCCCTAAAATAAGCTCTAGCTACATGAAGGAAAAATAATAATAATATCACCTAACAGACACTGTCAGCTCTGGCACACGTCACCTGAAGCTCCGCAACACTTCTCTGTAGTTTCTCCCCAGCGCTTCCTGGTGAAGGAGTTCAAAAACTCAGCCTCCAGGAAGCGCTGACTCTGATTGGTTCTTAAATGCAATGGCTGTGATTGGGTCATCGGTGCTGCTTTGATTGGCTGAGCTGTGGCGCTCGAGAACCAATCAGAGCCAGCACTTCCTGGAAGCAGGGTTTTTGAACTCCTTCACCAGGAAGCGCTGGGGCAAAACTACAGAGAAGTGTGCTGGAGCTTCGGGAGACATGCGGCGGAGGTGACAGCGCCTGTTAGGTGATGTATTCTTTTTTTAATGTAGCCAGGGCTTATTTTCGAGGTAGGGCTTATATTTAAAGCCTCCCTGAAAATCATGGCAAAAGAGCGCTACAAACTTGTACGACTTTGTAGCGACACAAAATCGTTATATCGCCACAAGAAAACACAGCAATATCGCACAGAACACATGCGATATTGCTGCAATTTTCTTGCAGCAATATTGCTGTCGTCCGTGTGAAAGAAGGCCTGATTCTGAAAACCCCTTCTAGGGGAGGGATTTTTTTGGCGATGAGTATAATAATTATAGATCTGTATTGTGGATATAACTGAATCACCCAGTGGAGCGCTAATTGGATCCCTAGGAACTAATTTGTGTCTGGTTTGACTCACAGCTGACAGCTTGGCTGTCAGAGACTGGAATTCACTACAGGGCCGCGGGGTCAAACATTTGTACCGGCATGTCACGTGAAATCATAAATAAGGCCTACCTTTGGCTTTGAAGATTTGTGCAGGCAAGTTGGACATTCTTTACGTATTTCCTATAGGATAATCTCTTACAGTTATAGGTACTACTGAAATGTAAAAGTAACGAGCAGCTGTGTTAAGGATTTTTCCACTTGGCCTTTGATACCTTTGTTCTTCGTTATTAGATAACCTGTTTGTCACACTCACATTTAGGAGGACATTTAGTTTTCTTGTGGTACAGTGCCATCTAATGGTGAATTAGTAAATGTCATTTGACATTACAGAGATAAGCACAGGTACAGTTCTTGTTGGTAGCCTGCATTCAGAGGAGCATAATACTCTGTAGAGAAGTTCCAAGAGCAGAGTTCAATCTGTAAGGACAAAGAAAGAAAATCGCTATAAAAAATATATTGGAAAAAGTTTCTGGAGCTGCATTAAAAATGTCTGAAAGTGGCCTTCTCTTTATAAATGTACTAGTAATTATTAGGAAATTATAGTACCAGTATTTCTGGTGACACATTGTGCCACACAGCTCTGCTACTTGTACCTCACACACACAGCTCTGCTTCATGCACATCACACACACACAGCTCTAGTACGTTGCTTTTGCAGATGAGCTGCATGTGATTTACGAACTTGAGCAGCTCGCTTAGGAGTCATGTTCGTTCATAGCTTTCGCATATCTGCTGCACAAGATTTACAAACTTCAGCTGGTGGCTGAGGTGAAATCATGGCGTGACTCTGTCATGTAAGCTGCATTAGCTTCACGGTGGCGTTGAACCCTCTGTGGTGACATGTTTGCACAATGGCAACGGTTTGTTACAACACTGGACAACGATTGACGATTAGATGAAGGCTGGACTGGTGTTGGTGGCATTAGCACTTGAGATGACATGATATCCTGTTTGGGAGATGTGAAGATAGTGGGGAAGGCCTATGTGTTAATGTAGTTAGTCAATATGCACCGCCAGCTATGTATGTGTACATTTGTGAGGTGTCATTTATTGGAGTCTCCACACAGGTGTGCAGCAGTTTCACAACCAGCTACAAACTGGCAGACTGAATACTGCTGTATCCATAGCAACTGAGGCCGGAGGGGTTTGTGGGGGATGTAGTCCACCGATAATACGTCATTCAGCTCAGAGACCATGTGGCTGATTACATGATGGTGACATTATCACAGGTCCTGCAGCACATGAGCTATGTGTGTGTACATTTGTAAGGTGTCATTTATTGGAGTCTCTACACAGGTGTCCTGCTGTCTCACAACATACAAACTGCCAGACTGAGTACTGCTGTATCCATTGCAACTGAGGCTGCAGGGGTTTATGGTGGATGTAGGCCGCCCATAATCCCTCATTCAGTACACAAGGAGCATAAAGTACCTGTGATGACATCACCGTTATGTGATCAGGGGGCGGAGCTAAGAACCGGTAACTGACATCACAGTTGCTGTCAGGCTCTGCATTCAACTCACACATGGAAAGATCGACAAGTGGTTGTTAACACTTTGATTAATGTTTGATGCTCCATGTTGTATTAGTGATCAGTCAGGGTTTTGTTTTAACTGTATGTTGGTCAAATTTTCTCTCATTGTCAATCTACAATATTAACTATACAATAAGGGAACTCTGATGCCAATATGGTATCAATGATACCAATAATAGACCATGCTATAGTATGGATGTAAAATATGATGGATCGCCTCCTCCTCACTCAGTACAGTATTCTAATACAATAAATCAAAGTTGCGTATATTACAACCATAAACACACGCTCTGCTGCATAATAGATAGACAAAAAAAAGATGTCAGCACGCAGAAGTCTTAATAAAAAGAACTTTTAAAATTTCTTAAATAAAATAGTATTAATATATCACATTACAGAAAAGCTGAGTTCCCAAACAAAAATAAATAATGCATTAAAAAAGGAAGGCAGTCAGCATGTCATCCTAATAGAGACTTGTGTATGCAAGAGATATCCAATGCTGTCACCATCATGTTTACAATAATGACAATTATAAACAAGCATATTAAATACTACATCTTCACATGTGCAGGGCAATAACAAGAGCATGAACATAACAATAGTGCCAACCTTATAACCTGTGCCCGATGCGCGTTTTGCTCAAGCTTCCTCAAGGCGTATCTATTGTTACTTTGTCTCTTGTTATGAGACAGATTAGGCTGCATGAAGCACCGTAAGCCTGTGGATTTTCATGCAGAATTGTAAATTACCTAAAACCTGCTTGAAATTTTCCATCAAAATCCGCAGCTAGACCTGCAAATTTTGGTGTGTAATTCTGTAGTTGCAGATTTGGCTGCGTCTTGCGGCGTAATTCCGCCCCGTGTAAAGAGTCTGTGAGGGTGCTTTCAGACAGGTGGAATTATTCCATATTTTTCACTCAGATTCCGATCGGCAGACCCCTGTCCACGGACAAAGGATAGGTCATAAGGTAAAAAACGACCAACAACCCCTTTAACCTGTGACGTGTGCACAGTTACCCTGTGTCTGTCTAATTCTTTAAAGGTGCGTTGCTCACAAAACAAACTTTTTTTGAAATTTTCTATGTATCTAAAGACAGTTTTAGTATAATTTTACTCAGAGCACGTTTCATCTAATATATGAAGAGGCGCACACCTCTTTATGTATTATGTGCATCCTTGCAACTCCTTACTTCGCCTACAAAATGGCATACATTTCTTGCATAATTTATGCAGAAATTTGTTGGCCCGGGGCAGCTACGCACCCTCCCGATAACCCTTGCACGCTTAACTTTAAGTGTGGTGACTGGTATAGAAGGTAGAATAGTTTCAACATTTTTGAGCAAGGGAGTCTAGTGCCACAAAAAAAGCGCTTCATCTACACCAGTTATCTGGCGTAAATCAATTGTAAATGTCAAACATGGAATCTAAAATTGTAGCTGCGCTTTGACTCTAGGAGGAATTTCGTGGCAGCCGAATGCTATCTGACAGATCTCACTGTAGACAAAAAAAAGAGAGAAATGTCATGAAACATGATTTGTATACAAGCTGATGCCGACGCTCTCCATGGCTCAGTTCTAGTGCGAAAAAGGTGGATTATACCTACCTGAAAATCGGGTTTTCAGGAGTCTCCATGTCAGCACCACGTGAGATAGCCTCCTCCTGATAGGACAGGAACACACCAAGAGGTTAAATGCTCCCCCCTCTCCCACCTTCCTCAGTGATTTCTGACGAATTGCCGGGGGTAGGAGCTTTAACTAAAATTATTACCAAGCCTGGTATTTTATCTAGGTCTTCATAAATGAGAATTTAATTATATATTTTTCTTTGGGGGGGAATGTACGGTTGATGTTGTGGAGACTCCTGAAAATCTGATTATCGGGTAGGTATAATCCACCTTTTCCCAGTCATCTCCACGACAGCACCACCTGAATCATATCAACTAAATAATTTTTTCAGGGTGGGATCGCCGCCGAGAGGACCTTATAACCGAAGGCCAAATCCTCATCTAACTGCACGTCTACCCTATAATGCTTAATGAACGTATGCGACCTTTTCCATGCTGCGGCCTTACAAATCTGTTCTATGGACGCTGAGCTATGTTCAGCCCACGAAGAGGCTACTGCCCTTCTGGAGTGGGCTTTAAGTTCCGAGTTTACCTCTTTAGCTAATGCTTTTCTACCCCTATTTGGTTCAACAAAAATTGGACGAACAAATTTTCGTCCTGTCTCCACTGACTTGTGGCATCAATATATCGCAGAACTGCTCTTCTAACGTCCAGACAGTTAAACTCTTTTTCCCAAGTGTCTCTAGGTTTATCGAAAAATGAGGGAATCACCACGTCCTGCACTCTATGAAAAGGTGACACTACTTTAGGCATGAAAGCGGGATCCGATTTAAACACTTTTAGTATTTAAGAGACTTTAAGAAAGGGGTGGCAGATAGATAGAGCCTGTAGTTCGCTAACCCGCCTGGCAGAAGTAATTGCCACCAAGAAGACTGTTTTTATCGTCAGCATTCTTATCGGGAGTGATTCTAAAGGCTCAAATGGTTCTGAAGACAGAGCCCTGAGGACCCAATTTAGGTTCCAGTCGGGGAATAGATTTGTGGTTCTTGGCTTCAACCTGTCAGCTGCTGTCAAGAACCTACTGACCCATTTGACTTCAAATAATTTGGTGTCGAACAGGACACTAAGGGCCGCTATCTGGACCCTCAATGTGCTTGGGGAGAGGCCTATATCCAGTCCTTCCTGTAGAAATTCCAAGATTGTGGGGATGTCTGGAGAAGAGACCTGCAATTTCCTTTCCTGACCCCAGAGAATATACTTCTTCCAGACCTTCTGGTAGATACGGTTAGTTGTTACTTTTCTGCTAGACAGTAGGGTCTGGGTTACTTTTTCGGAGAATCCCTTGCCTAACAGTATGGATTCTTCAAAATCCATGCTGCCAAGCGGAGCCTGTCTATGTTTGGATGATTTAGAGGGCCCTGCATTAGTAGGTCTGCCTGGGTAGGAAGGAAACTGGGTCCTGTAGGCTTTAGTTTTTTTAGGGGGCCGAACCAGCTCCTCCTTGGCCAGAAGGGAGCCACTAGTATTAGAGTACATCTCTGGGAACGAAAGTGCTGGAGTACTCTCGGAATCAGAGGGATTGTCGGAAATGCATAGACCAGTCCCTCGCCCCAGTTCTGGTTTAGGGCATCTACTGCTGTCGGTTGATCCCCCGGCTTGAGGGAGAAGAAGTTCTCTACTTTGCGTTTTTCCTTTGTCGCGAACAGATCGATCCCTGGGGACCCCCACCTGCTCGCCAGAGTCCTGAGGGCTTCCTGCGATAGGAACCACTCTCCAGGATCTGTACGCCTTCTGCTGAGCAAGTCTGCCCTCTGATTCAATGCACCCTTTAGGTGTGTCGCTGAAATTGACAGCACTCGAGTTTCCGCCCAGTGGAAGATTTTCTGTCAGATTTTTGTAAGGCTGGGAACCTTGTTCCTTCTTGATGTTGAATATGGGTCTGATAGGATTTTTATATGCTGGTTGTATACAGTCTCTTCTAGACGCTGAAGGGTCTCCCAAATCGCTCGGAGCTCCCTGTAATTGGATGAGTAACCACTTACTCCTGAGGGCCATGGCCCCTGCAAAAATTGGTCTCCTATATAAGCACCCCATCCCTAGGTACTCGCGTCTGTTGTGACGCAAATAGCCGGATTCTGAACCCAGTGAACTCCCCTCGACAGGTTCGCAGATAACGTCCACCAGCGCAGGGACACTTTCACCGCATTCTTTATTCGCATCCTGGTCCTTAGAGAGCACTGTCTTCTGTCCCTGGATGAAAGTCTTGCGTTTTTAAGAAGTATGGTGTGCGACTGAGCCCAGGCTACCCCTGGAATGCAGGAGGTCAGGCTCCCAAATAGGGACATGGCTTCTTGGATTGTGCATGTTTTTTTCTCCAGAAATTTTTTGACCAGCAGCCTCATTCCCTGGACCTTTGATTCTTGAAGGAAGGAGCATTGGCTCTCTGAGTTGAGCATAAAGCCTAGCAACAATTTTTCCCTGCTGGGATCAAGGCTGGATTTCTCCCAATTTATTATCCAACCCAAGAACTGGAGCAGATGACGGGTCGTTGCCAGATGTTCCACTAGGAGCTCCCTGGATTCTGCTATAACCAGAATGTCATCTAGGTAGGGCACAATAGAGATTGATTTCTGTTTTAGGTAGGCCCCTAGTTATGATATGATCTTCGTGAGGATTCGGGGGGCTAATGAAATCCCAAAGGGGAGGCATCTGAATTGGAAGAGGTTTCTTCCTCTCTCCATGTTTAACGCGAATCTGAGGAATTTTTGGGAATCTGCATGGATTGGTATGTGGAAGTACGCATCCTTCAGATTTATGGATGCCATATACGCCCCTTTTACTATAAGCTTCACCGCTGAGGATATCGACTCCATCTTGAATCTGATACTGGATGTATGCGTTTAGGGGTTTTAGGTTGATGATCATGACCGACCTCCCGCAAGGTTTCCTTATCAGAAACAACCTGGAGTAATGCCTTTGGATTCTTCTTTTTGGGGTACCGAAGATATTGCTTTTAAGTGTAGTAAGTCTCGAACCCCCTGTTGGAGTAAGCGCAACTGATGTGATGAGCCTCCTGTAGTTAGAAACTTTCTTTTGGGATGGGATACCAGCTCTATTCAGTATCCGTGTTGTAGGATTTCGGGGATCCAGGGGCTCTCGCAGATTGAGGCCCATCGATCTGCGAAGCTCCCTAGTCTCGCCCCAACCGGGATGGCATCAGGGTTTCTGCTTTGCAGGATCCCCCTGGTGAGGGTTGAAGAGGAAGCCTCTCCCTTTACCCCATTTAGGGTAGCTCCATCTGCCTGTCTTGCCCATTCCCCTGTAGGGCTCAGAGTGTTGCGCTGGGGCCCAAAAAAAGGTCTTCCTTTTCTGCTGTTTTTCTTCCTGGAAACCTTTTTTCTTATCTGCCGCTTTCTCTAAGATTTTGTCCAAATCTGGACCAAAAAGAAACTGCCCATGGAAAGGGAGAGAGCATAATTTACTTTTAGAAGTTAGGTCACCTGACCATGATTTTTTTCAATTCTTTATTTCTAATTTTCACAAAAACAATTACAGCTAACCGTAGAAGTATTTCAGATAACAAATGCCAGTGGTTATTAGTAGAAAACTGAATTCTATTCTTAACATTAAATCATCTAGATGATAAAAGGCACTTTATACTTCCTCCTGACTTCTCCTATCACTGGGTCTTATAAACAGATGAGAGCACAGCCTGGTTACATAGAGCTGTCCGTTTTTTAGAAATTGAACCGGTATCTCAGGAATGCCAGTTGAACTGGGGCCTATGCCCTGTTTCCAGTTCCTGTGTTTCTGATCACCGGTTGTTAACAGGTCTAACATTTTTAACCAAAAACTTGTTTAACACTTAAACGCAGACATCA